>NC_092052.1:99676776-99993581 GCF_003086295.3 Arachis hypogaea | reverse complement strand
TGATGAATGTGATGATCCGTGACACTCATCATCATTCTCACCTATGAACGCGTGCCTGATAACCATCTCCGTTCTATCTGCATTAGCTTGAGTGTGTATCTCTTAGCCTCCTGGTTCACGATCAGAGTCTTCGTGGTATAGGCTAGAATTATTGGCGGCCATTCCTGAGATCCGGAAAGTCTAAACCTTGTCTGTGGTATTCCGAGTAGGATCTAGGAAGGGATGACTGTGACGAGCTTCAAACTAACGAGTGTTAGGTGTAGTGACAGACGCAAAAGAATCAACGGATTCTATTCCAACATGAGTGAGAACCGACAGATGATTAGCCATGCGGTGACAGCGCATTTGGACCATTTTCACTGAGAGGATGGATGATAGCCATTGACAACGGTGATCCACCAATATACAGCTTGCCATGGAAGGAGCCTTGCGTGCGTGAAGAAGAAGACAGTAGGAAAGTAGAGATTCGGAAGACAGAGCATCTCCAAATCCTCAATCTGTTCTCCATTACTGCATAACAAGTATTATTTAATTTATGCTATTTACTCCTCATAAACCCAATCACTTTTATTAATAATTTCTTGACTAAGAATTAAAAAATAACCATAGCTTGCTTCAACCCAACAATCTCCGTGGGATCGACCCTTACTCACGTAAGGTATTACTTGGACGACCCAGTGCACTTGCTGGTTAGTGGTACGAGTTGTGAAAAGTGTGATTCACAATTCGTGCACCATCAAGAGTCACTAATTACTCTACCAAAGCCAAGAGGTACAAAATCTACACTAAAGTCCAACCAAGCATTTCATCAAACACTTGGAAGGCATAGAAGGGAAGCAAGGTAAATTAATAACAACAATAAAATCTAACAACTACTTATGGCAAGGAATTAATAACAACAATCAAGAACATAAGATCTACATGAATTACCTCAAATTTCAGTAAAAGAAAATAGAATGAACAAGAGTAGATCTACAAACAAAATAGAAGAAAGTAATAACAACAATAGAAAAGTGATGAATGAAACAACATAGAATTGAGAGGTAGAAGAAGAAGAAAGCATAAATTGAAACCTAGATCTAAATTATTGAACTAAACCTAATCCTAATTCCAATCCTAGAGAGAAGTGAGAGCTTCTCTCTCTAAAAACTAAGACTAAAACTAATCCTAATGTGTGTTATGATTCAAGATGATCATCCCACTTCAATCCTTGGTCCTTTTCAGTATTTTGGCACCAAAGTTGAGTTGGATTGGGCCCCACAGGCTTTGAGAATTTGCTGGCCACGTTTTCATTAAAAAATCATAAATCAGCACCAACGCGTACGCGCACAGCACGATTACGCATCCATGGGTAAGTTCGCAATGTGCGCGTAAGCTCCTGGTGCGCGCGCGTGCCCATGGCCGAGTTTAACTCTTTGGCTTTTCATGATCTTCTCCACTTGCATGTTTCCTTTCTTGCTACCTTGATTCATTCCTAGCCTTTTTTAACCTAAGATTGCTAACAAACACATCAAGGCATCTTATGGAATCAAGGAGAAGTTAAAGTTATCTAATCAAAGACCAAAAAGCATGCTTTTTACACTTAGGCACAAATAAGAGAGAGATTACACAATCATGCCAAATCATTGGCTAAATGTGAGAAAAGGTTAGCAAAATACTCTAAATCCAACATAAGATAAACCCTGAAAACGGGGTTTATCACGCATCACTCACGCGCACGCGTCACCCTAAATTTTGAATATATGCGTATGAAACAGAGAGTTGTGCGTACGCGAGGTTGCTCTCGCGCCAATGGCACAATTCATTTCAGGCGTACGCGTCACTCACGCGTACGCGTGACTTGAAAATATCACAACCCACGCATACGCGTGCTCCATGCGTCCGCGTCGCCTGCACCGCATAGTTTATCCAGATCAGCGCCAGAATTCCTATCTTTTCTTACCTAATCCTAATTCTTTCTTCGTCCTTCTTAATTCTTTCTTCTCCATTCTTTCTCCTTTATTCTTTCTTACTTTTTCCTCTCTTCTTTCCCTCTTCACCCTCTTCATCAAGGTTCTTTTATTTTCTTCTTCCCCTTTTTACTTTTTCATTATTATTTTTATTTATGTTTTCTTCTTCTTTTTCTTTTTACTTTCATTATCTATGTTTTTTTTCTTTCTTTTTCTTTACATTATTTTAATTGGTGTTAGAAATTTAATTGGGTGATTGTTTTCTTCTATATTTTGCTTGTGGATTATTAAGGAGTTGTTTGACAATTATTAATTATCTTAGGGTTTCTTGCATGTTCAAATTCAATACTTTCAATAACATATTTACCATGCATGCTAAGTGTTTGTGAAAAAGTCCGTATGGCATTGTGCATATTTAAATACTCTATCCTTCCGCTCTAATGCCTGTTTTTTTTTTCACAAAACCCCTTTTAATATTTTATTGATTGAATATAATTGTCAATACAAATAGATTGTTAGTTTGAAACACTTGATAATCGAATTGGGCAATTAATGCTTGATCTATGCTACTCATGCCTTTGCCAGCATGCCAATAAACATCTTGCATCTACTTGCCATAACATGCACTTGTTATATTTCTATTGATGAACTTTTCACATGTAGTCGCGACCATGTATTAACGACATCCTTCTCTACCGTGCATTGATTATCACTTGTACCATCCTCTTCATTGCTCTAACCCTTAGCTTCAAATGTTACTTACTTTTTCCCTTTTCAGGATGGCCACCAAGAAGGATAAAGAGAAAGCTACTCCCAAATCACTAGCAAGAAAAGGAACAAAAAGAGCACTAGCTGCGGAACCTTCTTCAACAGCAGTAAAGCCCTCAACAAAGCGAGTCAAGAGGATCATCAAGGTCGATAAAAAAAAAGCCTTTCCAGCAAAGGACACTGCGCGGTTCACTAACCGCTACTGTAAGCAGATGTTCCCCATCCTAGCTGAGAGGAACTATAATAATGAGTACCTACTCATCCTCCTGAACCACATTGTTGATTTTGTTGAGCCCCAAATCGAACGAAGACAATGGGAATTCTTACGAAGACAGCCACGGCAGGTCAATCTCTCATGGGTAGTCGAATTCTACTCCAATTTTCACATGCCAACCCTGCAATCTATCTATGTTCATCAGAAGCAAGTCCCCATAACTGAAGAGGCCATTCAACAAGCTTTAGATCTTCTGCCTGCTCCAGAAGGATTGGACGCATACCAAAAAGCCTCTTTCAAGCGCCAGACATACCAATTTGACTGGGACGCCATTCTCAGAGTTATAGCACAACCTGGCAGCAGATGGATCTATGGATACCATCGATCCTGACCTAAGGGAATATTGGCTTCAGCACTCACCTTGGAGGCTCAAGTGTGGGCACAGATTATGTCCCACTACGTCTTTCTGAGCACTCGCGAGTCCTTCTTCACTGCAGACATGGCTGTTCTACTCTAGTGTATCCTTACAGACCAGCCTCTCAATTTACCAATACACATTTGGCATGCTATGGGACACGTACAGATTGAGGGCAACCTACTTTTTTCCGCCTTGGTTTCAGATCTAGTCTCAGTAGCCGGAGTTTCCTACAGAGCTGGGGACAACAAGGCCATGATTCCATGGGATGATCAGTACGTCCCTAACGGGAAGTACATCAGACCTCCAGCAGCCACTATCAACCGGAGCACAGAACCAGCGAAAGATATTCCCTTCTCCTTCCACATCACAAGAACCTTCAACAAATCATCTACTCCTACAGATATTTCAGAGGTTAGACCGGCTTGATCGGCAAGAAAAGCGAAGAGAGCACCGTAACAAATGCCGATTTACATACCTTAAGGAGTTGATTGTTGGCAACCACCCACCTGAAGAAGACCCAGATACCCCGGACTCCACTTTATTTACCAGCACAGGGATCCATGACGGTCCCGATTGTGGAGATACTGTTACCAACCCCCCTTTGTTCTTGACTGATGGCACCGAGGACGGTGCCAAGCTTTAAGTGTGGGGAGGTCGGTCAGTACCTGACTTCCGGAGGTAACTGCTCTTTCTTAACACCAATAAATTAGTTATTTTTCTTTTGTTAGGATAATATAGATTGCATAGTAATAGGCATTTGTATGCATGTTCTATTTGGTTGAAAAATAATAAGTTTCTTTTTAAGACCCTATTTTTGAAAAATTTTACTAATTTAAATCAAAACTTTTGTGTTAAAACTTGTTTCAAGATTGTAAATTGGAACATAGTTTAAAGCTAGAACACACAACCTATGAGACTTGAGCTTAATTACATGGTTACATTATTTAACCATAATATTTTATTCTTGTGTGTTTTCTTCTCTGTGATTGTAATCTATATTTTGTTCCAGTTTATATGTCCAATGTTTAATGTGTTATATGCATGCATATGATTGAGGCCATTATTTTATTAGCTCACTTATCCCAAATAGCCTACCCTTTTATGTCACCTTTGTTAGCCACTTTGAGCCTTTTAATCCCATTTGTTCTATATTTTACCACATCCCTAGCCTTAAGCGAAAAAACAAATTAATTAACCCAAATTGAATCTTTGGTTAGCTTAAGATAGAGATTGTGTGTTAATTAAGTATGGAAAAACTGTGGGAACATGGGTTAATAAGGGAATATGTTATGTTTTTACTTTGATAAAATATTGAGAATTTGGGTACCTACTCATGTAAGACCAGAAAAATTAAAAATCCATGTGCATTGATAATGTTATGTTTATTTTTACACTTTCAAAAAAAATTCCAAAAAAATATTCAATGAATAAGTAAATAAATAAGGGGACAAAATTACCCTAGTGCTAAGTTAAGTTAATGAAAAGATCAATGCATATGTGATACAAATTAAAAGAAGGGTTGATGCATGAGTATGTAATGCAACAGTGGGAATTTTGGGTAGCTAGGCATGAATTTAAAAGTATATAGAGTATGTATAGGTGAAAGCTTAGGTTGATCAAGGATTCAATTTATAGCTCACTTAGCCATATATATATACCCTCACCTTTACCTTGGCCCCATTACAACCTTGAAAAGACCTCATGATGTTTGCATTGGTACATTAAATACTAGTTGATTGGTTAGGTGAAGAACAAAGTTTAGAAAGCATGACTAAGGAAGAGTAGAGTGATTACCCTATATACTAGAGTGATTAGAGTGCATATACACCATCAGTGAGGGTTCAATGCTTGATTCTATGCTCTCTGCTTTCATGAGCTGTCTTCTTACAAGTTTACTTGTTTTTACTATATGATTTTAATTAGTGATATTTGATTTATATTTGTCTTGAAGAACTTATTTACTTTTAACCAAGTAGGCAAAATCATTTTAGCATATAGGTGCATTCATAGGTTGCATTGCATTGCATGAGTCTTACATTCCCTTATTTAGTCTTTTAATCTCCTTGAGCTAAGAATGAGGACATGCTAATGTTTAAGTATGGGGAGGTTGATAAACCACTATTTTATGGTTTATCTTGTGTTTAATTAAGTGGTTTCATTAAGTCTTCACCCACTTATTCATATGATTTGCATGATTTTATAATTCCTTCCTAGTGTTATTCTATGGTTGAAAACTTGCTTCTTAGAGATCTTTAATTTGTATATTTTAATTCTCCTTCATACCATTCGATGTCGTGATCCGTGTGTTAAGTGTTTCAGGCTTTATAGGGCAGGAATGGCTTAGAGAATGGAGAAGAAGCTTGCAAAAATGGAAGAAACACAAGAAACCAAGGAGATAACCAGCGAGCACCGACGCGCACGCATGGCTCTCGCGAGCGTGCAGAATGGAGAAATTTGCAGTGATGTGTGCGCGTGCCTGACGCGTACGCGTGACATGCGCGATCTGCAGAAATAACAAAAAATACTGGGGGCGATTTCGGGCCGAGTTTTGACCCAGTTTTTGGCCCAGAAACACAGAATAGAGCCAGGGAACCTGCAGAGACTCAACACATATTCTCATTAGCATAGTTTTAGGTTTTTAGATCTGAATCTAGAGAGAATTCACTCCTCCTCTAGGTTTTCTTTACATTCATAGTTCTATAGTTTTATTGGTTTTGCTTTGGATATTGAAGAGTCATCACCTCCGCTGAAGATACTATTCTAGTTTGTTTCCTTACTCTTTTATTTATTCCATATTCTTAATTCTTATTTAGAGTTACAATTGGATTATTTTCATGGATTGTTAATGCAAAGGATTACTTTTATTTTTAATTAATTTTGAATTCCTATCTTATTTACATTATTATGTCTCTTTTCTATTCCAAACTCCCAATAACGAAGATGGTATCCATGTCAATAGAGTAGATTCCCTACTGGACGTGGGGGCTGATTAAGAGGAGACACTTGAGTTAAAATGCTCAAGTGATTAGTTAATTTGGAAGTTGTTGGCTAATTCTGTATTTACTAACGCTAGACCTTCCCAAGGGAGAGGACTAGGATTTGCGAATAAGAGTTAGCTCAATCACTTGACTTTCCTTTATTTAGTAAGGGTTAACTAAGTGTAAACAACAACCTCTTTATACTACACTTGAGAGAATCCCAACAAGGATAGAACTTCCAATTAATCATTCCCCCAGTCAAGGCTTTTTATTTTGAATAATATAAATTCCTTTTAATTTTCATTGCACTTAATTACGATTGTTTATTTTCTGTTATTCAAACTCAAAACCTCTTGGAAAGCTCCTGATTAATAAATTAGCACCCTTTTTAGCAACTCGTTGGGAGACAACCTGGGACTCATACTCCCAGTATTTTTATTCTAAATTTTTGTGACAACCTTTCTAAATTGATGAGGTGGATTTTTGCTAGTTAAGGGCTATACTTGCAATGTTGTTCTTATATTATAATATCTTAATTGGTCAAACTTACGCCACGCATCAGTGTGTATTAAGGTGGTTCTTGAGAGTAATTGTGTTGGAATGGTGGTGGTTCCATGTATGGTTCATATGACCCATAAGGTGGTTGGTATGGTGGGTAAGCATTAGGGTCACATGGAGGTGGTTGGTGGTAGGGGGCTTGTGAGTATGATGGTTTAAAACTAGGTTGAGGAGGTGGTTCATAGGCATATGGTGGTAGTTGTTGACAACCATAATACCACATCCGTTAGATTGATATGCATTCGGAGTGGAATTATACCTATAAGGCACCGGAGGTTGTTGCCAAGAAGGGTGATCAATTCCTTGAGGCTCCTCCCATCTTTGATTGTTCCATCCTTGATGTATGTTGTCATTGTAGTTTCCATTTCCTACAACATAATTTAAACCAAACTCATAGCCAAAGGGATGAGAATTCATAATAGCAAAAGAGAATAAAAACAAATACTAATAAGAACTAATAAAAACTAACTCCTAAAGCAAGCAAAAACTAACAAAAAAGCATATTAACATATATACAATAGCTAATAACATAACACCATTGCAATTCCCCAGCAACAGTGCCAAAAATTTGATGAAGAATTATTGTCAGTCTAGAATTTCTCTTAATAGAAAAGGAAATTCGTTGTAAGCATAGTTCCAAACCGACTAATAATTCTCAATCAAATTTTAATATATTTTGGTGACACAAGTACAAACCCCAATGAAAATTAATCGAAGTATTTAAACCTCGGGTCGTCTCACAAGAAATTGCAATAAAGTGATCAATTATTAGCTATGAAGGAACAAGGGGGTTTGATTGATAAAATGGGCAAGAAAATAAATGACAAGAAAAGTAAAGAAAACAATTAAAGAAAGCAATTAATAAAGAGAGACATTCATGGCAATGATTGAGAATATAGGCTTTCTATCCTAGTCACTAATCATAACAGTGATTAACAAGAATTTATCTTATTTCGTCATCTCCAATGTTGGAAGAAGGTGTGAAGTTATCTTCCATGAGAGAAAGTCAAATAAGACTAGTTAATCTCAATCCAAAAATCATAATCAACTCACTAATTGAATTAGCAAGAGATTAGAGTCAATAGAAATAATATTAACTAACAACTCTAGATCATCAATCTAAATTGGGTATTAATGACTCAAGATTTCCCAATTTCTCTTTCCAAGCCAAGAATGCTCAAAAAGCTACTCTAACATCCAACCAAGCATTTTGTCAAATAATTGGAAGACATAAAAGGTAAGCATGGCAAATGGCAAGAAATATTAAAATCTACAACTACCCAATACAAGGAATCAACAATAACAACTCAAATTAACAATAAAAGAATATCAAACATCAAATTGCGTTAAAAGAGATCCAAATCCAACAAGAGTTCATCAACATAAAAGAGGCATAAAAGGAAAATTAACAAGAAAACTAAGAAGAACAAATATGTAAGAACAAAAAATTGTAAAGGAAACAAGATGAACACAAGAAATTGAACCTAGATCTAAGATGCAAAATAAACCTAAGAACCCTAATTCTAGAGAGAAGATGGAGCTTTTCTCTCTAGAAAACTAACCTACATGATGCTATCCTACAACTAAGTGCTCCCCCCTTGACCCATCTTGAATTCTGCATGAAATAGTCTCTGAAATAAGTTGGATTTGGGCCTGGGAAGCTCAGAAATCGCCCCTAGCATTTTCACTTTAATGAGGTCACGTGCCTGCTGTGACGCATATGCATAGGCCACGCGTATGCGTCGACTGGCGTTTTGCTTCTCACGCGTACGCGTCATGTCACGCGTACACATCGCCTGGTGACGATGCACCTCTTCACGCGTACGCATCGTTCACGTGTGCGCGTCGATGTATGCACTCCAAATCCTTGTTTTTTCCATGAATTCTCCACTTTGCATGCTTTTTTCTTCACTTCTTCCATCCAATACTTGCCTTATGAACCTGAAATCACTCAACAAATATATCAAGGCATCGAATGGAATTAAAGTGAATTAAATTTAGCTATTTTAAGGCCTAAAAAGCAAGTTTTCACTCTTAAGCACAATTTAGGGAGAATTACAAAATCATGCTATTTCATTGAATAAATATGGAATAAGTTGATAAAATCCCCTAAATTAAGCACAAGATAAACCAAAAAATTGGGGTTTATCAAGCAATTTAGAGCTCTTTGTGGCTTTAAGAGTAAAAGGGAGATGGTTAGTGGTTGGAAACAACATTCAAGGTTCCTTATGGTTGAGAGCTCAAGGTTGAAATGCAAAGGTTAGTGTAGAACAAGATTGCTTGGGTCTAGAAAGTTGTTTAGATGCTTGAGTGAGAATTCAGGTTGCTTGTCACCCAATTGGAATTGTAATGATCAACTTGAAGATGGGTGTAAGAATAAAGTTTGGGATCCCATCATATGTGATGAGGATCAATTTTGGGAGCTCGGAGCTTTTGTGGAACTTCATCAAGACTTGGTGTATTTGGTTGAAAATTCTGGCAACCAATGGAGATCCAAGCATTGGTGGAAGATTCAAGATGAGTTCAAGCATAAGCCGCCATGATAGGGAGCTCACCAAATGTCCAACTTAAGAACTTTAAAATAAAAGTGCTAGGTGGGAGACATCCCACCATGGTAAACTCTTTTCATATTTCTCTTTTGTATATATTGATAAATAAGTTTTATTTCATGTTTAGTTTGGTTGGTTGAGTTTATTTGGAAGTTTAGTTTGTTTAATAAGGTTTAGTGATGAGCGGATAATTTATACGCTTTTTGGCATTGTTTTTAGTATGTTTTTAGTAGAATCTAGTTACTTTTAGGGATGTTTTCATTAGTTTTTATGTTAAATTCACATTTCTGGACTTTACTATGAGTTTGTGTGTTTTTCTATGATTTCAGGTATTTTCTGGCTGAAATTGAGGGACTTGAGCAAAAATCAGATTCAGAGGTAGAAGAAGGACTGCTGATGCTGTTGGATTCTGACCTCCCTGCACTCAAAGTGGATTTTCTGGAGCTACAGAACTCAAAATGGAGCGTTTCCAATTGCGTTGGAAAGTAGACATCCAGGGCTTTTCAGCAATGTATAAGAGTCCATACTTTAGCCGAGTTTAGATGACGTAAAAGGGCGTTGAACGCCAATTCTACGCTGCTGTCTGGAGTTAAACGCCAGAAACAAGTCACAAACCAGAGTTGAACGCCGGAAATACGTTACAACCTGGCGTTCAACTCCAGAAAGAGCCTCTACACGTGTAACATTCAAGCTCAGCCCAAGCACACACCAAGTGGGCCCCGGAAGTGGATTTATGCATCAATTACTTACTTCTGTAAACCCTAGTAACTAGTTTATTATAAATAGGACTTTTTACTATTGTATTAGACATCTTTGGACGCCTAGTTCTTAGATCATGGAGGCTGGCCATTCGGCCATGCCTGGACCTTTCACTTATGTATTTTCAACGGTAGAGTTTCTACACTCCATGGATTAAGGTGTGGAGCTCTGCTGTTCCTCATGAATTAATGCAAAGTACTACTGTTTTCTATTCAATTCAACTTATTCCACTTCTAAGATATTCATTCGCACTTCAACATGAATGTGATGAACGTGACAATCATCATCATTCCCTATGAACGCGTGCCTGATAACCACTTCCGTTCTACCTTAGATTGAATGAGTATCTCTTAGATCTCTTAATCAGAACCTTCGTGGTGTAAGCTAGATTGATGGCGGCATTCATGAGAATCCGAAAAGTCTAAACCTTGTCTGTGGTATTCCGAGTAGGATTCAGGGATTGAATGACTGTGACGAGCTTCAAACTCGCGAGTGCTGGGCGTAGTGACAGACGCAAAAGGAGGGTGAATCCTATTCCAGTATGATCGAGAACCTCAGATGATTAGCCGTGCTGTGACAGAGCATTTGGACCATTTTCACAAGAGGATGGGATGTAGCCATTGACAACGGTGATGCCCTTACTTAAAGCCAGCCATGGAAAGGAGTAAGATTGATTGGATGAAGATAGCAGGAAAGTAGAGGTTTAGAGGAACGAATGCATCTCTATGCGCTTATCTGAAATTCTCACCAATGATTTACATAAGTATTTCTATCCTTATTTTATTATATAATTTCGAAAACTCCATAACTATTTTATATCCGCCTGACTGAGATCTACAAGGTGACCATAGCTTGCTTCATACCAACAATCTCCGTGGGATCGACCCTTACTCACGTAAGGTTTATTACTTGGACGACCCAGTGCACTTGCTGGTTAGTTGTATCGAAGTTGTGAATGAAAAACGATTTATTAAGACGTGCGTACAGAGTTTTTGGCGCCGTTGCCTGAGATCACAATTTCATGCACCAAGTTTTTGGCGCCGTTGCCGGGGATTGTTCAAGTTTGGACAACTGACGGTTCATCTTGTTGCTCAGATTAGGTAATTTTCTTTTTGTTTTATTTTCAAAAATTTTTTAAAAATCTTTCAAAAATTTCTCATTTGTTTTCGAAAAAAGTTTTAAAATAAAAATGTTTTCAAAAATATATTTTTCTTCAGAATTTTTAAGAATGAATTCTAGTGTTTCATGAAGCATGTTGAAGCCTGGCTGGCTATAAAGCCATGTCTAATTCTTCTGGATAGAGAATGTCAGGCGTGTCATGTCTGAGTTACATACTAAAGCTTGGCTGGCTATTAAGCCATGCCTGACCCTTTGATTGGAGCTTTAGACTAAAGAGCATAAGATTCCTGGAATTCATATTAAAAATTTTGGAATCCTTATTTTTCTTTTTCAAAATGATTTTCGAAAAAATTAAAAGAAAATACAAAAAAATCATTAAATCATAAAAATCAAAAAAATATTTTTTATTTCTTGTTTGAGTCTTGAGTCAGATTTAAAGTTTGGTGTCAATTTCATGTTCATCTTGCATTTTTCGAAAAATTCATGCATTCATGGTGTTCTTCATGATCTTCAAGTTGTTCTTGGTAAGTCTTCTTGTTTGATCTTGATGTTTTCTTGTTTTGCATCTTTTCTTGTTTTTCATGTGCATTTTTGCATTCATAGTGTCTAAACATGAAAGATTTCTAAGTTTGGTGTCTTGCATGTTTTCTTTGCATATAAAAATTTTCAAAAAATAATTCTTGATGTTCATCATGACATTCAAAGTGTTCTTGGTGTTCATCTTGACATTCATAGTGTTCTTGCATTCATCACATACTTTGATCCATAACTTTCATGCATTGCATCATTTTTCATGTTTTTCTCTCTCATCATAAAAATTCAAAAATAAAAAAAAATATCTTCTCCTTTTTCTTCTCTTAAAATTTCGAAAATTAGATTTGACTTTTTCAAAAATTTTAAAAATCTAGTTGTTTTCATGAGTCAAATCAAATTTTCAATTTGAAAATCTTATCTTTTTCAAAATCTTTTTCAAAAATTAAATCTTTTTCAATTTTCTTAGTTATTTTCGAAAATTTTAAAAATATTTTTCAAAAATATTTTTCTTATCTTTACCTCCTAAATTTCGAAAATAACATCATCAATTAATGTTTTGATTCAAAAATTTCAAGTTTGTTACTTACTTGTTAAGAAAGATTCAAACTTTAAGTTCTAGAATCATATCTTGTGATTTCTTGTGAATCAAGTCATTAATTGTGATTTTAAAAATCAAATCTTTTTCAAAACTAATTTCAATAATATCTTTTCAAAAATATCTTATTATCTTATCTTTTTCAAAATCATATCTTTTTCAAAAATTTGATTTTTAAAATATCTTATCTAACTTCTTATCTTCTTATCTTTTTAAAAAAATTGATTTTCAAATTTGTTTCAACTAACTAACTAACTTTTTGTTTGTTTCTTATCTTTTTCAAAACTACCTAACTAACTATCTCTCTCTAATTTTCGAAAATATCTCCCTCTTTTTTTTAAAATTTCTTTTTAATTAACTAATTATCTTCATTTTTTATTTTAATTTTCGAAAATTACTAACCTTTTTCAAAAACTATTTTCGAAAATCACTAACTCTTTTTCAAAAATAATTTTCGAAAATTCTCTCCCTCTCTCATCTCCTTCTATTTATTTATTCATCTACTAACACTTCTCTTCATCCCACATCTCTGATCTCCTCACCTTTGTGTTTCTTTCCTTACATTTCATTCTACTCTTCTTCTTTTCTTCTACTCACACAGGGACCTCTATACTGTGGTAAAAAGGATCCCTATTATTATTATTTTTCTGTTTCCTCTTTTTCATATGAGCAGGAGCAAAGACAAGAATATTCTTGTTGAAGCAGATCTAGAACCTGAAAGGACTCTGAAGAGGAAACTAAGAGAAGCTAAATTACAACAATCTAGCAAGCACCTTTCAGAAATTTTCGAACAAGAAGAGGAGATGGCAGCCGAAAATAATAATAATGCAAGGAGGATGCTTGGTGACTTTACTGCACCTAATTCCAATTTACATGGAAGAAGCATCTCCATCCCTACCATTGGAGCAAACAATTTTGAGCTGAAACCTCAATTAGTTTCTCTGATGCAGCAGAACTTCAAGTTTCATGGACTTCCATCTGAAGATCCTTTTCAGTTCTTAACTGAATTCTTGCAGATATGTGATACTGTTAAGACTAATGGAGTAGATCCTGAAGTCTACAGGCTCATGCTTTTCCCTTTTGCTGTAAGAGACAAAGCTAGAGTATGGTTGGACTCTCAACCTAAGGATAGCCTGAACTCTTGGGATAAGCTGGTCAAGGCATTCTTAGCCAAGTTCTTTCCTCCTCAAAAGCTGAGTAAGCTTAGAGTGGATGTTCAAACCTTCAGACAGAAAGAAGGTGAATCCCTCTATGAAGCTTGGGAGAGATACAAAGAACTGACCAAAAAGTGTCCTTCTGACATGCTTTCAGAATGGACCATCCTGGATATATTCTATGATGGTCTATCTGAATTGGCTAAGATGTCATTGGATACTTCTACAGGTGGATCCATTCACCTAAAGAAAACGCCTGCAGAAGCTCAAGAACTCATTGACATGGTTGCTAACAACCAGTTCATGTACACTTCTAAGAGGAATCCTGTGAGTAATGGGATGCCTCAGAAGAAGGGAGTTCTTGAAATTGATACTCTGAATGCCATATTAGCTCAGAATAAAATATTGACTCAGCAAGTCAATATGATTTCTCAGAGTCTGAATGGAATGCAAGCTGCATCCAACAGTACTCAAGAGGCAGCCTCTGAAGAAGAAGTCTATGATCCTGAGAACCCTGGCAGAGGTAAATTACTTAGGTGAACCTTATGGAAACACCTATAACTCATCATGGAGAAATCATCCAAATTTCTCATGGAAGGATCAACAAAAGCCTCAACAAGGCTTTAATAATGGTGGAAGAAATAGGTTTAACAATAGTAAACCTTTTCCATCATCCACTCACCAACAGACAGAGAACTCTGAAAAAAATACCTCTAATTTAGCAAACTTAGTCTCTGATCTATCTAAGGCCACTGTAAGTTTCATGAATGAAACAAGGTCCTCCATTAGAAATTTGGAGGCACAAGTGGGCCAGCTGAGTAAAAGGATCACTGAAATCCCTCCTAGTACTCTCCCAAGTAATACAGAAGAAAATCCAAAAGGAGAGTGCAAGGCAATTGAATTGATCACCATGGCCGAACCTGTAAAGGAAGGAGAGAATGTGAATCCCAAGGAGGAAGACCTCCTGGGACGTCTAGTGATCAATAAGGAGCTTTCCTCTGAGGAACCAACGGAATCTGAGACTCATCTAGAGACCATAGAGATTCCATTGAACTTCCTTATGCCATTCATGAGCTCTGATGAGTATTCATCTTCTGAAGAGAATGAGGATGTTACTGAAGAGCAAGTTACCAAGTACCTTGGTGCAATCATGAAGCTGAATGCCAAATTATTTGGTATTGAGACTTGGGAAGATGAACCTCCCTTGTTCACTAATGAACTGAGTGATCTGGATCAACTGACATTGCCTCAGAAGAAACAGGATCCTGGAAAGTTCATAATACCTTGTACCATAGGCAACATGATCTTCGAAAAGGCTTTGTGTGACCTTGGTTCAGGGATAAACCTCATGCCCCTCTCTGTAATAGAGAAACTGGGAATCTATGGGGTACAAGCTGATAAAATCTCATTAGAGATGGTAGACAATTCAAGAAAACAGGCTTATGGACAAGTAGAGGATGTGTTAGTAAAGGTTGAAGGCCTTTACATCCCTGCTGATTTCATAGTCCTAGATACTGGGAAGGATGAGGATGAATTCATCATCCTTGGAAGACCCTTCCTAGCCACAACAAGAGCTGTAATTGATGTTGACAGAGGTGAACTAGTCCTTCAATTGAATGAGGACTCCCTTGAGTTTAAAACTCAAGGACATCCTTCTGTAAACATGGAAAGGAAGCATGAAAAGCTTCTCTCAAAACAGAGTCAACCAGAGCCCCCACAGTCAAACTCTAAGTTTGGTGTTGGGAGGCCACAACCAAACTCTAAGTTTGGTGTTGAACTTCCATATCCAAACTCTAAGTTTGGTGTTGGGAAGTCTCAACAATGCTCTGAACATCTGTGAGGCTCCATGAGAGCCCACTGTCAAGCTATTGACATTAAAGAAGTGATTGTTGGGAGGCAACCCAATTTTTATTTATCTAATTCTATTTTCTTATTCTTTCATGTTTTATTAGGTTCATGATCATGTGGAGTCACAAAATAAATAAAAGAAATTGAAAACGGAATCAAAAACAGTAGAAGAAAGATCACACCCTGGAGGAAGACCTTACTGGCGTTTAAACGCCAGTAAGAAGCATCTGGCTGGTGTTCAACGCCAGAACAGAGCATGGTTCTGGCGCTGAACGCCCAAAATGGGTAGCATCTGGGCGTTTGAACGCCAGAATCGCACCCTGGAGAAGAGCTGGCGCTGAACGCCCAGAACAAGCATGGTTCTGGCGTTCAACGCCAGAAATGGGCAACAAATGGGCGTTCAACGCCCAGAACAAGCACCAATCTGGCGCTGAACGCCCAGAGTTGTGTGCAAGGGAATTTTGCATGCCTAATTTTGTGCAAGATTGTAAATCCTTGAACACCTCAGGATCTGTGGACCCCACAGGATCACCTCAAGATCTGTGGACCCCACAGGATCCCCACCTACCTCCACTCACTTCTTCTCACCCCTCTTTCACACCATCCCATAAACACTCTTCCGCAAAACTCTTCACCGCTCACATCCATACACCCACCTACCTTTAAAATTCAACATCTCTTTCCCACCCAATCCCACCCATATGACCGAATACACACATCCCTCCATCTCCTCCATATCTTCTTCTTCTTCATCTATTCTTTCTTCTCTTGCTCGAGGGCGAGCAATATTCTAAGTTTGGTGTAGTAAAAGCATAAGCTTTTTATTTTTCCATTACCATTAATGGCACCTAAGGCCAGAGAAACCTCAAGAAGAGGAAAGGGAAGACAATTACTTCCACCTCTGAGCCATGGGAGATGGAAAGATTCATCTCACAAGCCCATCACTAAGAAAAGGATGGAGCAAACAAGAGAGCACATTCATGGATCTCAACAGGCACATGAAGAAGCTCATCATAAAGAAATCCCTGAGATACCTCAAGGGATGCACCTTCCTCCACAGAATTTTTGGGAGCAAATCAACACCTCCCTAGGAGAATTAAGTTCCAACATGGGACAATTAAGGGTGGAACATCAAGAGCACTCCATCATCCTTCATGAAATCAGAGAAGATCAATAAGCAATGAGGGAGGAGCAACAAAGACAAGGAAGAGACATAGAAGAGCTCAAGGACATCATTGGTTCCTCAAGGAGGAAATGCCACCATCACTAAGGTGGACTCATTCCTTGTTCTTACATTCTCTGTTTTTCGTTTTCTATGTTAAGTGCTTATCTAAGTTTGTGTCTTATTACATGATCATTAGTATTTAGTAACTTTGTCTTAAAGTTATGAATGTCCTATGAATCCATCACCTCTCTTAAAGGAAAACTGTTTTAATTCAAAAGAACAAGAAGTACATGAGTTTCGAATTTATCCTTGAACTTAGTTTAATTATATTGATGTGGTGACAATACTTTTTGTTTTCTGAATGAATGCTTGAACAGTGCATATGTCTTTTGAAGTTGTTGTTTAAGAATGTTAAATATGTTGGCTCTTGAAAGAATGATGATAAGGAGACATGTTATTTGATAATCTGAAAAATCATAAAAATGATTCTTGAAGCAAGAAAAAGCAGCAAAGAACAAAGCTTGCAGAAAAAAAAAAGTAGCGAAAAAAAATAGAAAGAAAAGAAAAAGCAAGCAGAAAAAGCCAAAAGCTCTTAAAACCAAGAGGCAAGAGCAAAAAGCCAGTAACCCTTAAAACCAAAAGGCAAGGGTAATAAAAAGGATCCCAAGGCTTTGAGCATCAGTGGATAGGAGGGCCTAAAGGAATAAAATCTTGGCCTAAGCGGCTGAACCAAGCTGTCCCTAACCATGTGCTTGTGGCGTGAAGGTGTCAAGTGAAAACTTGAGACTGAGCGGTTAAAGTCAAGGTCCAAAGCAAAAACAGAGTGTGCTTAAGAACCCTGGACACCTCTAATTGGGGACTTTATCAAAGCTGAGTCACAATCTGAAAAGGTTCACCCAATTATGTGTCTGTGGCATTTATGTATCTGGTGGTAATATTGGAAAACAAAGTGCTTAGGGCCACGGCCAAGACTCATAAAATAGCTGTGTTCAAGAATCATCATACTGAACTAGGAGAATCAATAACACTATCTGAACTCTGAGTTCCTATAGATGCCAATCATTATGAACTTCAATGGATAAAGTGAGATGCCAAAACTATTCAAGAGGCAAAAAGCTACAAGTCCCGCTCATCTGATTGGAGCTATGTTTCATTGATAGTTTGGAATTTATAGTATATTCTCTTCTTTTTATCCTATTTTATTTTCAGTTGCTTGGGGACAAGCAACAATTTAAGTTTGGTGTTGTGATGAGCGGATAATTTATACGCTTTTTGGCATTATTTTTAGTATGTTTTTAGTAGAATCTAGTTACTTTTAGGGATGTTTTCATTAGTTTTTATGTTAAATTCACATTTCTGGACTTTACTATGAGTTTGTGTGTTTTTCTGTGATTTCAGGTATTTTCTGGCTGAAATTGAGGGACTTGAGCAAAAATCAGATTCAGAGGTAGAAAAAGGACTGCTGATGTTGTTGGATTCTGACCTCCCTGCACTCAAAGTGGATTTTCTGGAGCTACAGAACTCAACATGGCGCGCTTCCAATTGCGTTGGAAGGTAGACATCCAGGGCTTTCTAGCAATGTATAATAGTCTATACTTTGGCCGAGTTTAGACGACGTAAAAGGGCGTTGAACGCCAATTCTATGCTGCTGTCTGGAGTTAAACGCCAGAAACAAGTCACAAACCAGAGTTGAACGCCAGAAATACGTTACAACCTGGCGTTCAACTCCAGAAAGAGCCTCTGCACGTGTAACATTCAAGCTCAGCCCAAGCACACACCAAGCGGGCCCCGGAAGTGGATTTATGCATCAATTACTTACTTCTGTAAACCCTAGTAACTAGTTTATTATAAATAGGACTTTTTACTATTGTATTAGACATCTTTGGACGCCTAGTTCTTAGATCATGGGGGCTGGCCATTCGGCCATGCCTGGACCTTTCACTTATGTATTTTCAACGGTAGAGTTTCTGCACTCCATGGATTAAGGTGTGGAGCTCTGCTGTTCCTCATGAATTAATGCAAAGTACTACTGTTTTCTATTCAATTCAACTTATTCCGCTTCTAAGATATTCATTTGCACTTCAACATGAATGTGATGAACGTGACAATCATCATCATTCCCTATGAACGCGTGCCTGACAACCACTTCCGTTCTACCTTAGATTGAATGAGTATATCTTAGATCTCTTAATCAGAATCTTCGTGGTGTAAGCTAGATTGATGGCGGCATTCATGAGAATCCAGAAAGTCTAAACCTTGTCTGTGGTATTCCGAGTAGGATTCAGGGATTGAATGACTGTGATGAGCTTCAAATTCGCGAGTGCTGGGCGTAGTGATAGACGCAAAAGGAGGGTGAATCCTATTCCAGTATGATCGAGAACCTCAGATGATTAGCCGTGCTGTGACAGAGCATTTGGACCATTTTCACAAGAGGATGGGATGTAGCCATTGACAACGGTGATGCCCTTACATAAAGCCAGCCATGGAAAGGAGTAAGATTGATTGGATGAAGATAGCAGGAAAGTAGAGGTTCAGAGGAACGAATGCATCTCTATGCGCTTATCTGAAATTCTCACCAATGATTTACATAAGTATTTCTATCCTTATTTTATTATATAATTTCGAAAACTCCATAACTATTTTATATCCGCCTGACTGAGATCTACAAGGTGACCATAGCTTGCTTCATACCAACAATCTCCGTGGGATCGACCCTTACTCACGTAAGGTTTATTACTTGGACGACCCAGTGCACTTGCTGGTTAGTTGTATCGAAGTTGTGAATGAAAAACAATTTATTAAGACGTGCGTACAGAGTTTTTGGCGCCATTGCCTGAGATCACAATTTCGTGCACCATTTAGTGATGTTTTGGTAACTGTTTGGATGTTTGGAATGCTTGGTTTGGTGCAAGAAATTAGAAAATTTTGAAAAATAGAGCACCTTGTCACGCGTGCGTGTGCGTGTGACCCACACGTACACGTGACATCCCTGAATTTGAGCATGCCAAGATCACGCGTGGACTGTGCCGTCACATGGTCTAGATAGAGAGTTGTGCGCATGGTGTGTGGGAACTATGCGTCTAGCACAATCTTTTCTCATGCGTACACGTGACCGATGCGTACACGTGACTTCCTATTTTCCCCTATCACCCGTATGCCTGCCAAACGCATACGCATCGCATTCCATTCTCCCAACCCACGCCTACGTATGACCCATGCCTACACGTGGGCACCCCTGACTCACATACTCTTCTTTTCTTCTCTTCTTTCTATTTCTTTTCTTCTTTTCTCTTCTCTTCTTTTCTTTCCTTCTTTCAACCATTATCCATTACCAACATTTACCATCTACCATCATGTTCTCTAGTTAGTTAGTTAGTTAGTTTAATTTTCTATTTTGGTGGTAAGTGTTGGATTATTAATCTTGTTTGATGTATATTGCTGCTGATTACTAGCATGATGCTATTTTAGTATCATTGTTGTTAATATTCATTGTTGGATTTCTTTATTGAGGTTATAATTTGTTGCTTGGTATTGATTTTTGCGTGTTTATTATCTCAGCATACCAAGTACTTATGACATTGCCTTCAAGGAAGTTTTTGGATTTCTAAATTGCATGTTGTAGCTAGCCACCATGTAATTTAAATTCATTATCTATTATTAGGCAATTGTATGTAGTTGATGCATTTTTTGTTAGGTGATGCTTGTTTATGATTGTCTTTATTTATGTCACCTATTTCATGCATTGAGATTCTGGAATTTTGAAATTGGATCATAAGCTTACCTAGTGACATTTTTTTGAGCTTTTTAAGCTTTGTGGACCATGCTTGCTATATGATGGATTTTAACTTCTATTTCTCTTTTCCAAAGTTGCATAGCAACCATGTGTCCCACTTCATGTCAATTAGGTAATGCAAACAAACTTCAATGTGTGTCATTGTTTGATGTGTGAATTTCATATTTTATTTTGTTCATTAAGTTTCCTTAAACATCAATCTATGCCCATTCCGTATCCGTTTCACAATTGTTTGATTATTGCTTGAATGCTTTTATGCTTCTTTGCTACTTGTTTGTTTATCTCAACCAACAAGTTTCTTTTAAAATATATCAAGCACACTAGAATGAGTAAAGTGCGTACTTATTTTATGTAATTGTGATGTAGCTTTCTATGCTAGTGTGTGTTTTCTAAACCGCATGCAACTTAGAACTCACGCACTATTTTTCCTTAATGTCACAAACTGACAAAGCAAGCATAAACAAGAACAATTACTAAGCTATCACTAGATCAAAAGGCAATTAATATAATTTATAGAAGATAGAAGTAATAAACAATGAGAATGTAATTCAATGCATGAAAGGACCTTGACTTGGAGTTGAGAGTTAAGGAATCCTATCCTTGTCATAACACAACCATGGCAATTACAATGAGTTAATCCCACTTAGTTAACTGGTGCAGAATTTATAACCCACAAACAAACCGACAAGTACACTGGGTCGTACCAAGTAGTACCTCAAGTGAATGAGGGTTGATCCCACGAGGATTGATGGACTAAGCAACAATGATTGAGTGATTTACTTAGT
The DNA here is from genome assembly GCF_003086295.3 of Arachis hypogaea. NCBI lineage: Eukaryota > Viridiplantae > Streptophyta > Magnoliopsida > Fabales > Fabaceae > Arachis > Arachis hypogaea. Next base: position 99,972,395 of record NC_092052.1, on the reverse strand, counting down.
TAAACAAGCAGAAAAGAGTGGTTTGAGAGTTCAATTGCATCAAACAGTAAATTCAGAAAATCAGAAAGCAAGCAGTAAACGGGTTGTGAAATATATATGAGAAAATAGTTAAGGTTTCGGAGATGTTTATCTTCTGGATTTCTATTTCTTACCAACTATTTTAATCATGCAAGATTCAATTCATGGCAAATTGTATGTGACTAAACCCTAATTCCTTAGACCTTTTTAGTCTCCTTTAACCTTCATCAACCGCCAATTCCTTGGACACTTAATTTCGATTAGAGGGTTAAGTTCATATCTAGTTTATATGCCACAGAAATCCTAATTACCCAAATATAAGAGGATTATATGTCACGTATTCCGTTAAGTCCAGATAATTAGAAATTTAGGAAAAATTGTTTTCAAGCTGTTATTCAAGTAAATTGCTTTTCCAAGGTTTACAAGAACTCAATTAGAATAAGGGTCATACTTCCGTTCCATCCAAATTCATAAGATGAAGAACGAAAATAATTTTTGAAATTGAAATCAGTACATAAATTAAAATAGAAAAGTAATAGTATCAATTCATACAATAGACAGAGTTCCTAACCTTAACAGTGGAGGTTTAGTTGCTCATGGTTCAGAGAGAAAACAAGGATTCAGAAAACTGTAAAGTATGGAATGAGGTAGGAGAAAAGAGAAGAGCCCGAAGGGCTGAATCTTTTTCCTTTTATTTTAATCCTAATTAATGTAAAATATATTTTCCAAAACTAAATAATATTTTTTTCTATTTTAAAATAAAATAAAGTTTAATAAAAAATTAATTAAAACACTCGTTGCTTGCTTCAATTGGCGCTGGGACCACTTGGTTTCTTCAAGGCTGGCATGTAACACCTAATTACCCTAAGCCTTACCTCATGCCATAAAGCAAAGATAAATCAAAGGTTATGACAATTCTAAAGCTTGTACATAAATATATATAGAAGAAATAATAATTCTAGAAGCCCGATGAAGAAAATGAGCTCAAATACGGAATTACAAAGCACGAACGTTCACACAAAGCTACAAGCGTAAGAGACAAGATCCACTATGTGAGATAACAAGATATATGTAGCTATATAAGACTATAATAATCATAAGATACTAGCCATAGCCCACGGAGTTTAGGTCGACTAGTTAACTACTGACATACAGAGTTTTGAAAATAAGACAGCTTATCCAGAATATCTCTCATAAAGTAAGTCTCTAAAGCAAAATAAAATACAAAAGTGAGAGTACTAATAAAAATAAATCAAAAGACTCTAAATACATGATAAAGGTCCTCCGCTCTGTCACCAACAAGAAACTCACTGAGGTGGATTGTGACCTGCATCTGAAAAACAGCAACAAAGTATGGAATGGGAACCGGAGGGTCTCAGTATGGTAACAGTGCCCAATAATGTAAGATATAAGACCCCGGGATGCCAGAGGCGATCCTAGAGCTTCATATCCATCATAAGATTCAACTTAAAGCATACTAAAATTAAAATCATAACTTTAAAACCTTTATAAAAAGTGGTAAACTAACTTAAGGGATTTCCAACTATCAGTTCACCGCTGTCCCACAGCCTTCTCCAGCCTAACTGCCATGCGATCACATCGCCACCGCCTTCCAATCCTCCTCAATCCCAGTAGAAAAATATAGTTAATAGCAATGCAAGTAAAGCACAAGTATAAGCATGTATATCAAGTAATTCAAATAGGCAATTAGGCATGTTATACAATTAGGCAAACAATACAAGTTGGCAAAGCAAACAAACAGATAGAAAATGCACATGATGAATGCCTGTCCTATTGGCTGTGATATCACATTGTCAGTTCAACTGCCCACCTGACAAATCTTCATGGAGATGTCGCCCTTCAGAATCACAACGGGAAGCCCCGAGATATGGTGCTCCGAACACCGTCCAGGATTTTGTGCCTGCACACTCTAGTGATCCGAAGGGATGCAAGCGGGATACTATTGTCACGGACTTCACATCTCAACATAAGCAGGACGAACCACCGCCCTTACGCCGTTGCCGATACCTCAACAGGCGAGATACAACCAAACCGTCCCTGCCAGGCGCAGAGCGTCATAACAGTCCTAGTATAAAACAGTAATTCAGCGGTTTTCAGAAATCATTTTTCAATATATCATGGATCCATCATTCCATTCCGAGTCCCAGACTCATCTCAACCACTACCAATTCCTAAATTCCATTCCGAACTCATCAGTTCGTCACTTTCATAATCCCTTATCATTAATCACCAATATACTATTTTTCCTTCTCACTCAACTAAACCCATTCACAGCACACCAGAAACCTAAACCTCCGTTCTCTAACTTTTCAAGGAAATACCAAATAATTCCTCCCAAGACCTTCTCTATGTTTTAATATCCAAAAACAAGCCAAAAAGTCTTAAATAGGTGTCACAGAAGTTTACAAGCTTGTTGGGAAGGTGAAACAGTTAAAAACAGGATTTTAGTTGAAAAACAGAGATGTGCGTACGCATAGGGGTGTGCGTGTGGACGCCCAGGAGGATTTTTAAGATGTGTGCATACGCATAGAGGTGTGCGTACGCACAAGAGTAAAATTTTCCAATTCTGTTCGCTCTCACAAGGCGTGCAAATGCCCTCAGCAGAATACACCTTCCAACGTGTGCATACGCACAAGGCTGTGCATGCGCACAGCTTGCAAAGCTTCGTTGGTTGTGTGTGCGCATAGAACGTGCTTGCGCTCCCAGCAGTAACCATATCCCCGTGTGTGCATACGCATAAAGCTGTGCGTGCGCACAGTTTCAAAAATTCACAGGGTGTGCGTTCGCATAAAGCTGTGCGTGCGCACACAAACCAGAAATCACAAATTCTGCAGCATTCATAGAATTCAGATTTCATACACCAACTTTCAATGATCATATCTTTTTCTACAAAATTCGGACTTCCACAAAATTTAAACCATTTTAAAGCTTTTTGAATTAAATTTAATTTGATATAACAATCATTCAATTTCAAAAACCGTAGCTCAAGATATGATCCGTCGACATTAGCCTAAAATCCATTTTTACCAAAAATTTCTAAACCTCAATTTTACCAAACTCTCAATCCAAAATCACTTATTCCATATTCAAAAGAGTTCTAATGTACCTAAACCATATTCATATACTTTAAAATCATTTCACAACCTATCCATATACAATTTCACCAATTCCATCCAAAAGTCCCACTTTCATGCCTCCAATTCTCAATTATTACAACTCAAAGCATCATCTATCAACATCAATACACTTTATAAATCATTATCAACACCCAATTTCATCATTTTTAATCCCACATCATAAATTAACTTCAACATTCGTCAAAATCATACCTTCATCGAAATTATCATATATCAACATTCATTATCAACCAATTCAATCCTATCCTAAGTTCTACTAGCCTAAGTGTCCAGAGATATTACATGTTACATAGAGGAAATCAAAACCATAACTTGGCCGATTTCCAATATCCATAAAACACTAATTTGAGTCCAAGCAAGCTTTCAACCCAAAATCAAGTTACCAACAATTCACGAACTAACTCCAACAAGCATCAACAACCAAATTTTCCAAGCTATACACATTAATTACCACAAATCAATACCTAGGATTTATCAAAATCACAATTTTAAAAGGTAAAGAGTTTCCTTACCTTTTTCGATGGTGTTTGTGGCACAAACCACCAATCGCCCAACCATAAGTACTACCTAAACAATCAAAACACAAAAATTCATTCAAAATTATTACCCACATTTTCGGATTTTTAGGGCCGAGGGAAAGAGATGAAAATTCGAAATCTTACCAACAAATATTAAATAGAACTAACGGGCTCGGCGAGAGCTTCACATAGCCGCTGACGGCACGCGAATTGGAGCACCCTAGCTCGAGTTATGGTCACCGGAAGTTGTATGTGAATAGTAACACTCTCTCTTCTCCTCTCTTCTCTTGCAGCTGCTAGGTTTAGTGTGTGGGTGGGTTATGAGCTGAAATGCCTCATTTTAAGTGTATTTATATGTTGGGTTTGGACCCAACTTTGGCCCGGTCCAACCCGTTAGCGTTTTTAGCCCGTTTGACCCGATTTCGGGCCAAACCTTTAAAATTAGTGCCCGGTTTTCAACTTTAATTATTTTTCTAAGTTTTTCTACTGTTTTTTCTGCTCTTACAGAGTACCGGGCAGACTTAAACCAGTTCGACCGGTTTATCTGCTGGTTCGCAGTCTTACACGGTTTTTTGCAAAAAGTATATTTTCTAACTCAGAAAAATCTACTCAGTCCAAAAATCATAATTAAATTTTCTAATTAATATTCTAAAATTTTAAACCTAATTCGTGCAATTAAATTATTATTATTTAACGTTAATTAATTTGCGGTTCTTACATTTTTCCCACCAAATAAGAAATTTTGCCCTCAAAATTTGGCTTACCCACCATCATCCTTAAACATTCCCTCAACTTAAACCTACCTCTCACCATTCATCGTTTCATTCCTCCACGTTAGCTCAAATTCCTATTTACATCCTTCATTCATATTTATAGTGCCATATTTAACCAAATTCAAGCCTATGCTGTATTCATCCTTTTTACTCTTAGATTCTCTCAACTCAACTTCCATACTACATCGGCCTTTCAACTTAATATGTTCCAAGTCCGCCTCTCGAATAAATCATTTCCCATCTCAATCCTAAACCCAAGGTCACCACGCATCAATTATCACAATCCTTAGCTTCCAAACTTGACAATTATGCTCATCTGCCATCCAAATCCAAATTAGTCACCTACCCTCATGTTCACAACCTATCCCAAGTCATTCTATTTTTACAATCACAATTAAACTTAGTCCTTAGAAACCTTCACTTACATTGATCCACTAAACTCTTCAAGTATTCAAGCCTAAGATATGTCTAGTCACCATCCCATTACCTATATTCACAACTATCATGTGCCATTTCTTTCTGCAAGCTTCTGCTGCGCCACTCTAATTTTTAGTCACTAATTAACTAATTAATCCAAACGTTCAATCAAGTCATACATCATTATCGGATTATAAAACCTAGGCTTAATTCTAAACTCTCTTAACTTAACCCAAATAGTGTTTATGCTCATCCTAAGACTGTCACAATTTAGTGTCTTATAGCATCTCTATGCCTCATTCAAGGTCTTATTAAATCCACAATCTCTATAATTATACTACCCGTTACCTAGAACCTCAACAACAACTAGGGTATCTATTCCGGTTGTTCATCTTTACTTTAACTGAGATGCTACAACTCGACATACTAAACAACCTACGAGTTTTCACTTATCATAACTAAATCAAATATTAAACTCAGCCAAAAATTCAAGCCTAGAATTTATTCTCACTTATCTTTCTCCTTCTCTACTTACCTCTACACTCAATAATTCACCATGTACCAGATGTTACCTTAACCACCCTATAATCTACGCAGAGAAACCAAGTCAAGTGCGAAAATTTTTGGGTGACAACTTATCTCAAGATCGTAATCTTTTAGTAATTACACCCATCTCCATGCGGTAGTTCCTCCTTACTCCACATTTTCAACATGAGCACAAACACAGTAGGATCTAGATCGTGAGTCAGAGAATTTACTTCGTTACGACCTCAATCGTCGTGATGCCTAACCCACTACATCCTAATGTTACATCAGAACGCACCCAAGATTTCCAACGAAGCATCATCATAGATCTTAACTGGTTCATGGGGTTCCGACGACACAAACATTAGCTCTGTGATTCATCTTTCTTTCAAATCTTTAAATAGTTTCTCCACAGTTTGACGTCTGTACCAACGAGGCCTCCTTGTGTGTCAATTTAATTATAGGTAACATCATTTGCAAACATAAAGCTTCACCACTCCTTGCGATGTTGCACTCTCGCAAGTTCTGTCCTTCGGATTTATAATTCGTGTCCTAGGAAACTAATGTATCGATGGTTGCATTTAAAGATTGCATGCGATATGAAAATGAGCTCAAGCTATCCAAAAAAAATATCAAGCTAGAAAGAAAGCAAACAATTTTGAAGGGTATCTGTAAGAAGTTGAAAAGATGCATTGTTTTGGGATCAGATATGGTTGTAGGAATTTAAAAAATGCACTAGAAAGAGAATTAGAGTGCATCTCAAAATGGAATTGCAATTTGAGAATCCTAAGAGGATACAATAAAGTACATTGAATCAAAATACGTTTGTACTGATTTCAAGAGGATATTACAAGCCCTTAAATAAAGGCGGTTTACCTCAACAGTACACGTTCAGGCTCACATCAAGGAATACAAGGTTCGTGCGAGAATATGTGCAAACAAAGAATAGGATTAGGCAAAGTTTAATTTACTCACCAAGAAGGATTTCGAAATAAAGAGCTTTAATGCAATTTACAAGGGAAAAGATAGGTCGGTTCACAAGGATATATTAGTCCTTTCATTCGTATAAAACTTCACACTGTCATTAAGATTACCGTGCTTCCGTGGCGTTACTCTGCCTTTAAGGATTTAATGATTTGCCTACATCAACCAGAAACGTCCCTAAGTTCTGTCGGCTCTAGTGGCAATACTTTATGCGTCACAAGTGAGCTTGGTCCAAAAATTAATACTAAGTTTGACACCTTTACCCTCAAACCTTTCTCTCTGTCACAAGCTATAAGTATGCGGTGTTCCAATATCACACAATGCAGCTAAAATTTTATAACCAGTTATACACCTACCACTTTTCTCAGGCTCCCGCATATGGCGTTCACAGCGAATACATGGCTTTACTGTTGGTTCTGACTTGCATCCTGGTTTTTCCCACGACGGCAATCCCTGGCAATGTGTCCAAACAGTCCATAAGTATAGCATCGACCATTTCCTTTTGCCCGGTGAAACTGGCCATTGTTGTTCCTTCTGAAGTTTTCTTGACCTTGAAGATGCTGAGTGGCATGTCCATCCCTTTTTAAGATCTGGCCTCTTGGTGGAAAGTGCTTTCCACGGCCTCTGCTACTGGTACCCTCGTGAGTATCTCTCGTCAAAGTCATTTTCTCAATGCAATCCTCCATGAATCTTGCTTCATTCACCAATTCCGAGAATCTCTTAATCTCAAATGGAGCCACAGCACGCATGATATCTTCCCTCAGCCCTACTTGGTACTTTTCACACTTCCAATCCTTATAGGACTCAGGGGCTCCTCGACATACCCTTGAAAACCTACAGAGCTCTTGAAACTTACTCGTATACTCGGCCACAGGCATTGAACCTAGCTTCAGCTGTATAAGATCTAACTCTCTGGCCTCCCTCACTAACTCAGGAAAATACTTCTTGTTGAAAACAGTCCGAAATAGCTCCCTTGGAATATCCATATTCTGTAGTTGCAGAAATCGACACTCTCCTTACCACCAATGTTGAACTTCTCCTACGAGTTGATAAGCCGCATATTCCACGAACTGATTATTCGGGACATGTTGAGTCTGTAAGGCACACTCCACAGCTTTGAACCAATTGTCTGCTTCAGTAGGATTTGTCAATCCATTGAAAATCGGCGGGTCAACTTTCAGAAAAGCAGCTAGAGTCCTCGGAACACCACCTAAGCTGTCCTCAGTACCTTCTACATTTTTATTTCCGGCTGATTGCCTTGTTCGCCGCATAGCATTAGTAGTCATCGCAGTGCTCACTTGAATCGTGTTAGCTAGGTTAGTCTTTGCCGCCATGAGTTCAGCGTGATTTTCCATCGACAGGTTACCCTCATAATCTCTCTGTATACGTGACTGACCTTGTCCGCAAGATGCCATTCAGGGTCATGTCCACATCAAACAATTGATATCAAGGTGATCAGTCTCAATATCAAAAGCCTAGTGCTTCAATTATCCCAAAAAGGTACTCATAAATAAGCATGCTATATATATATCAAGCAGATAACCTACATAGCATGAGAGAAAAAGACACAGAGTATGCAATGAAGCACAATCGGTCCATCCCTCAGGCTCACATGGACAAACCACTCTGATACCACTAAATGTAACACCCTAATTACCCTAAGCCTTACCTCATGTCGTAAAGCAAAGGTTAATCAAAGGTTACGACAATTCTAAAGCTTGTACATAAATATATAAAGAAGAAATAATAATTCTAGAAGCCCGATGAAGAAAATGAGCTCAAATACGGAATTACAAAGCACGAACACTCACACGAAGCTACAAGCGTAAGAGACAAGATCCACTATGTGAGATAACAAGATATATGTAGCTATATAAGAGTATAATAATCATAAGATACTAGCCACAGCCCGCGGAGTTTAGGTCAACTAGTTAACTTCTGACATACAGAGTTTTGAAAATAAGACAGCCTATACAGAATATCTCTCATAAAGTAAGCCTCTAAAGTAAAATAAAATACAAAAGTGAGAGTAGTAATAAAAATAAATCAAAAGACTCTAAATACATGATAAAGGTCCTCCGCTCTGTCACCATCAAGCAACTCACCGAGGTGCGTTGCGACCTGCATTTGAAAAATAACAACAAAGTATGGAATGAGAACCGGGGGTTCTCAGTATGGTAACAGTGCCCAGTAATGTAAGATATAAGATCCCGGGATGCTAGAGGCAATCCTAGAGCTTCATATCCATCATAAGATTCAACTTAAAACATATTAAAATTAAAACCATAACTTTAAAACCTTTATAAAAAGGGGTAAACTAACTTAAAGGATTTTTAACTATCAGTTCACCGCTGTCCCACAGCCTTCTCCAGCCTAACCGCCATGCAATCACATCGCCACCACCTTCCAATCCTCCTCAATCCCAGTAGAAAAACACAGGTAATATCAATGCAGGTAAAGCACACGTATAAGCATGTATATCAAGTAATTTAAAAAGGCAATTAGGCACGTTATACAATTAGGAAAACAATACAAGTCGGCAAAGCAAACAAACAAATAGAAGATGCACATGATGAATGCATGCCCTATTGGCTGTGATATCACATTGTCGGTTCAACTGCCAACCCGACACATCTCCATGGAGATGTCGCCCTTCGGAATCATAATGGGAACCCCCGAGATATGGTGCTCCAAATACCGTCCAGGATTTTGTTCCTACACACTCTAGTGATCCGAAGGGATGCGAGCGGGATACTATTGCCACGGACCTCACATCTCAACGTAAGCGGAATGAACCACCGCCCTTACGCCGTCGCCGCTACCTCGACAGGCGGGATCCAACCAAACCGTCCCTGCCAAGCGTATAGCGTCTCAACAGTCCCAGTATAAAACAGTCATTTAGTGGTTTTTAGAAATAATTTTTCAATATATCATGGATCCATCATTCCATTCCGAGTCCCAGACTCATCTCAACCACTACCAATTCCTAAATTCCATTATGAACTCATCAGTTTGCCACTTTCATAATCCCTTATCATTAATCACCAATATACTATTCTTCTCACTCAACCAAACCCATTCACAGCACACTAGAAACCTAAACTTCCGTTCTCTAACTTTTCAAGGAAATACCAAATAATTCCACCCAAGACCTTCTCAATGTTTTAATATCCAAAAACAAGCCAAAAAGTGTTAAATAGGTGTTACAGAAGTTTACAAGCTTATTGGAAAGGTGAAACAGTTAAAAACAATATTTTAGTTGAAAAACAAGGCATGTGTGTACGCACAGGGGTGTGCGCGCGTACGCCCAGGAGGATTTTTAAGATGTGTGCGTACGCATAGAGGTGTCCGTACCTACAAGAGTAAAATTTTCCAATTCTGTTCGCTCACACAAGGTGTGCGAACGCCCTTAGCAGAATACACCTTCCAACATGTTCGTACGCACAAAGCTGTGCATGCACAAAGCTGTGCGTGCACACAGCTTGCAAAGCTTCGTTGGTTGTGTGTGCGCACAGAGCGTGCTAATGCTCCCAGAAGTAGCCATATCCCCGTGTGTGCATATGCACAAGACTGTGCATGCACACAATTTCAAAAATTTACAGGGTGTGCGTGCGCACACAAACCAGAAATCACAAATTCTGCAGCATTCACAGAATTCAGATTCAGACACCAACTTTCAACGATCATATCTTTTTCTATAAAATTCGGATTTCCACAAACTATAAACCATTTTAAAGCTTTTTGAATTAAATTTAATTTGATATAAAAATCATTCAATTTCATAACCGTAACTCAAGATATGATCCGTCGAATTTAGCTTAAAATCCATTTTTACCAAAAATTTCTAAACCTCAATTTTACTAAACTCTTAATCTAAAATCACTTAGTCACCAAAAAAAAAATCTAAAATCACTTATTCCATATTCAAAAGAGTCCTATTGTACCTAAACCATATTCATATACTTTAAAATCATTCCACAACCTATCAATATACAATTTCACCAATTCCATCCAAAAGTCCCACTTTCATGCCTCCAATTCTCAATTATTACAACTCAAAGCATCATCTATCAACATCAATACACTTCATAAATCATTATCAACACTCAATTTCATCATTTTTAATCCCACATCATAAATTAACTTCAACATTCATCAAAATCATACCTTCATCAAAATCATCAAATATTAACATTCATTATCAACCAATTCAATACTATCCTAAGGTCTACTAGCCTAAGTGTCCAGAGATATTACATGTTACATAGAGGAAACTGAAACCATACCTTAGCCGATCCCCAATATACACAAAACACCAATTTGATTCCACGCAAGCTTTCAACCCAAAATCAAGTCACCAACAATTCACCAACTAACTCCAACAGGCATCAATAACCAATTTTTCCAAGCTATACAAATTAATTACCACAAATCAATACCTAGGGTTCATCAAAATCACAATTTCAAAAGGTAAAGAGTTTACCTACCTTTCCCGATGGTGTTTGGGGCACAAACCACCAATAGCCCAACCTTAAGTACTACCTAAACAATCAAAACACAAAAATTCATTCAAAATTATTACCCACATTTTTGGATTTTTAGGGGCAGAAGGAAAGAGATGAAAATTCGAAATCTTACCAACAAATGTTAGATATAACTAAGAGACTCGGTGAGGGCTTTGCGTCGCCGTTAACGGCACGCGAATCGCAGCACCGTAGCTCGAGTTATGGCCTAGGTTTAGTGTGTGGGTGGGTTATGAGCTGAAATGGCTCATTTTAAGTATATTTATATGTTGGGTTCGGGCCTAACTTGGGCCCGGTCCAACCTGTTAGCATTTTTTGCCCGTTTGCCTCAATTTCGGGCCAAACCTTTAAAATTAGTGCCCGGTTTTCAACTTTAACTATTTTTCTAAGTTTTTCTACAATTTTTACTCCTCTTACACAGTACCGGGCAGACTTAAACCGGTTTGACCGGTTTATCTGCCGGTTCGCAATCTTACGCGATTTTTTGCAAAAAGTACATTTTCTAACTCAGAAAAATCTACTGAGTCCAAAAATCATAATTAAATTTTCTAATTAATAGTCTAAAATTTTGAACCTTATTCGGGCAATTAAATTATTATTATTATTTAACGTTAATTAATCAGTAAATTAATTCGCGGTTCTTACATGGCGCCTAACTTGGAAAATCCCAAGTTAGGTAACAGTGACAATGGTATTGTTGAAACTAGCTTGAACATGAATAACGCCCTTTGGTATTTTACGAGCATGTTTACGTGAACCAATACGTCCATTTTTACGCGAACCAATTTTGGGTATAGGTTTTGCCATATCTTATTATCTTTTTATTATTTCATAATTATTATCTCATAACCTAAAAGGAAGTCTGAGATGTATGGATATATTCATTTCATGTCAAAAAAACAGATGTTTTACTATATTTCTTTTTTTTTAATTAGAAACTAGAATTAATATTCTCAAAATTGGCATTCTATTTGTGTTAATATACAACTAACAAAAATCGAATTTCCAATTTTAGATCCCCAAAATCTCTCTATCTAATATCTCTTTTTTATATTGTATTCTATTAGAATAGTTCTAATCTATATATATATAATCATTGATATATATTATGCGTTGATGAGCACTGGTGCCTAACTTCAAAACCCTAAAGTTAGGCACCACCCTGGCAGCCAGCAATTGGAGCTTTGTTCTTTCTCCGGCGCCTAACTTGGGAAAAGCCAAGTTACGCACCAATATGGTCGAATGTGATGAAGAAGAAGTATACACTATTATACATCGTTGGAAAGCTCTGGAAGTTAGATTTCTAATTCCACTAGAATCATGTCAATTGGACCTCTGTAGCTCATGTTATGTTTGTTAGAGTGCAAGGAGGTCATGGTTGACAGCATCATTCACTTTTTGCTCTTTTTCTACAAAACTCCGTCAAATCCATCCGAATGCTACTTGAAATAAGCAGAATTATACACAACTCAAAGTAGCATTGATAGTGGCTAAAATATATTTAAATCTTGATTAAACTTAATGATTCAAATGCAAATTCACTAGGAAAAGATAGAAAAGATGCTCACGCATCATTAACCCCTAAACAATGGGAAAAGTCAGCAGGCATAATTGACCTTAATCCATAAATCCTAGCTAACTTACTAATTGAGCTTATTAAAAAGCTAGCGTTAGTAGAAACAGGAGCAACTAACAATCCCAAATTATCACATAATGTTGGACATTAATGACTCTAGGATCCTAATTACTCAAGCCCCAAGCCAATGAGTGAAAATCTACTCCATATTTAAAATAGAAATTTCATCAAATACTTGGTAGGCACAATAACAAAACATAATAAATGCAAAAAATACTTGAAATTATGAACAATCAATGCAAACAATCAACAATAGCAACTCAATCAAACATACATAAACCTCAAAACATCAAATTCATCAACAAGAACTCAAGAATTCACAAGTAATTAAACTAACAAAGTAACTTCAATTATAATATAAGAAAATATGAGTAAATATAGTGTAATTGAAGAGAAAATTAAAGACAACTTACAATGAAAACAAGCTAGCATCCAAGATTGAAAATGTAAATGGCAATTTTTACTAAAACCGTAATAAAAACACTAATGAGAATTGAGAGTATTTCCTAATAGAAAATAAACTAAAAACCTAACTAAACTTCTAAAAATAATGTATGTATGTGTTGGTATGTTGTCCCCCTTTGATAGAGCTTCAATACTTCATATTTGGGCCAAAGAGGCCCCAAAATCGCGAGGCACGTGACATTTAAATTGAGTCACAGTTCGTACTTGTGCGTACGCACAGGGATGTGTGTGTACGCACACTGGCCAAAACTCCTCTTGTGCATATGAACAAGAAGGTGTACGTACGCACACACCAGTGTGTTCTTCTTCTATGTTTCTTCATGAACTTTTTCACTTTGCATTCTATCCTTCCACTTCTCCAAAGCCATCCTTACCTATTGATCCTGAATTTACTCAACAAAACATATCACAACAACGAATAGAATAAAAGTGGAATTAAATTGACTATTTAGAGCACAAAAATCATGTTTTCAACCATTAGGTATAATTTAGAGAGAATTTACAAAAGCATGCTATTCAAGTGAATAAATGCAGGTTTATGTGATGAACTCCACTCAATTCAAGCCAAAAATTATCATCAAATGTAGATTCATCAATTCTCCCATACTTAAAAAATAGCGTGTCCTCATGCTAATCACAAAGGAAAAGGATCAAAGGAAAACAACTTATTGAATGAAACAACCTACATGCATGCAACTATTCTAATTGATGCTATCTACTTCTATCTACTCTATAGATTTCTATTGACTTGGTCAAAACAAACAAAATAAATTTCCAATCAAGCATATATATAGGGAAAGAGTTCCAAAGATACAGATAATAAGGCTTCTGACCCATCTCGCGAAGTTAAAACCGGCCAGAGCATATACATATCCATAAATACATGAGAATCCCAAAAGAGCCCAAAAGTATAGTTTATAAAACCTGTTTCTCCAAATCAACCTCTAAGAGGGATAAAGCATAATAGACATATATAGTGGAGATATACGGGTATCTATATATACATCAAAACCAAAATAAAGTCTCAAAAGCACAAAAAGTTCTTCGCTTTCAGAAGCTTCCAGTATGCCTCAGCGAGGTGTCTCACGTCCTGCATTTGGAAACCATAAAATATGTATGGGGTGAGAATCAGAGGTTCTCAGCATGGTAACAGTGCCCACATAACTAACATATAAGGTCCCAGGAAAGCCAGAGGCGATCCTAGAACTTCCAACATTTGATTTAATCTTATAAAATACAACTAAACCAAAATAACTTAGGCAACTAACTAAGAATCTTCATTCTAGTCTAACACTTCCCGTTCCAACTCCTCCGAACCTCCAAGATGTCACTGGAAATATTTATTTCAAACACAGATATTACATGCAAAGAAATCACAATTAGAATTCAGATACAGTAGATAAATATGTAGCAAGTAGTTTATGTGATCAGTTAGGCATTCCAAAAAAAGCACGCCAAACAAACACATAGATGCATATGATGCATGCCTGTCCTATGACTGATGAGTCTCATCTGTCGGTTATCAAGCCAACCCGACATGTTCGGCTGCTAAACCCTGGACAGTCCCTCATGCGCACATCCCCAAGAGTCTATGCATAGCTTTTTCTCATTCATAAATAAATTAAGCTCATTGGGGGGAATTTTCGGGGAGTTAAAGTGCTCGGCCACATATTGCGACGTTGGGTCAACAGAGTATCGAGTTTCAACTTGGAGCACGTGGTGGCAAGCCACTGCATCTATCCAGGAAAACTCGTACCTTAGATAAAAAAGTGCATAAACCACATAATAATTCATATTCATTTATAGTCACTCATAATCATTCATAATCATTCAAAATGGCCATATTCATCACCTGTATATCATTCTCTGTACTTCTCATATATAATTCATCACATCTCAACCTTTTTTCATCTCTAAGTTCCCACCCCTTCCTAACTTCTTATCATCACCTAACATACAAATAAGGTTTAGGGGCTAAAAGAGTGAAAATAGAGGTTTATGAGTTCAAAATTATGGTTTAAATCACAACACTCACTTTGTTAGAAACAGGGATTCTGCGTACGTGTGGACGGTTGAAGAATTGAAGATTGATGGTTTAGAGGTTACAGCAAACTCTCGTTGTCAGTATAGTTACTAAACCAAGCAATCAACCTTTCTTACAAACGTTTTTGGTTGTCACAAGTAACAAACCCCTTTTAAATTGATAACCGAGTATTTAAACCTCGGGTCGTCTTCTCAAGGAATTGCAGGGAGGTATGTTCTTATTATTGGTTATGAGTCTTGTAAATTAGGGGTTTTAGAAAGTAAGGAAGCAGTATGTTGCATAAGAAGAATAACATAAATAAATAACTATAAAATAAACTCTTGGCAAAGTATAAGAACTGGAAGTCCTATCCTTATCAATTGTGATGAGATTTGGATTTTAATCCCACTTGGTCAGCCTTTACTAAACAAAGGAAAGTTAAGTGGGCTGATTGGCTTGATTCTCAAGTCCTAGTCAACTCTTGTGGAGAGACAAGCTTTAGAGCAATCCTAGTTCAATCAGAATCTGCCAATTTCAACCACTGTTTTATTTGACAGCTCAAGCGTTACCAATTACCTTAACCAAAGCCAAGAATGTAGAAAGCTAAATTAAAATCATAAATATCTGGAATACCTCAAATAAAATACATTCAAAATAGTAAAATCTAACATGGAAAAGTTCATAAGCCGATTGGAAAAATAAATAAAAATAAAGAACCTGGGATTGAGAGTCACTCCTAAAACTAAGAGAAATCCTAAATCCTAATCCTAAGAGAGAGGAGAGAACCTCTCTCTCTAAAAACAATATCTACTCCTAAAATTGTAAATGTGAAAGCCTCCCCATGAATGGATGCATTCCCCCACTTTATAGCCTCTAATCTGTGTTTTCTGGGCTGCAAACTGGGTCGAAAACAGCCCAGAATTCGCTGGTCTCGAATTCAATCACGCTGGATTTCTGTCACTGCGACGCGGCTGCATGGATCACGCGGTCGCGTCACTTAGCGTCAGGGGAACTATTACATATTATATATCAAATTGAAGCCCCAGACGTTAGCTTTCCAACGCAACTGAAACTGCGTCGTTTGGACCTCTGTAGCTAAAGTTATAGCCGTTTGAGTGCAAAGAGGTCAGGCTGGACAGCTTAGCAACTTCTTCATCTTCTTGTATTCCTTCCACTTTGGCATGCTTCCTTTCCTTCCTCCAAGTCATTCCTACCCTATAATATCTGAAATCACTTAACACACATATCAAGGCATCTAATAATAATAAGAGAGGATTAATAATAAGCAAATATAAGATCAAAGAAGCATGTTTTCAATCATAGCACAAAATCAGGAAGGAAATATAAAACCATGCAAATATTATGAATAAGTGGGTAAAGAGTTGATAAAATCCACTCAATTGAGCACAAGATAAACCATAAAATAGTGGTTTATCAACCTCCCCACACTTAAACACTAGCATGTCCTCATGCTAAGCTCAAGAAAAGCTATAAAGATGAAGAGGAATGGTATGAAATGCAACCTATGAATGCAACTACATGCTAAATGCTTTTACTTACTTGGTTAAGAGTAAATAAGTTCTCCAAGACAAATACAAACCAATTTCCACTAATTCATATCATACAATAAAAAGCAAGTGAACTTGTAAGAAGACAGCTCATGAAAGCAGGGAACAAGGAATTGAGTATCGAACCCTTACTAGTAGTGTATACACTCTAATCACTCAGGTGTTTAAGGTTCGATTCTCTCAATTCTTCTACTAACCTTGCTTTCTAAGGCTTGCTCTTCATCTAACAATCAACATAAATTTAATGTACAGATACACATATCAAGAGGTCTTTTAAGGGTTGTAATGGGGTTAGGGTCAAGGTAGGATTGTATTTGGTCAAGTAGACTAAAATCTGAATCCTTAATTAACTTAAACTTTTCACCTAACTTTAGACAATCCATGTAATCATAATACAAAAGCTAACTGTCTATTAACCATGTTTTCCACATATTCATGCATTCTAATTTCAAGTATAACTCATATGCATTGCTTTCACCACTTACTTTGGGGCATTTTGTCCCCTTTCTCTTATTTGCACTTTTTCTTTTCTTTTTATCTCTTTATATATATATATATATATATATATATATATATATATATATATATATATATATATATATTCTTTTTCTTTTGTTTTTTCAATGCATATGATTAATTTATTGAATGCATGAACATGTCCTAAACATTTCTTTCACATTTTCATAAAGATATATAACACCCAATTCTTAAACCAAATATTTCCAAACCCACTTTTTCCCACACTTAATTCATGAGCACTCTCACTAGTCTAAGCTAACCAAGGATTCAAATTAAGGACAATATTGTTTTTCGCTTAGAGTTAATGATGTGCTAAATAAAAAGAACAAAGGGGTATAATAAGCTCAAAATTGGTTTGCAAGGGATAATGAAAGGTAAGGCCATATGGGTATGTAAACTTAGTGAAACAAAGGCCTCAATCATATAGGTGCATGCATACATCAAACCATGGAAATATAGAATTAAGCAAGACAAAGATCACAATTTTAGAGAGAAAAATACACACTAAAAATAAAATATTGGTTGATAAAATGCAACCAATTCAAATAGGCTCAAAAATCTCACAGGTTTTGTGTGTTCGAGTTCTAAACCATGTTCCAGTATAATATCTCTTCAAACAAGTGTAACATTAAATTTTATTCAAATTAGTGAAATTCTCTAAAAATTTTCTTGAAAAAGAAAATATTACTTCAACCAAGTGGTAAAATATACAAAAAAAAAATCAAATAATCATGCAATCAAACATGCAAATACAACAATTAACAAGGAAAATAAAATATTAGTGTTTGAGAAGAAAATACTAACCCATGGAGATCGGTATCGACCTCCCCACACTTAAACATTGCACCGTCCTCAGTGCATGCTGAGATTTGCAAGTGGACGGGGGTTGTGGTTCCTCAGCTGGGGCTCTTTTTGTTCCTTTCCTTGCCGGTAGTTTGGGGGTAGCTTTCTCTTCACCCTTCTTGGTGGCCATCCTGAAAAGGGAAAAAGAAAGTGACTTTTAAAGCTAAGGGTTAGAGCAAGTAAGAGAGCGGGAAAGGTGGTAATCAATGCACAATAAGATATAACTGACATTAACACATGCTCGCGAGTACATGTGAAAAGCCAACAATGGAAAATAGCTAGTGCATATGATAACAATTGAATGCAAGGTGTTTATTGGCATGTAGGCAAAGGCATGAGTAGCATAGATCAAGCATTCAATGTCCAAGTTAGATTACCAAGTCTTTCAAACTAGCAACATGTTTGTAATGACAATTATATTGAATAAATATGATATGAAAAAGGGTTTTGTGAAAAGCAGGCATTCAGAGTACTAGGATAAAAGATACTGAAAAGCAGTGCACAATGCCATACGGGCGTTTTCACAAACACATAGCATGCATGGTAAATAATCTAATGAAAATAATAAATTGAACATGCAAGCAACCCTTTAAAAATAAAAACATATATAATTGTCAAATAATTCCTCTAATAATCCACATGTAAAATATAGAAATAATGACCCAAAGAAATTTCTAACACCAATGAAAATAATGCAATGAAGGAAAGTATGCAAATAAATTAAAATAAAATAAAAATAAAAATAAGAAGAATGAGAAGGGAAAGAAGATAAGAAAGGAAGAAGAAAGAAATAAGAAAAGATAAGAAAAATAAGAATTAGAGAAGAAAAGATAAGAAAATTGGCTGATCTGGATATTCTGTGCGCCGCTTGTGAAGCGGACGCGTGAGTGACGCGGTCGTGTGGTGCGTGACAAGGTCAGGTGACGCGGACGTGTGGGTCACGCGATCGCGTGACCTGTTTTGTGCGATTGGCGCGAGTGCAGCCTCGCGGTCGCGCAACTCTCTGTTCAAAACTCTTTTGCCAAAAATCTGGGTGACGCGATCGCGTGGGGCATGCGATCGCGTGAATGGCCATCTTTTAAAAAAGACGCGGACGCGTGGGGCACGTGTTCGCGTGGTGAGGCTTGGGCTTCCAGCACGAGTCCAGCCCAACTCCAGCTCAACTTTCGGCCATACACCTTTTTACGTCGAAATCCTGGTCACGCGGCCGCGTGAGGCACGCGGTCGCGTGGGGCACGCGGTCGCGTGGGAGGCCATTATTCCCATATGACGCGGTCGCGTCGGCAATGCGATCGCGTGGGACAGTTTGTGCCATTGGCACGCCTCTAGCCCTGCTCCTGCGTAACTCTCTGTTCATATTCTTTTCTTCCCAACGCACTAGTGACGTGGACGCGTCAGCGACGCTACCGCGTCGCGTGCATTTTTTTTATTCTGAAAAAAATGCAGAATGTAATGTTAATATGAATGTGATGCAAAACTCCAGGTTCAATATAACAAAATAAAATAAAACTCAAAAACAAATAAAACTAAATAAAAATGAAAAAGGAACGATTATACCATGGTGGGTTGTCTCCCACCTAGCACTTTTAGTTAAAGTCCTTAAGTTGGATATTTGGTGAGCTCCTTGTTATGGTGGCTTGTGCTTGAACTCATCCAGGAATCTCCACCAATGTTTGTAATTCCAATGGCCTCCGGGATCCCAAACTAGGCGCAGAAAGACTTCAAGCAAGTTAAAGCATGTGACAAGGCCCCGAGAGTGTTGATTGCCAGAATGAATTCCGGGGTCCCAAATCTTGCTTTTGCACCCGTCTTCTTGTTGATTATCATGATTCCATCCGGGTGGTTCAGCTTTAGAATTCTCACTGAAGCGTCCAAACAACTTCCTAGACCCATTCAATTGAGCTTTACACCAACCTTTGCGTTTAAACTTAAAGCTTCCAGCCATAATGGACCTTGCAGGATAATTATTACCACTGGCCATCTTCCTCTTACTCTTAATGCTACAAAGAGCTCTAAGTTGACCATCCGTCTCCAGTAGCCCATATTCAAGTGGGATTAGAAAGCTAAGGGATATGAATTTTACCCACTTGAATGTTGTGAAGGATGATGGCAACTTAGGGGAGGTATTTTTAATGAAATTGCAAGCTCCACTCCCTTGTGCTCTTCTCTGATAATTACCACCTCTTTGCAAGCTTCTTCAATTTCAACCTCTTCCTCTTGGTAGCTTTCTTCCAATTCAATCTTCTCTTCATTGCTTTCCAAGGGCATGGGAGGTTGTGCTTCTTCTTCTTGAATCTCCATCACTTGATCAACCTCTTCCAAGTCTTCAACTGTGATATGCCTTGGAGGTTGTACACCCTCCTTAGCATCAATTTCAAATGTCTTGGAAGGGGGTTCTATGACTGGACTTTCCCATGGAGGTTCTGCATCTCCTAAGTCTTCAACCAACTCTTCTTCTTGAACGATGACAGCTTCTTCTGCTTGTTCTAGTATGAATTCATGCTCTGTTTTGTCCACTGGAGTCTCTAGTATCTCCTTCATGCTACGCTCTTCATGAAATTGTCCACATGGGGCTGTGGTTGGTCCTTGAATGTTTGAGCGTCTAGAAACCCATTGGATTACTGCTTGCTCCAATTGACGAATGGTTGCTTGAAATTGATCCACTGTTTCCTTGAAACGATCCGTTGTCTCTTGATGCACTCGGCTTTCATAAATAGGATCATAGTGCTCTTGGATTGATGGATATGGAGATGGTGAATATTGAAGTGGTGGTTCTTGTGAGTAATTGGGTTGGAATTGGGGTGGTTCTATATATGGTTCATATGGCTCATAAGGTGGTTGGTATGGTGGTTGAGGGTTAGGGTCATATGGAGGTGAATGGCAAAAAGGGGCTTGTGAGTTTGGTGGTCCAAAGTTATGTTGAGGAGGGGGTTCATAGGCGTATGGTGGTGGTTGTTGATAATCAAAAGAGCGCTCAGCATAGCCATTGCCTCGATATGCATCACGGAATGGTTGTTGATAGTCCATTGGAGGTGGTTGTTGCCATGAGGGTTGATCAAATCCTTGTGGCTCCTCCCATTTTTGATTGTTCCAACCATGGTGCATGTTGTCATTATAATTTCCTGTTCCTGCAACATAATTATAACCAAACTCATAGCCAAAGGGGTGAGAATTCATAGTAGTAGGAGAAAATAAAAATAAAAACTAATAAAAAGAAAATATTTTGAAAAAGATATAATTTTTGAAAGAGGATAAGAAAAGATTTTGAAAAAGATGTGATTTTTAAAAAAATATTTGATTTTTAAAAATAAGAATGATAAGAAAAAAAAATTTTTAATATTTACAATAACCAATAATAAGGCACACGTTTGCAACTCCCCAGCAACGGCGCCATTTTGAAGAACTGAAGATTGATGGTTTAGAGGTTATAGCAAACTCTCGTTGTAAGTATAGTTACTAAACCAAGCAATCAACCTTTCTTACAAACGTTTTTGGTTGTCACAAGTAACAAACCCCTTTTAAATTGATAACCGAGTATTTAAACCTCGGGTCGTCTTCTCAAGGAATTACAGGGAGGTATGTTCTTATTATTGGTTATGAGTCTTGTAAATTAGGGGTTTTAGAAAGTAAGGAAGCAGTATGTTGCATAAGAAGAATAAGATAAATAAATAACTATAAAATAAACTCTTGGCAAAGTATAAGAACTGGAAGTCCTATCCTTATCAATTGTGATGAGAATTGGATTTTAATCCCACTTGGTCAGCCTTTACTAAACAAAGGAAAGTTAAGTGGGCTGATTGGCTTGATTCTCAAGTCCTAGTCAACTCCTGTGGAGAGACTAGCTTTAGAGCAATCCTAGTTCAATCAGAATCTGCCAATTTCAACCACTGTTTTATTTAACAGCTCAAGCGTTACCAATTACCTTAACCAAAGCCAAGAATGTAGAAAGCTAAATTAAAATCATAAATATCTGGAATACCTCAAATAAAATACATTCAAAATAGTAAAATCTAACATGGAAAAGTTCATAAGCCAATTGGAAAAATAAATAAAAATAAAGAACCTGGGATTGAGAGTCACTCCTAAAACTAAGAGAAGTCCTAAATCCTAATCCTAAGAAGAGAGGAGAGAACCTCTCTCTCTAAAAACTACATCTACTCCTAAAATTGTGAATGTGAAAGCCTCTCCATGAATGGATGCATTTCTCCATTTTATAGCCTCTAATCTGTGTTTTCTGGGTCGCAAACTGGGTCGAAAACAGCCCAGAATTCGCTGGTCTCGAATTCAATCACGCTGGATTTCCGTCACTGCGACGTGGCCGCATGGATCACGCGGTCGCGTCACCTAGCGTCAGAGGAACTATAACATATTATATATCAAATCGAAGCCCCAGACGTTAGCTTTCCAACGCAACTAGAACCGCGTCGTTTGGACCTCTGTAGCTAAAGTTATAGCCGTTTAAGTGCGAAGAGGTCAGGCTGGACAGCTTAGCAACTTCTTCATCTTCTTGTATTCCTTCCACTTTTGCATGCTTCCTTTCCATCCTCCAAGTCATTCCTGCCGTATAATATCTGAAATCACTTAACACACATATCAAGGCATCTAATGATAATAAGAGAGGATTAATAATAAGCAAATATAAGATCAAAGAAGCATGTTTTCAATCATAGCACAAAATCAGGAAGGAATTATAAAACCATGCAAATATTATGAATAAGTGGGTAAAGAGTTGATAAAATCCACTCAATTGAGCACAAGATAAACCATAAAATAGTGGTTTATCAACGGTCTCGCTTACGCAGGGGTGCATCTTTTTCCTGCTCGTGTACGGATGCAACCTCTCGCGTACGCAGGACATCCAACCCAAATAAAATACCCACGCCGCGTGTGACGCTTGCGTACGCGAGTTATGCAGAGTGGACAAAAATTTTGTAAGTGTTGCAAAATTTCATCTTTACATACCAAACTTCCAACAGCATAACTTTTTCGTTAGAAATCATTTTTAATCCGTTCTTATAATTAAAACGCCATAAACTTCACGGACCCAATTTTCATATGAAACAAGTTTTGAAAAGTTTAGGGGTCTAGAAGCCAAGTTACGGCTTGCTGAAACTCGGAAAAAAATTAACTTTTTACAAAAATTCACAAGGATTTCTAAACCTCAATTTTCACAACATTTCAATTCCAACACTTTCAAAAACTTACCAAATCTTGCCACAATGGCTCCAAACCAACCTCAATTCTACCACCATACCCATCAACATACCAATTCACCACCTCTATCAAGATTTCATTTTAATTCAATAATTCAACCTCAAAGCAACATTTCAATATACATCATCATCATTTACCAATCTCATTTTCAAGATTAAACACATTATTCATAATAGCATAAATCACAACCTCAAAATCACTAACCAACACACATATTAATCAAACTCAACTATCAATAACATCAACAATTCAATTTTTATCTTACGATCAACTAACCTAAGTTTTCACAACACATTATATTTTTGTTACGAGAAACTAAAATCATACATTGGCCGATTGCTCCTAATGTCCGGAATACCTCACTTATAAACCACGCCCCAAGCTTCAAAATCCTAGCTCCTCACCAAGCAAAATACCGCCTCCAAGGTTAGCCATATAACTTCCAATTTCTCAAATTAACCCCACCCAAAAATCAAGTGAGGTTGAAGGTGCTTACCTGACCCACAGCTCAAGTGAGCTAAACCCGATAATTCCTGCAAGTTAATTCGAATCTAAACACCGAAATCATATAAATTCAACATAATTGCACATTGAATTTTGAAATTTAAGGAGGGCATAATTGAAACTGAAAATTGGATTCCTTACCAAATTAGTTACCATGTTTTGCAGAGCTCGTTGTACTGGTCGTATAGCCGCAAACGGTACGGTGATCGGAGCTCGGAGTAGGAAGTTATGGCAATTTGATTTGAGGACAAGGGTTTGGATTTGATGATCTCCCCACTTTCATGTTTCCCAGCGTGAAAATGATGAATAAAAAGGGAAATGAGCTAAAGCTCATGTGCTTAAGTATATTGGGCTGGGCCTTGGGATCAATACGGGCCCGTTTCGTACCAATGTGTGAGGGTGCTTACCTGACCCACAGCTCAAGCGAGCTAAACCCGACAATTTCTGAAAGCTAATTCGAACCTAAACACCAAAATTATACAAAATTCAACATAATTGCACATTGAATTTAAAATTTTACGGAGGAGAGAATTGAAACTAAAAAGTGTATTCCTTACCAAATTAGTTATTGGGTTTTGTAGAGCTCGTCGCGCTAGTCGCGTGGCTTCAAATAGTGCGGCGATCGGAGCTCGGAGTAGGAAGTTATGGCAATTTGATTTGAGGACAAGGGTTTGGAGTTGATGATCTCCCCCCTTTCATGTTTCCTAGCATGAAAATGATGAAGAAGAAGGGAAATGAGTTGAAGCTCATGTGCTTAATATGTTGGGCTAGGCCTTGGTCCCAATCTTGGGCCAAATTCTTTAAAATTAGTGTCAAAATTCTTATTTTAATTAGCTCTATCTTATTAAACTATAAAATTCATATTTCTAATTTCTTTTATAAAAATTTAATTTATTGATTAATTATTCGTTAATTTTTCGGGGCTTACACTTAATCACACTAAAAAAACGTGCATAAAGCACTAAGAAAATTTTATTCATCAAAATTTGTGTAAATTATCTCACCAAAGGTGTTTAAATAGGCCCCTAACAAACTAATTAAAAGGTAAGATAATATAACTTAATTTAAATCTCCTAAAGATAACATAACTAATTTAAATCAGATTTGATCTTATTGGATTAGATCAGATTTGATTTAAATTTTAAAATTCTAAAGATATGATAACTAATTTAAATCAGATTTGATCTTATTAGATTAGATCAGATTTTATTTAAATTTAAAATTGCTAAAAATACTACTAAGCAAATCAAATCTTTCAACATACTCTAATAGCAAAATAAATTAAAATAAATGCCTAAAAAAATTTAAAAAATTAATAATAAATTACGCCTCCCATTGAATTTAAAAAGAATTATTGGACTTTCTGTTGTCCTGCCTTAGCCCAATGGGCCTTATGAGTTATCACCATTTCAGCACCACTGTTTTTGAGACGGACTCTTGGTCTTCTTGATGTCCAAGACTGGCATGGTATAATTCTTCTAGTATTCAGATCTTTGAACATGACGAGATTACCATTCTAACCCTTACCTCTAAAATGATGAAAATGTCCTCCTGACCATGTATCATCCTCTCCTTCTTCAAAAATATTTGTCCTCGAATCTTGAATGAGAAGCTCTTCTTCCCTCCAAGGAATCCAAACCCAATCTCCGGGTTCAAATACCATGGTTTGATGGCTCTTCTCTACCCACTGAATTGTGGGTATGTCCCTCATGTGTGCAAGTTCAATCTTTCCAACCATACTTTTACCATCTTGTCCAAAGTGTGTAATTTTTCTTTCTTCCTTTTCATCCATATTAATACCTCCATAATTGACCAATGAATCTACAAAGCCTGGAAAAGTTGATTTAAAAATACTAGGAATTTTATGGTTAGATGTATAAGAAATTAAGGACTATGTGGAATTCAATGATACTAATGCAATCTTGTCTAAACTAAAACTTTCTAGATCTCTCTCACAAGTGTGTTTATTGCTCTAAGTTTTTTTTTGCTCATTGACTCCTCTCGCTCGCTATTCTCCTCTTTTCTCTTAAAACTCTCGCTTTCAATCAAACATGGATTCTTTTCACTCAAATACTCACTCTCGTTCTCAGTTTCTTTTCTCTCATATTTTTCAAATTGCTCACATCCCAAGGACCCAGTTGACAAATTCTGCACTTTTGAATCTTTCAAGGATACATCTCTGTCTATAGCATACTTAAAAAATTCTTCCATCTCTGACTTTGAGGAAGATTTAAAGATAGGTGATGAACGTAAATATTTTTATGCCGATTAGAAACTAGTGATAAATCCGATCGTGAGTATAGTTTAACCAACATACGAATACCGCATCAAACAATTCAAAAATCTATGACCGAGAGTATTGATCCCGGGTCGTTCTCCCTAGGAATTGCTTTAGAATGTGCATCCTTGGTTAGGAAAGCTTTTATAGTTTTGAGAGTTGGTGCAAGGATTCAAACTAGCAAAGAAATCAACAATTAATTGAAATAAAAGTCTTGGCCAAGGGTAAGCGTTGGAAGTTCCATCATTATAGTTTCCTTCAATTATGATAAGAGTTGATTATTGCTTCACTTAGTTAACCCCCTAACAATGGAGGAAAGTCAAGTGAGAGTAACTAACTTGAGTCACAAGTCCTAGTCTCACCTTAGGGAAGTCTAGCTTTAGTGCACTCCAAGCCAATTAGCAATTCTCAATTCATAATCTACAATTGATATCCACTATTCAAGTGTTTCCAATAACTCAACCCCTAAGCCAAGTAAGAGAAATCTACTCCATAGCTAAGGTTGTCATTATCACAAATAATTGGTAGGCAATTATAGAAAACATGATGCAATTGAGAGAACAGAATTGAATTAAAGCTATCTATTCTAAACAATCATCAACAATCACACAATTGAATGAAACATCAATTCATTAATCCATATTCAAAGTAACAAAGTGAACCAAATCTAGATCTAAGAAATTGAACCAAAAGAACATCAATTAAGAGTAGAAGAAGAGTAGATCTACATTTGTAGCAAAACAAAAAGTCAATTAGCAATAGATCTCACCAAGAATTCAAAAGAAACTTGCAATGGAGGATGAAAACCTAGAGAGAAGTTGGAGTTTCTCTCTCTAAAAACAAAATGTAACTAACTTCCTAAAAATATCTGGAAGAAAAAATGACTCTCCCTAACACCACTAAGCCTTGGTCTTCTTAAGCTTTTCCCTCCAAAATCTGCTCCAAAACAGGGCCTGGGAACCCTTTGAAATTGCTGGGCACGTGTTTTATTTAAAAAATCATGTGCGGACATCGAAGCGAACGCGCACTGCATGCGTACGCGTCCTTGGGCTCTTTTGCGATCTGCGCACAGGCGTACAGTGCGCGCGAGCATCATAAGGGATATGGCCCAGCCATATAAGCGTGCCGGCTCCTCGCTCGGCTCTACTGCGCTGGCTCTGGATAAGCGCATCCACGCGTGCGCGCATGGTGCGCGTGCGCGCGCATGTCCAAACTTCAATTCCTTGATTTGTTTCATGCTCCTTCCATTCATGCATGCTTCCTCCATTCTCCTTGGCCATTTTTTCGCCCTATAACTTCTGAAATCACTTAATCAAAAGGATCAAGGCATCTAATGGTAATAGAGGAGGATTACAATATCTCAATTTTTGATGCAAAAGAAGCATATTTTCATCAATGAGTTAAAATGGAAAAGAGACACGAAATCATGCAGTTTTATATGAATAAGTGTGGAAGATCATTGATAAAACCCTTAGATTCTATGCATGATAAACCCTAAAAACGGGGTTTATCAACCTCCCCACACTTAGAGTATAGCATGTCCTCATGCTATGGGAAAACAAAAGATCAAAGGATTACAAGGGTGTAGGACTCATGTGATGCGATCTACCTATGTGAATGTAACTAGGGTGCATGCTACTATCTACTTGGCCAAGAGTAATTCAATCTTTCTAGAAGACACATATGTATGTGCACATAGAACAAAATGATGACAATGTATGAACTCTACCAATTCTAGTCGTCAGAATGAAATATGCATAACTTGTATGAAGAATGCTCGCGAGAGCCGGGAACAAGGAATTGAGCTTCGAACCCCTCACCGGAAGTATTTACGCTCTATTCGCTCAGCGTATAGGGTTCATCACTCAATCCTTCCCTACTTCATGCTTTTTCCAAAATTTGTTTTTCTTCTAACAATTAACATATATTCCATGCATGCATGCAACTATCATGGGGTCTTTTCTTTAGGTTGTAATGGGGCTAGGGTCGAGGTAAGGGTGCATATTTGGTCAAGTGAGCTTGAAATTTGAATCTTTGATAAGCTTAAACTTCCCACCTAACCTATGACATCCTATACAATTCAAAAGCTAACCTAACTACCCATTCTTCACTTTTTAACATACTTATGCATTTTCTTTTCATTTCACAACACTTATGCATTGATCCTTATTGAGCTTCATTTGGGGCATTTTATCCCCTTTTTTATTTCTTTCTTCTTTTTTTTTCTTTCTTGCTTTTCTAAAATTTTTTTTTCTTTTTTTATCCATACTATTTTTCTTTTTCTTTTCTTTTTCTTTTGTTTTTCTCATTTTTTTTCTTTCTTTCAAACTATATACAAGAACATCAATGCATAAGGTTTTACATTTGATTAATACATGAGCATATACCCAATTCTCAATAATTACAATAAAAATACAAGGCTACCTTTTTATTCACCCAATGTCCCAAGTTTTCCCACACTTGAATGATACACACACACACACTAGCTTAATCCAATCAAAGATCCAAATAAGGACATTTATTATTTTCCGCTTTAAGGCTTGTAATGTGCAAAATTAAGAACAAGTGGGTTAATCATAGGCTCAAAGTGGCTAACAATGGGAGATAAAAGGTAAGGCTATTTGGGTAAGTGAGCTAATGAAATGATGGCCTCAATCATATACATGCATGAATACAAGGAATAACGGACATATAGAATTAAACAAATCAAAGATCACAATCATAGGAAGAGAAGAATTTCACACAAGAAGGAAAAATAAGTGGTTATAAGATGTAACCACACCATTAGGCTCAAAACTCACTTGCTTGTGGTCTTAGCTCAAATTCCATGTTCCAAAATACATTCTTCAAACAAGTTAAGCATCAAAAGATTTTCAAATTTCAAAATTGGTAGGTTTGCCGTAAAATTCTAGTTTTCTAGAATAGAAGTCATTGCTCTAACCAAGTAGATTTATTAAGAGATACTAATATGCAAAAGATGCCAAAAATGAAAGACCTAGTATGCAATCTACTCTAGTTAAGAAAAGAGGTTCAAGAAATTTATTCGGGTGTTACCTACGGAGATCGGTCGGCCGACCGACCTCCCCACACTTAGAAGTTGGCACGGTCCTCCGTGCCTTGAGTGAGACGGAGTGGTTGATCGGCTTCCGCGTGTCCATCCACTTCTTCATCATTATCGCTTTCATCATTATTGGTACCGGTGGATGTGAAAATTTCCGGTTCTTCCATAGGCGGTGCTAGGCAACTTAGAAGTTTCTTGACAAAAGTGTATCGGCGTTGGTTACGCTGCTCATAACGGTCAAGCTTCTTGTGGAGTTCCTCTATGCGTTGCATGGATGACTTTGGTGGTGCGGATGAGGAAGAGGGAATGCGCATGGGAACGGATAAGTGTGGCTCTTCGGTGTTCGCCGAATGGTAAAGGTACCTCCCGGTTGGAACAACATCTCCGTCCACCGGGATCATGGCCCTTCTATCCTTGGTCTCTCGGGGAACACCGGCTGCGGCGACTAAGTCGGTCACTAGAGCGGGAAAAGGTAGATTCCCCTTAGTGTGAATGCGGCCCATAGATTGGCGGATGAGACGGGGGATATGCACCGGTCTCTCTGTGAGGACACACCAAACCAACAAGGCTAACTCAGAAGTGATAGATGAGCCATGGGTGCTTGGGAGCACGTAGTGGGCTGGAATTTGGGCCCATGCTTGAGCCTCTCTGGTGAGAAAACGTGCGTCAATGCCCTTGGGCCGGGGCCTCATCCTCCCTCGAATCCATAATGATTCGGGTGTGCCAATGACCTTAAGGATAGCATCCCAATCAAACGTCTATTCGCACCGGGCCGACAAAATCTCCTGATAGGCATCAATCCCGTCTGCTAACGGTCCGGTCTTAAGCACATTTTGAATAGCCTCCTCCGTGACGGGAACTTGCCTTCGGCGCACCAATACCGATGTGAGGGAAGGAGAATGGTAATTTGTGTAAAATTCAGACACCCATGACAAGTTTGCCTCCCCTCGCTTCCTCAATAGGAATTCCCATTGCCGTCGTTCGATGCGGGGCAAAATGAGCGGTATGACATGAGCCGGAGGGGCCAGAAGGGGCTCCGCATGATAGTTCCTTGGCTTGATCAAGGGATAGACAAGTTCACAATAGCGGTTGGGGAACTTGTTCGGATCCCTCGCCGGATTATCTTTTTCCAAAACATCAATGTTAGCAATGCTCCTGGGCTTGGTGAGGAGGGCCTTAGCTTGCGGGCCTTGGTGTGCTTTGCCAGTAGACCGTGATGGTGCCTTCTTGGGCGCCTTTCCATTGTCTCTTTTGAACATCATCCTAGAAAAGGAGGAAAGGTGGTGAAATCAAGCTTAAAGAGGCGCCAAGAAAGAATAACCATGCAAGTGATAAAGCACAAAAGAATAAGTGGCTTAGATACATGACAGCTGCAACATGTAACTAAGACAATAATGAAGATCATCGCTAGTCACTAGCATGTGATACATGAGTGGTATAGGCATGCAAACACGAAGAATGAGAAGCGCACACTCATAACAATAACAACAAGAGGTAAGAAAAATATGGGATAAGCGTGTAGAAATCAAGTAAGAAATATAGTAAGCTCAATGTATACAAGAACAAACAAGTGAATGAGAAGGAACACCAAAATAGAGAACACTTAGTCAAAATGATTCCAAGAAGTCGTATGGTTCTTTCATCAAACACTTGGTGTGCATCCCTTTATGACAAAAACTTAGAGAAGAGTGACAATGTAGCACCCCATAAAGCATCATCAATCATCATATCACACCACTAAAAAAAAGCAAGTAAATCAAACAAACTCATCAATGCAAGGGCAAGCTCCACTTAGAACACCCATGAGAAAATGAAAGGAAAGAAAGAAATAAAATGCAATAAACAAAGAGAACATGAATGCAACTACTTAAAAAAAATAAGAGCATGTAATTAGGGGGATGGAAAAAAAAAGAGAAAGGGGAACTAAAAACAAAAGATTTAGAAAGGAGGGATACCTTGAAGGGGGAGAAGGAGATAGGGTATGGAGGTGAGAGAAGGGTTAGTGAAGGAGAGGATAGGGAAAAGAGGTGTGGTTCTGCTGGAGGTGGTGGTTGCCGCCGGAGGTGGCGGAGAAGAAGAGGTAGGGATGGTAGAGGAGGGTAGAGGTGAAGAAGAGGGGTGATGGTAAGAAGAAAGAAAGAAAGTGGAGGGAGAAGGGCACACTCTCATTCAATTGGTTCGCGAAACCAACGCGCGCGCGCCATGCATGCGTGCGCGAGCATGGGAAAAATCAGTAACGACGCGGACGCGCACGGAGCGTGTGTGCGTGAAGTAGCGGAATGTGAATGTGCGCGCGGGCGCCAGGTGCGCATGCGCATGCATATGTGTTGTGCCCTCAGCACAAGTTGGGCACAACTCTGGCCCAACTCTCGGGAAAAGTGCCTGAAAGTAAAATTTTGTTGAGTGATGCGGGTGCGCACGGTGCGCTGACGCGTCGATAGGCAATATGGTCACGATACGCATGCGCGCCAGGTGCGCCTACGCGTGAGTTCAGTTGGGCCAGTAGCATGAAATTGGCCCAACCAAGGCATAACTCTCTGGTCGATAGCCCAAGATCGCAAAATGCAGTGGTGACGCGTACGTGGCTATTGCGCGAATTACCATGGACGCGTACGCATCTCGTGCGCACACGCGTGATGTTGGTTATGCCCAGGGCTCAAAGCTGGCTCAGAATTTGCACAACTCTCTGGTAAATGGTTCAAAAGTTGCAAAAGCCTAGGGACGCATATGCGCACAGTGCGCGTACGCGTGTCCCTCCCCCCTCCCCTTTTTTTTGAATGGAAAAAAATACCTAACTAGTATGTATTCACTGGCTAAATAAGCCAAAGAAGTCAAAAACACCTAAAATCAACGTAGAATCTAAAGAGAAGTGTGCCTCTACCACATAATCAAGTCATTCATGGAAAAATCAATGCAAGTCTTTATGAACAAGTTATCCAAGGTAGGCACAAGCAATGCTAATCAAGCAAAAGTGTAGCTAAACAATTACAAAACAATGAAAAATTCAAAAAAAATGGTACCCAAAGGAGGGAAAGGATAGATCTCACCATGGTGGGGTGTCTCCCACCTAGCACTTTTGTTTAATGTTCTAAAGTTGGACTTTCACTTGTTCATTGCTCTTTGCCAAGAGGTGCGTCTTCCAAAAGGAATACCTCAACCTCTTTATTGCTCTTCATTTGCTCACCATGATACAACTTGAGACGGTGCCCATTGACCTTGAAGATATCCGACCTTGAGGGATGGCACAAATGGTAAACCCCATAGGGTTCCGCCTTCACTACTTGATATGGGCCTTCCCATTTTGACCTTAGTTTACCGGGTAACAATCTCAATCTAGAATTGTAAAGAAGGACTAGATCACCGGCTTTAAATTCTTTGCCTCTTATGTTCCTATCATGCACGGCTTTCATTTTTTTCTTGTAAAGTCTAGAGTTCTCATAAGCTTCAAGCCTCAAACATTCCAACTCCGCTAATTGTAGCTTCCTCTCAATTCCGGCTCCACCCAAACTCGGATTACACTCCTTGATGGCCCAATACGCCTTGTGCTCTATTTCCACCGGTAAATGGCAAGCTTTGCCATACACCAACCGAAAGGGGCTCATGCCAATTGGCGTTTTGTATGCCGTTCGGTAGGCCCATAATGCATCGGTGAGCTTGGTACTCCAGTCTTTCCTATTGGGTTTCACAATCCTTTCCAAGATGCATTTAATCTCCCGATTGGAAACCTCGGCTTGGCCATTTATTTGTGGGTGATAGGCCGTGGCTACTTTATGCATGATGCTATACTTTTTCATGAGTCCATCCATTCTTCTGTTGCAAAAGTGTGAACCTTGGTCGCTCACGATTGCTCGTGGCGATCCAAATCTACAAATGATATTATTTCTCACAAAAGAAAGGACTACATTAGCATCATCCATCCGGGTGGGTATCGCTTCCACCCATTTGGACACATAATCAACGGCGAGTAGAATGTAGAGAAAACCATTAGAATTTGGGAATGGCCCCATGAAGTCAATTCCCCACACGTCGAAAATCTCACAAAATAGCATGGTTCGTTGGGGAATTTCATCCTTTTTAGAGATATTACCAAATCTAATGCATTGAGAACAAGATTTACAAAAATGAGAAGAGTCCTTGAAAAGAGTTGGCCATCAAAAGCCACAATCTAGGATTTTCCTTGCCGTTCTTTGAGGTCCAAAATGGCCTCCTCCTTCGGAGGAGTGGAAAGCTTCCAAGATTGAGTGGAATTCGGTTTGTGGAATGCACCTCCGAATTACTTGATCTGCCCCACATCTCCAAAGGTATGGGTCATCCCACACATAGTATTTGGATTCACTTTTTAGCTTATCTCTTTGGTGTTTAGAGAGATTAGGAGGGAAGGAGCGAGATACTAAGTAATTGGCGATTGGTGCATACCAAGGAATGGTTTCCAAGATTGCATGCAAGCCCTCAAAGGGAAAAGAATCATAGATAGGAGTAGTATCGGCTTTTGTGTGTTCAAGGCGACTTAGGTGGTCTGCCACTAGGTTTTGTGTACCACTCCTATCCTTGATTTCTAAGTCAAACTCTTGCAACAATAAAACTCATCTAATCAATCTCAGTTTGGATTCCTTCTTAGCCAACAAATATTTTAATGCCACATGATCCGAGTACACTACCACCCTTGAACCGAGAAGATATGCTCGGAACTTGTCCAAGGCAAAAATAATGGCCAAAAGTTCTTTTTCGGTAGTAGTGTAGTTAGATTGGGCTCCATCTAATGTTTTTGATGCATAGGCTATGACATATGGATTCTTACCCTCGCGTTGTGCTAACGCGGCTCCCACGGCAAAATTTGAAGCATCACACATTATTTCAAATGGCCTACTCCAATCCGGCCCTCGTACAATGGGATTTTGGGTCAATGCTACCTTGAGCTTGTCGAAAGCCTCCATGCATTCCTTGCTTAAATCAAACTCAATATCCTTTTGTAGCAACCTTGAGAGAGGCAATGCTACCTTACTAAAATCCTTGATGAATCTCTAATAAAATCCTGCATGTCCAAGAAAAGAGCGGACCTCCCTCTCGGAAGAGGGGTAAGGCAAACTAGATATAACATTAATTTTAGCCGGATCTACGGAGATACCATCTTTGGAAACAATATGTCCTAAAACAATGCCTTGTTTGACCATGAAATGACATTTCTCAAAATTTAAGACAAGGTTGATTTTAGTACATCTTTCCAAAACTTTTTCAAGACTATCCAAGCAATGATCAAAAGAATCACCATATATCGTGAAGTCATCCATGAATACCTCCTTGCATTGCTCTAGAAAATCCACAAAGATGCTCATCATGCACCTTTGGAAAGTTGCCGGTGCATTGCATAAGCCGAATGGCATACGCTTGTAGGCATAAGTTCCAAAAGGGCAAGTAAATGTTGTTTTTTCTTGGTCCTCTAGAGCAATGTGTATTTGGAAGTATCCCGAATAGCTATCTAGGAAGCAATAATGAGACTTACCGAATAATCGATCGAGCGTTTGATCGATAAACGGAAGTGGAAAATGATCTTTTCTAGTGACCGTATTCAACCTTCGGTAGTCTATGCATACTCGCCAAGAGTTTTGCACCCGTGTTGCTATGAGCTCCCCGCTTTCATTCTTAACTGTGGTTACCCCGGACTTCTTAGGTACAACTTGAACGAGACTTACCCATTCACTATCCGAAATAGGGTAGATGATGTCTGCCTCAAGTAACCGTGTTACCTCTTTCTTGACAACTTCCAAAATAGTAGGATTTAATCGCCTTTGAGGTTGTCTTACGGATCTAGCTCCATCTTCCAAAAAGATACGGTGCTCACACACTTGGGGACTTATCCCCACTAGATCCGCCAAACTCCACGCTATTGCCCTTTTGTTCTTCCTCAAAACGCGTAGCAACTTCTCGTCTTGTTGAGGATTGAGTTCCCTTGCTATAATCACCGGAAAGTTGTGGGCTTCATCAAGGTATGAATACTTTAAGTGGGGTGGTAATGGCTTCAATTCTAGCTTTTGCTCTTGGCTTGTCACTTGAACTTTTTCACTTGGATCTTCACTATTTTCTTCAATCATATATTTCTCTTCTAGCTTTGCACAATGCACTTTCGCCACAATGTTGTCAATTAAATCACATTGGAATGCGGAATGGTTCTCTGGTGGGTGCCTCATTGCTTCTTCTAGACTAAAACTTACAACTCTCCCATCTATCTCGAATGAGTAAGTTTCCGAATAGGCATCCAACTTGAATCTAGAGGTCCTCAAAAATAGCCTCCCAAGTAGGATAGATGATGCCCTCTCGGATTTTCTTGGTGGCATCTCAATGATATGGAACTCAATTGGGAATATCAAACCCTTTATGTCGACCAACACATCTTCCGCAATACCCAACACGGTTATTATGCTCTTGTCTGCCAAGACAAACCTAGCCGCTGACCGCTTCAACGGTGGGAGCTTCAATAGATGATAAATGGAAAGAGGCATAATACTAACGCATGCACCAAGGTTGCACATACAATCAATGAATTGGACTCCATCAATGACACAAGAAACTAAGCAAGGACCCGGATCAACACACTTTTCCGGAATGGATCCCATCAAAGCCGAAATGGAACTACCCAATGGAATGGTTTCTAACTCATGAATTCTATCTTTGTTCATACACAAGTCCTTAAGAAATTTCGCATATTTAGGCACTTGGTGTATAGCATCAAAGAGGGGGATAGTTACCTCCACTTTTTTGAACACCTTTACCATTGTTGGGTCAAGCTCCACACGCTTCTTAGCCTTTCTTACCAATGTAGGAAATGGAATTGGTTGAGCCACTTCCTCCAAAATTTGCTTCTTTCTAGGGACTTCACTCCTTGGTTGTGGTTCTTCATCTTCAACTATTACATGTGACTCCTCCTCCTCTTCAATTTCTTCTATCTCAACTCCATCTTCTTCTTGAGCAACTTTCATCTGGTTAGATGCTGTTGAATCTCTTTCTTTCAATTGCGTTCCGGACCTCAAGGTTATGGCGTTGACGCCACCTTTGGGGTTAGGAAAAGGTTGAGAGGGTATGGCACTATAGGTTGATGCTTGAGGAGTGGGAATAGAAGGTGGCTCCATGCGAGCAATGAGAGCTTGGAGAGTAAAAGTGAAGCCATTAAGACTTGAGTTGAGGGTGTTTTGGCGTTCCTTTTGTCCTTGGAGTATAGATCGGAGTGTGTCATCTTGAAGGGTAGGTAATTTGTGGTACTTGGAGTTGATTGGGTGGAAGTGGTTGTCTATGAGGTGGTATGTAGGTTTGATAGTTCCTTCCTTGATTTGGTTATTGGTTTGGGGGGTTTTGTGAGTAGCGGTTTTGTGAAGTGTTGTTGTTCCATCTTTGGTTGCCTCCGTTGTCCCTTCCTCCTTGTTGATAATTGTCCCACCAACTTTGGTTAGAGCTATCCCTCTATCCTTGATTGGAGTTATTACTCCCTTGGCTATAGTTGCCTCCTTGTTGGGGGTACCCTTGGTTATAGTTGCTCCCTTCGTTATGGTATCCTTGATTGGAACGTTCATAGTAGGGGCGATCATAAAAGTTGTGGGTAGCTGCTAGAGTGTTATCTTCTTGGAGACTTGGACATTCGTCCGTGTAGTGGGAGTAGCATGAGCAAATGCCACACACTCTTTGGGGGACCAATTATTGACATTGTTGGTTTTGAGGAGAAGGTTGTTGTTGATATGGAGGTTGTTGTTGATTCACTTAGAGTTGCTTTAGAAGGCTTGTCATTTCACACAAAGTCTTGGTAAGAGTAGTGGCCTCACCACTAGAAGAAACTTCATTTACGGCCTTTGGACGGTTGACTCTTCGTCTAGCATGTTGAGTGGACTCGGCCAAGTTGGTAATGAGTTGCCATGCCTCCTCTGCCGTCCGATACTTTGACAAAGAACCGTTGCTTGAAGCATCCAATAAATTCTTATCTTGCTCCCTCATGCCTTGGCACACATAGCTAAGCAAGACTTGAGTGTCAATCATATGGTTGGGACATAAATCAAGAAGTTTGCGAAACCGTTCCCAATATTTATACAAAGTTTCCATCTCGCCTTGTACAATACATGAGATCTCCTTCCTTAGCTTGTCCGTCATTTCCACGGGCATGAACTTATCAAGGAATTCTCTCCTAAGCAAATCCCAATCGGACACAACATCACTAGGCAAGGTATAGAATCACTCCTTGGCTCTTCCCTCAAGAGAGAAGGGAAAGGCAAACAACCATATAGCCACTTCATCGGATTCTTCCCGCCTAGTAGTCGAGCATACACCATGAAAGTCCTTGAGGTGTCTAATTGGATCTTGTGCGGGAAGTCCATGGAATTTTGGTAAGAGATTGATGAGAGCAGTCTTGAGTTCAAAGTTTGCATTTAAGTTGGGATGAAGCACATGTAGAGGTTGGAGAACAAAATCCGGTGCACCGCTTCCTTGAGAGTAACTCTTCTTGGAGCGGCCATGTTGTCAAAATCTAGATCAAAAGAAAAACTATTAGTATTATTAACAGAAGAGTAATTGGTGCCTTCGTTGGATGACGATGATATGGTTGGTGAATTGGTAAGAACTTTTTCAGCTTCCTCAAAGACCAACCGCCTCCGAGCTTGCCTAATATGAAGCAAGGTTCTTTCAATTTCCGAATCAAAGGGTGCTAAGCTCGGATTTGGTAGTGAACGCGTCATACAATGAAGGAGATAAGAAACTCATGACATCAATCGGCATCTAAACAAAGACTAATCCTAACTAACAATCAAACAAGCAAACAATCAATTAAGAGGGAAATGCAAGTATTCACATATCAACATATTCACACTAACCAATAGAATGGCACACATAAGCAACTCCCCGGCAACGGCGCCATTTTTGATGAACATAAATTTATGCCGATTAAAAACTAGTGATAAATCTGATCGTGAGTATAGTCTAACCAACATACGAATACCGCATCAAATAATTCTAAAATCTATGACCGAGAGTATTGATCACGGGTCGTTCTCTCTAGGAATTGCTTTAGAATGTGCATCCTTGGTTAGGAAAGCTTTTATGGTTTTGAGAGTTGGTGCAAGGATTCAAAATAGCAAAGCGATCAACAATTAATTGAAATAAAAGCCTTGGCCAAGGGTAAGCGTTGGAAGTTCCATCATTATAGTTTCCTTCAATTATGATAAGAGTTGATTATTGCTTCACTTAGTTAACCCCCTAACAATGGAGGAAAGTCAAGTGAGAGTAACTAACTTGAGTCACAAGTCCTAGTCTCACCTTAGGGAAGTCTAGCTTTAGTACACTCCAAGCCAATTAGCAATTCTCAATTCATAATCTACAATTGATATCCACTATTCAAGTGTTTCCAATAACTCAACCCCTAAGCCAAGTAAGAGAAATCTACTCCATAGCTAAGGTTGTCATTATCACAAACAATTGGTAGGCAATTATAAAAAACATGATGCAATTGAGAGAAGAGAATTGAATTAAAGCTATCTATTCCAAACAATCATCAACAATCACACAATTGAATGAAACCTCAATTCATTAATCCATATTCAAAGTAACAAAGTGAACCAAATCTAGATCTAAGAAATTGAACCAAAAGAACATCAATTAAGAGTAGAAGAAGAGTAGATCTACACTTGTAGCAAAACAAAAAGTCAATTAGCAATAGATCTCACCAAGAATTCAAAAGAAACTTGCAATGGAGGATGAAAACCTAGAGAGAAGTTGGAGTTTCTCTCTCTAAAAACAAAATATAACAAACTTCCTAAAAATATCTGGAAGAAAAAAATGACTCTCCCTAACACCCCTAAGCCTTGGCCTTCTTAAGCTTTTCCCTCCAAAATCTTCTCCAAAACAGGGCCTGGGAACCCCTTGAAATTGCCGGGCACGTGTTTCATTTAAAAAATCATGTGCGCACATCGAAGCGTACGCGCACTGCACGCGTATGCATCCTTGGGCTCTTTTGCGATCTGCGCGCAAGCATACGATGCGCGCGAGTGTCATAAGGGATATGGCCCAGCCATATAAGCGCGCCGGCTCCTTGCTCGGCTCCACTGCGCTGGCTCTGGATGAGCGCATCCACGCGTACGCGCACGATGCACGTGCGGCGCATGTCCAAACTTCAATTCCTTGATTTGTTTCATGCTCCTTCCATTCATGCATGCTTCCTCTATTCCCCTAGGCCATTTTTTTGCCCTAAAACTTCTGAAGTCACTTAATCAAATGGATCAAGGCATCTAATGGTAATTGAGGAGGATTATAATATCTCAATTTTTGATGCAAAAGAAGCATATTTTCATCTATGAGGTAAAATGGGAAAGAGACACAAAATCATGCACTTTTATATGAATAAGTGTGGAAGATCATTGATAAAACCCTTAGATTCTATGCATGATAAACCCTAAAAACGGGGTTTATCAATAGGCATAGAAAAAATTCTCTTCTTATGTCGATCTATAATATTCTTCTTGAAATCAGAAACTGTGACTTTTGTCTGAACCTCAAATTTTGATCCTTCGGAATCCTAAATTGCGATAAATTATTGCATATGCTCCATGTCAATGGCCAATTTGACCAAATCCTCCATGGTCTCGTAACAGTAGTGTTGTACTTTATCTGCAAGGTCTTCACATAATCCAAGCAAAAATCGTTCCATAAGGACCTCGTGACTCCTTTTAATATTGGCATTGTCCATTAAATAAAGAAACTCCTTGTGGTACTCCATCACTGATTGTGAACCTTGTTGTAACCTACAAAATTTTCTAAAAAATTCGTTATGATATGATGATGGTACAAACTAACTTCTCATTATTTTCTTCATCTTTTTTCAGCTACAAATTGGGCTCTTTCCATACCGTCTTCTCGATTTTCCTAATTCGGTCCACCAAATACGGGCATCATCGAAAAAATTGGCTTGTACCAGTCGAACCTTCTTTTCTTCTGAAAGGATGCAATTTGCAAAAATCGACTCTACCTTCCTTTCCTATCCAAAATAAGCTTTAGGATCATTCCTCCATTTAAATGCAGGGATTTGTAACTGAGAACCCTTTTTTGCATATGAGATTCCTCCATCATCACTATCGTAATACTCAATCATTATTTTTTTTTTACTTTTTTGTCTCTAAAGTGAATTTACAGAAATTAAAGAGAAAAAACAAAGAGACTAAACAAGACTCATGAAACATATAGATAAATAAGAATTTACCTACGACCTGTAACTGATACTAGATGATAAGAAGTTAGAATGAAGGATAAAGGGATAAGAAAAGGATGGAGAAAAGACGCAACAGAAAAGATGTAACAACCCGAGTTTTTGAAAATCAAATAATTAGTTATTTGTAATTTATTATATTTTTTCAGAATTTTATTTTAAGAATATTATTTTACAAAAGGTAAATAAATAGAGTTTCATTTTAAATGAAGTTTAAATTAATTAGAATTTTTATATAATCTTTATTAAAATTTAATATTTCACATAATTTCAGTAATTAAATAATAAAAAAGAATTATATAATTTAATTTAAGTAATTTTTATTATGAAATAATTTATGATTTAATTCGAGTTTTTATTTTTATAAAATAATCTATTAAGAGTAATTAAATTAGTTTTATGAATATTTGGAGTTAAGCTAATTAATATTCTTGTGTGATTTTTATAATTGATTATTTTATTTAATTTCAAATTAAAATTCTGGTGATGAAAAAATGATAAAAAGTTATATGATTTAATTTAGATAATTGATATTTTAAGTTTAAACTGTATTTTATTAAATATGATTAATATGTTTATTTTATAATTTAAAATAGAAATAATTATTTCAACTCTGTGATACATTGATAAATAGTGTTCTTAAAATATTTTTAATAGAGTACATTTAGTTTTAAAATTATTATAAAATTATTATCAAAATATCTATTCTATCCAAATTCTTTTATAAAATCCTTAATTTCTAACCCAACTTCCCAAATTGAAAATCACAAACCTTAACCCTAATTCCCCAAATCCATAAATTTCCAATTAGAAACCCTAGAACCCCACCCCTTCTGAAAGAAGGAAGCTAAGCACCGCGGGAAAGAGAAAGGGAAAAAAGGGAGAAGAGGTCACCGGCAGGAGAAAGGGGAGACCGCCACCATCATTGGCACCTGATGCGAGGAGAGGGAGAGCTTGCGCCGCACCTCCATCGCTGTGGACCCGTTGAAGCTAGCGCGAGAGAAGAGAAGGAAGGGGCGCTGTCTCACGCCGTTGTTGTCACACCTCGCTATCATCACCGTCGAGACCGCCACCACCGTTGGAGTCGCGAACTGAGAAGGAAGAAGTCGATCCTGTCACCACCGCTATGTCTCGTCACTACTGTACGCCGCTAGGTTTGTCGCCGACGCCATTCATTCCAGCCGCCATTGGAGTCACCAGGATGGGGAGCCTGATGCGAGAGAAACAGCGCGAAAGGAAGAGGGAGAGAGGTCCAAGGCTGAACTGGTTCCTACCACTGCTGTTCTGCCATGCCGCTGCTAGGGCCAAACACCATCTCCAAGCTCATCACCATCGCTCAGGTCATCGGAATCAACCGTTGGAGCTATGGATGCGTTGTACTTAATTCCTTTGGGTACAGTAAGTTATCTTTGCTCTGAAAACTCCTTAAATCGTTGATTTTGTTATACGTTTCTATGGTTCTTGTGATGTTAATGCCTTAAGATCGAATCCAGGTTATTGCATGTTGGTGATTTTAAGTTGCTGTTGTGGCCGGGGATATAGTGGAGCTGTGGTTATAGCTGCCGCTGAGGGCGGGCTGAGAGAAAAGGATTTCTTTGATGCGTTTAGTTTTGCGAGTTTCAACGAGCTGATGTAGGGGGGATTTCTTCAACTCAATTTACTATCAAAAATTTTTTTAAGTTGATATTAAGATGAAAAATATATTTTTATGATTTTGTAAGTCTTATGAATTGAACCAAGTTGCCTTGAATGACTGTAAATGCTAGTTTGAATGGTTTATTGATTAATTGAAAATGTTTAGTTGGGTTTTGTACTTGGTTTAAAGTTATTATGATGATGATTGGATTATGACTGTTTCTAATTATTGAGTTGGAAAGTTGGTTTGATTAAATACTATGTCAAATCATTTTCTTGGTTTGGGATTAGTTTGATATTGAAAATGAATCGGCATTTGGAACGATTTGAGATATTGGGAATGGGTTTTGTTGACTTATCAGAAATGATTTTAAGAATTGGAAATGATTTTGACATTAGAAATTGGTTTGAATTGTTTGTAATGAATTGAGATTTAAAGATGATTTCTAATATTAGAATTAGTTTGAGTTATTGAAAATGATTGAAAAGAGGTTGAGAAATGGTTTGGTTGGGACCCTTGAAGGGTGGCAAAAGTTCCGGTTTTAGAGGAGATACTGTCAAAAATTTTATAAAACTTTGAGACTTTGTTTGAAGTGTTATTTAAAGGAAACTTTGGTTTAAGAATCATAATATTTGATTTTGGTTTTATTATGAAAAGATGATTTATTATGAGGTTGATTAAGACTCTTGTTTGGGTGAAAAGATGTTTTATGAAAGAAAATGGATCTAAATTGTTTTTAAAAGAAAGATTTTTATATTTGAAACATCTGGGCTGTACACAAGGGTTGTGGCTTAGTTCCACTTGCTCCGGATCAAGCTTTTAAGACAGATGTAGTTTTGAATGTGAATTTTGACCAGGCAAGGATCATGGTAGTGTACCGCTTGTCCAGTGTTGTGATATCTGTGAGGATCTGGTGGTGTATCGTTCACTGATGAGGGAATATTTTATACGCTTTTTAGCATCATTTTCATATAGTTTTTAGTATGTTTGTTTAGTTTTTATTAAGTTTTTATAGGTTTTAGTGTTAAATTCACATATTTGGATTCTACTATGAGTTTTTGTGTTTTTGTGCAATCTCAGATATTTTCTGGCTGAAATTGAAGAGCTGGAGCAGAAGTCTGATTCAGAGACAGAGAAAGCACTGTAAATGCTGTCCGGATCTGACCTCCTTGCATTTGGAAGAGCTTTTCTGGAGTTACAGAAGTCCAAATGGAGCGCTCTCAATAGCTATGGAAATCTGACTTTCAGAGCTTTCCAGCAATATATAATAGTTCATACTTTGCTTCGGATTAGAAGATCCAAAACTGGCGTCTAATGCCCAAAGAGCAGATACCAGTGTCTAAACGCCCAAAGAGGACCCCCTAGCTAGCGTTCCAGGCCTAGAGACCTCAAAGCACGTGGATCTCATCAAAGCTCAGCCCAAACACTCACCAAGTGGGCCCCAGAAGTGAATTTTAGCACTAAATAGACTGTTTTACCCTTACTAGTCATCTGTTTAGTATTATTTTACATAATCATTTGAACAACATACTAGAGAACAACTATTATTTCAAGTTTTACTTTGTATTTTACATCAGTATGAGTTTCTAAACCTCCTAGGTTTAGAGGAGGAGCCTTGCTGAGTCCTATGAATTAATAAAAGTATTACTGTTTCTTCTTCGATCCGTGTTTGATTTATTTCTAAGATGTATACTCAATCTTCATCGTGGTGAATAAGATGATCAGACAATCAGCTCTATTCATCACATTAAGATGAACGTGCCTGATAAACACCTGCGTCTACTTGGGTTCGTGTGAATACGTGACTGGAAAGCACGAGCTAACAGCTATGTTTATACATCTCTCAGACGACTAATCCACAACTTCGTTGGGGACTTCTTAAGACACCAGTTCAGCCTATTTTTGGGGAGATTAGGCTCTCTGTGGTATAGGCTAGAATCCTAAGAAGCAACATCCTCTGATCCAGAACATTTGACCTTGTCTGTGGGATTTTGAGTAGGATCGCCAAGAGAATGAACTGCTAGTACTTC
This sequence comes from Arachis hypogaea, assembly GCF_003086295.3. NCBI lineage: Eukaryota > Viridiplantae > Streptophyta > Magnoliopsida > Fabales > Fabaceae > Arachis > Arachis hypogaea. Next base: position 99,928,472 of record NC_092052.1, on the reverse strand, counting down.
ACCCTTCGTCAGATCGGATGACCACGGCCAATGGCGTTAAATCTATAGCAGAGGAGATCAATGACCACGGCCCATGGCGTTGATCACATACAGCCTGCCATAGAAGAGATTACTCACAAGAAAAGAAGATAGTAATGCCAGAGTTAATTCAGAAAGGCAAAGTAACTCCAATCCTCAACTACATTCCTATTACTGATTGCTCTTTTACATACATTACTCTTACAACTTCAAATCAACAACCTTCTGATATGCCTGACTAAGACCTGCAAGATAACCATATCTTGATTCAAGCTAACAATCCTTGTGGGATCGACCTTGACTCGCTCAGATATTACTTAGACGACCCAGTGCACATGCTGGTACAGCAGTACGAAAGTGTGGGGATTCGTGCTACCACTCACAAGTAGTGGGGATCGTGGTTCTGTACCGCCATTGAGTTTGTTATTTTCCAATTGAAAACATCTGTGGGAATTGGGGTGGTTTACCACCTGCAGATGGTGGGGATTGAGGTGGTTTACAGCCCACCAGGTGAGGATCGTAGTACTGTACCGCTCACCAGTTTCTAAGAGGACGATATGTGGGTTAGCTACAAGATGTGTTAGGTTCTGGCAAAGTAACTGACACGTGAGCTCACGGCCAGTAGGACAGGCATGCATTATGTTGCATTTGTATGCTTTGTTTGGGTGTGCTTAAGTATTTTGGTTTTCCTATTTGATGAATTCTGTTCAACTGGTAACTATGATACTTGCTGTAACTGTTCTTTATATGTGTTTTCCTTGAATTTGTTTGTGTTTGTGATTGATTTTGTTTGAGATTGAGTTTCGATGGTGAATTATTTATAATTGGGCCAGAGGCTGAGGTGATTTGATTTGGGCCAGAGGTCAAAATTTGATTATACATTGGGTCGGAGGCTGTGATTGGTTGTATTTGGACCGTAGGCCATAAATGATTGAATCAGTGGTAAGTTTTGGTTAAAATGTTATTTTTCTTGAAATTTTTGTAAGAAAAATGCGAATTTTAAATTTAAATAATAAACTGATAATCACTGCATTTTGAAAATAGTTTTATTTACAATATCTTGTTATGACAATTCTTAAAAATCCTTTTACTGAGAATCCTTTCGAGGACGATGTTCTCACTCCCCTATAGAATTCTCTGTCCAGGATGGACGAGGAAGCTAATGAAGTTTTTTTGATAAGTCTTTAGATGTACTATTTCTGTTTGTATGTATATTCGTCATAGTTTTTTTTAAAGCATAGTCAGTCCATTCCTAAGGCTCTAATAGGAACGAACTGCTCTGATACCTTAATGTAACACCTTAACTTTTAGTACCTCATGATCGTACTAAAATCCCAGGTGTCACATACCTCTAAACCTTTTTACTTTATACTATATTTATTTAATATTGAGCCTTCGCAAATACGAATCGAAATTTTAAACAAGAAATTGAAAGGAGACTTTATTTTATAACACTTAACCACAAAAGTATATATATTCACATAGCTTTATATACATAGACTTATTCAAAAACTCTCAATTACAAGTCCTTCCCCTCTAAAAGTCAAAACAATAAATGGCAGGGGGAAAGTAAATTTAGGACTAAACCAAATACAGGAAATATGAATACATATATTTACAAAACTCTGTGGATCAGTCGTAGCTCTTCGCCAAGGATTTCCAAACCTGTCACTGAAACAGAAGATCTGTAGGCGGTGAGAACGTCGTCCTTGCTTGTTCTCGGTAGGGAAAGTGAATGCCGTAAAAGTAATGAACCAAAATGCGAATAATTGACTTTACTCAGTAAAACTATTCTCTTATCAAGCCCTTGAAAATACTTTTTAATTTTACTTTAGACAATTAATTGCTTTCTTTAAATTTTCTAAACTTAAAACAAAATTCATTCACAACATTAATTCTTAATCTCTTTAATACATAAACTAATAGTACTAGAGACCCAATTGAACACACAAGCAAGGCAGAATAAGACAACTAGCACAATCATAGGGAAAATACAACAAGCAAAATGCAACCAAATGTAAATGTGCAAATAATATGATGCATGTCTGTCCTATGCAGGCCATGAGCTCATGCATCGGTTGTCTACCCGCAACGCGACGTTATTTAGGGTGAACCCCAAATATGGTTTCTTTACCATGTCAGTCAGGCACAATTATCATCATGGACGAACCCATGTCAGTTAGGATATCTTGGCATCACGGTAAGAAACAGGCTATCAGTTAGGCGAACATTCCCGCATTAGCAACTTTAGGTTATCAGTTAGGCGGGCACTTTCGCATTAGCGGTTTGGCACAAAGGCCCATTCAACATACAATATGCTATTATAACTAGGCGGACATTTCCACATTAGCAATCTTAGGCTATCAGTCAAGCGGGCACTTCCGCATTAGCATTCGGCACAAAGGCCCATTAAAACATACAATATTCAATTATCCTTTCATTCTTAGTTTCTCGTTCCTTTTCTTTTTGTCATATCTCCGCATCACCAAATAATCAATCATACCTCCGCATCACCACATATTTATTCACACCTCCGCATCACCATATTATTAATTACACCTCTGCATCTCTAGAAATGTGCACTTGTAGTCGCTCGTCCCTTGTAACATCAAAATGCTTAATTCCTAAGTATCCAAACTTCTTTAACTTTTTATCAAGATAAAAGTCATTTTCTTAATAAACCTAACCCAATTTATAAACAAAATCTTTTCTCAATAGATTTAACTTAATACATTATACTTTTCTTAATAAATCGTAATCAATTAATACGATTCTTAAATTGAATTTTCTTTTAAATAACGCTTTAAACAAAGCCTCGTCGTTTTATAAAAATTTATGCAACATTTCTTCTATAATTCAGGTTTTGCCACCCCCCAAGGATCCCTTCCAATCCATTTCAATTCTCAAAAACCCTTCTTGATAATTCAAACAAATCAAATTTTTAATACAAAACACTTTTTTTCAATATGAGTAAATATGTAAACCAAATCTTTTTTCTAACATAGAGTCATTTCTCAAAATAAGCTTGTAAATCTGGTTTCTAAAATAAAATTACTTTTTCGTATATTTCTACAAAAATTTAGACAGAACTTCCCCTTAAAAATAAACTTTACCACCCTCGCGGGCTCCTTCACTTTTATCATTTCTTAACTTATCTCAATTCAAACCAGTACTCAATTCAGAATCAATAAATTAGTCAAGCCAGCAATTTCATCCATCCCATATAATTCCGATCAATACTCTAATCTCAATTCATACATCATTTTACCAAAGCATGCACATAATTTATTCACAGCCACAGTTTTAACAACTCTCATCACAACCATCTAAAAATCAGAATCTTTAGCATTCACAAACATTCAGGAAACCAAACACATATTCATTAAATTCAATTATTTTCAAAATCACAAATCCAACACAAATTCGTCATTCAACCAGTCCAGACAGTCATAAATTATTTGCAATTACTCATTAAGCTTTTAAGCATTCATGAATTAAAAATTTTTAATTTAAAAACGAAATCTCCTAACTCCGTACGAAATCAAAATCAACGAAAATTTTGGAGAAGTTTTCTGATCAAGCTGCTGAAGAAGAAAACGTCAGTAATCGCCTGTACCTCGTAGAACTCTAATTGGCTGTACTCAAGGAGAAGAGGAGTTACGTCACCATCAACTTCTATCGGATAAAAGTAATGCTAATGTAAAGAAGAAGAATACAAAATTTTTATCGAATTAAATTTTTTATTAGAGTTACGAATTACAAAAAATCGAATTTTGAAGCTCAAGAAAGTTCACAGTTTCTTTTTTTCTCTCTTGCCTTACCCAAAAATAAAGCATGCATGGCCGATTAAGTACTAATGATCATGTTTTAGGGAAAATGTTACACGTAAAGGAGGTTTATGTGTCATTGCGTTGGTTATTAATTAAATGAAACATGTGTCATGCTTGAAAATATATATATATATATATATATATATATATATATATATATATATATATATATATATATATATATATATATATATATATATATATATATATATATCATTTCTTTCTTTTATTCCCTTAATAGCTCGTTTGATAATGATGATTAATATAATAAAAATAATTAGATGTCATGCTTAGGTTATATATATATATACACATGTATACATATAAGTCATCTTATTTCTTTTCTTTGGTTTCTTTATGGCTTCGGCTAATTTTCTCCTTCTTTCTTTTTTTTTTAACTTTAATAATAATAATAATAATAATAATAATAATAATAATAATAATAATAATAATAATAATCAATTTTATTTGCACTACTAGAAAACTAATTATTACAGATGGATATTTTCGACGAATTTTATCTCATGGAAATACAGAAGAAATTTTAGAGAGATTTTTTGTCGAAAAATAAAAAAAATGGATTAGTATAAATTACAGACGGAAAAGAGAATCCATCTATAATTCCGTCAGAAAAATTAATTTTTTTCTGTGAGAAATGGTTACAGACGGAAAATCCGTCTGTAATTAAATAGACAAAATGCTGCGTTTTATTAAATTATTATAGACGAAAAATTCGTCTGTAATTTAAATTTTCCGTCGGAAATATTAGATTAACCCTAGCTCAGATCTTACCCTCCCTCGATCCATTCACACTCCACACAAGTTTAGCAGGATCTTCTTCCTCTCTCCATCCACGCTCTCTCCATCGCTCCGTCCATGCTCTCCCCATCGCAGGAGCTTCTTTCACCACCGCCGCTCTCCTCATCGCTCCGTCCACAAAAAAGCTCCATCCACAAAAAAGCTCCATCCACGAAGAAGCTCCATCGCTTACGAGCTCCATTTTCCTGCTTTTGTTTGAGCTGTGTTTCAGTCCCTTCCATTTAGATCTGCGCTTCCAAATTTCAGATCGTGTTCCGGTAACCTCTATTTCTCTTTTTTTTCTGTATTCTCTCTTCGAGTTCTTCATTCACTTGCCCTCACTGCACATTCTTCTTGTCTCACGATCTGATCTCATGGCTCCTAACACTGTTACGGACTTTGTTTTCTTGCCAGATTCAATTTGAGACAATAATCACTTCCGTCATTTCAAAGATCGAATGCAGACATGGTAATCCTTTTGTTTCCTCACAATCCCACACTTCGATATTTTTTTTAGGCTTCTCTATCAGCTACAATTTTGATATGTGCATGTAATTTGAATCTATGATACATTTACATGGGCTTCGTGTTGTGTAATTGTACACACTTACCTTATAATTGAGATCTATTCATGGTGATGTTTGTATTTGAATGTTCTTCAAGATTACTGTTGGATCTTCTGATTTAGCTTATGATACCCGGTATTATTTTCCTTTCTCCTCAAATTTAGCTATGATAGGTTGCTGTAAATTCTATTTCGTACAAAATTGGTGATGAATTAGATTATATGAAAGTTACTTGCCCATTGAGCGTAGCCAAAATTGTGAGGTTGGGCAGTGCTGGATTCCGTTGCAAAATGATGCATTTAACTGGGTTAGGGAATACTTCAGTCTTTCTTTCTATTTGCTTGAATTATCTTATACAACTTTGAATTTATGTTCTGAATTTTTTTCACCTATATACGTTGTACTTGCTGCATCCATTGTGAGTTTTTATTTTAAAGCTTGTCTCTCTAGTATTCCACTCTTTCTTATGTTTCTTTCATATTCTCTTGGAATTTTTTCCTACTAGCTAAATTATTGATAAGATTATGAAACTTTCTTTGACCCAAGGCTTCGGAGATGAAATGGGACTTTCTGATGAGGGCTTATCCTCTTTTCTATATCCTTTGATATTTGGATAAAAATTTTTTTTCTATTATTTTCATACCCACTCTCACCTCTGCCAAAAAAATGCAGGAAGCTGATCGAAACAACAATGGGAAAGCTGCACACTCGGCATGGAGGAATTATGATGACTTCAATGAATACTTTTGGTCAGCAAACTGATGCCTCAACACATTTTGAATGTACCTTAGATTTTGCTTAGTTGTGTATCCTCTTGTCCTCCTTGCAGGAATAGTAGAATTCCTAGGAATCACTACATTCATTCGGTCTCCTACTAATCCTATACCATGTGATAAGGGTATAACATCCATTAGAACAAGTTCTAGTGCTACCTTAATGTCTTCACTCAATAAAGCAGCTTGAACTCCTGCTCCATAAGCAACAGCTTCATCAGGGTTGATACTCTTGCAAAGATGCTTCCCTCTGAAAAATTCTTGCAATAGTTGCTGCATTTTGTGAATTCTAGAAGAACCTCCAACAAGGACAACATCATGTATATCAGACACTTCTATGTTAGCATCATAGAGACAATGATTTACTATTTCCATACACTCTTTGAAGAGTTCCATGTTTAGTTCCTCAAACTTAGCACGGCTGATTGATGAGTAAAAATCAATGCCTTGATATAAAGCATCAAGTTCAATAGTAGCATCAAAAGCAAAGGAGAGTGTTCTTTTTGCTCTTTCACATGCAATTTTCATCATGTATATCAGACACTTCTATGTTAGCATCATAGAGACAATGATTTACTATTTCCATACACTCTTTGAAGAGTTCCATGTTTAGTTCCTCAAACTTAGCACGGCTGATTGATGAGTAAAAATCAATGCCTTGATATAAAGCATCAAGTTCAATAGTAGCATCAAAAGCAAAGGAGAGTGTTCTTTTTGCTCTTTCACATGCAATTTTCAACCTTCTCAAGGGTTTTGAGTTCCTACTAATATCCATTTTGTTCTTCTTTTTGAACTCTTGTACCAAGTAATTTACCATTCTGTAATCAAAGTCTTCTCCACCAAGATGAGTGTTCCCTGCTGTGGCCTTAACTTCAAAGACTTTATCTTTAACCTTAAGGACAGACACATCAAAAGTACCACCATCAAGGTCAAAAATCAAAATATTTCGTTCTTCTTTAACACTGATACAGGTGAGTTTTAACACATGCATTAGTTAGTTTATTCCTGTCTAATGAAATAAAAGCTTTTGTTCATTTTGCATTTGAAGGAACTATAAATACCAGTTCATTAAATGCAATCTGCTAAGTACATAGATTGAAATTACTCTGTGACTGATTAGAATGAGATTAACAGCAATAATTTTGTGCCCTATCAATATCGTAAACCATCTCATAAATCTGATTACTTTGGCAAATATCAGTTGATGTTAATATTTTACTCCATTGCTTGCATGTGTTAAATTCACTCCTTCATTTATTTAGATTATGATTTTATGCAGGTTTTTTCTGATCTGGAGCATTCTGTATGTAGGATGGTACATCGGCAGGTTTGGTTCTGATTGGTTGATGTTAATGCCTTTTACTATTTAGAGTTAACTTTTTGTGATTTTATGTAACTTATGGGACTTCTATTTTGATTATGGCAAAATGTTGTCAAGTTTATGCATATGATTGATATATATACACAAATATATAGCACTGAAGTCATGGAACAAGTTTTCTTGATTTTGTTCAAAATATTCTCGAGAAAAAAAAACAGCACTGTGGACTCTATATAATATTGATATTTGTAATTTGTCTACAGATTTAAGCATTCTTACCATTCTCCTTTTGCATAGAGCTTGTTCATTAACAGTTAAAATTTTTAGTTTCTAGACTTGTATCTTTTGTTCTTGGCTCTCAAGATGCTTGATTGACTTCTCTAATTAGGGGATCCATTTTCCAAAACCCTTGTAGGTTGCCACAATTGCTTGGTTGGAAGCTGATTCTGTGTGTGGCAGTCACTATGTTACTTGACCTAGAGGGAATGGATTTGCTGTATGTTGTATTGAAAGGCTTGATTTTCGCAGCATTGACATTTTTGATTGTACTATGTTACTTGCAGCTCCCACAGAAATAAGAAAATTATCTGAGTATAAGGAAGATGGGATTCCAGTTGACATTAAATTACCTGTTAAACATGTAATAACAAAGGAGCTTCAGGTATACACTATTTTATGGTATGTTTGATTGATTTTCCCCCTTATTGGTAAACTTCAACAATTTTGTTTTTTCTTCTTCTGCAGCTTTACTTTGACAAAATAACTGAGCTAGTTCTAAATAAGCCTGCTTCTATTCGCTTTAGAAGGGCACTAATTAGCTTGGCAACAGACATGGGACTCCATCCTTTGGTTCCTTATTTCTCACGCTTTGTAGCTAATCAGGTACTTACAAGTTTATATTAGTGACATTCTTTTTTGGTTAATCTTTGAATGATATAGTCATATCTTACAAAAGAGACTTAAACACTCTTCTTTAATATTTTTTCCCAATATCATAACAGGTGGCACAAAACTTGCATAATTTAACACTTTTATTTTCCTTGATGCGTCTTGTCCGGAGCATTCTACAAAATCCTCACATACATATAGAGCTTTATGTAAGTATGCTGTTATTGAAAATGTCTTCACATCTGTAATTTATCAACTTCTGAAGATTGCTTCCATGCTAATATGACAAACTCTTATGGTATAGTGAACTGGTTCAGCTTTCCATATTTTAATGAATTAATAGAGTAATAACAAACACCATTTTGGATGCTTAACTAAAGCAAAGACTGAAGGGAAGTTATACCTTCCTGAACCTTGAGCTATAACTGCAGTTATATGTCCTCTTAGTTATTGTATCTTCCTAATTATGTTCTTTTTCATTTAATTCTGCTAGTTACATCAATTGATGCCACATATCATTACCTGTGTTGTTGCAAAAAGGATTGGAAACAGACTATCTGATAATCACTGGGAGCTTAGGAACTTCGGTGTTAATCTTGTTGCTTCAATATGCAAAAGGTTACCTTTTTTCTATTAAATGATGTCGATCTAGATCACCACTATATTAGAGCTCCTTTAAACATAATGTTCAACTGATTATTCCCGGCCATTGTTATCCCTCTTGATCACCATTATTGCACATTTTTTCCAATTTGTATATAGTTATTCCATAGTACAATGACCAGGAGCAACAAGAAAGTCCAGTGATAAAATGCTTACTTTGGTTTCTCTGTTCAATATGCTTTCATTGTTTAGATCTGAATAGTTCTGTGTTGAATGCTATTTCTTGTTGTTGTTGAGCTGTTAATTATATAATTAGATTCAAATGGAACACTATATCTAGATTAATCCAAGTTAACTGCCTCTATTGAATAGTTAATGACCAGAAGAACTGTAGTTGATAGGTCCTTGACATGCTTTGCAACTTGTTAATTTAAGATTGTGCCTTGGAAGAAACATGAATTCTTCTCTTACACCCTTTCATCATTGAACTGGTTAGGGTGGCCCTGTGCACAAGGTTACTACCTATGCACAACTTAACCATTGTATGTGGAGAGGTTGTCTAGTGGTTGGCCATGGGTTATGTAAATAATGAAGTTGTAATGACAGTAAACAAGAAAATTTTGATCATGTATGTTATGTATCATTTTCTATTTTGTAATATCACTTCCCTAACCTGTGAAATTTTACAGATTTGGGAATGTTTATCATAATCTTTAGCCATGAGTGACAAAGACTTTTCTTCATGCAGCCCCAAATCGAAAGTCACTGGAACTAGACCAGATGTTGAGGTGAGCTTCACTTATTCATCTCAAGAATACATTGTATATAGATTATGTTGTCACTATTTTTTTATTTTTGTCAGAATTTGATACTTGGGAAATAAATGAGAAATGGAAAAATATAAGGAGGCAGAGAAGCCTGAGGCAGAGGATTAATTAATGACCACACTGTTTAAATCAATGGACACAATAATGATGAATGGTTTCTGTACAGATGAAGTTCCAATTTTAGAACCTAATTAAGCAACCTTATTGTATATTTTGACTTAATCAGAGGACAATAGTTGATGTATCAATACACTTTGTTGATGTATGGTTGTTACTTGTTATTATAATTGATGTATCAACACTTTGTTTATATTTTGAATTATATTGACTTGTTTGTTTATAGTACTTTTCTTTTAGTTTAATAATACGATGAATTTGTTTATTTTTTGAAATATTATAAATATTCAAATACAAATTAGATAAAAATTTGTATTAAATTTATATTTATTTTGTATGAAAACAAGTTTTTTTTGTAATTGGAAAAAAAATTATTTTACCTTACTAACGGATTTACAAACGGATTTTCTGTCTGTAATCAGAGTGTGAGATGATTTTCCAAGGTTCAAATTACAGACAGAAAATCTGTCGGAAAATTTGTCTGTAATTACAGACGAAAAATCTGTCAAAAAATCTGTCTGTAATTACAGACGGAAAATCCGTCTGAAAATCTGTCTGTAATTACAGACAAAAAATCTGTCTTTTCTGTCTGTACTTATAGACAGAAAATCCGTCTGTAATTACAGACAGAAAATCCGTCTGTAATTACAGACAGAAAATCCGTCGGAAAATTCGTCGATTTCAGGAAATGGATGGAGAATTTACAGAGGAAAAATCCGTCGGTAACTGGTAAAAATCCGTCGGTAATTTTCTGACGGAAAAAAATCCGTCGATAAATAATTTCTGACGGAGTTTTTACAGAGGGACAAAATCCGTTGGTAACCAAAAATTCGTCTGTAATAAAGACTAAATCTGTCTGTAAATCTGTCTGTATTAATCCATTTTCTAGTTGTGTTGGCTTATTAAGATAGTTTTTAATTAAAAATTCAAATTAATAGAATAAATTATAATTAAATTAAATTTCAATAACCATAAAATTCTATTTAATTATGTTTGTTAAAAATAATTTTTTAAAAATAAAATCTCAATATAATATAATAACTCATAAATAACTGATTATTTAATTTTTAAAAATTTGGGGTGTTACAAATTTTTTGTTTTGAATTTTCTCGTCAACATATAACTTGCTTATTTTTTAACATTATCTGATTGTTCATGTATATCTTTGCTTACCTGCGAGTTTGATTGCTTACTTGAATCCCTTTAAATATTCATCCTTGACAATACCTATACTTTTATTTATAAATTCTATTTTCTTTGATCTAAGTTCGAATTTATTTTATTATAATAATTTTCGAGGACGAAAATTTTTGTAAGGTGGGTAGAATGTAACAACCCGAGTCAAATAATTAGTTATTTGTGCTTTATTATATTTTTTGAGAATTTTATTTTAAGAAAATTATTTTACTAAAGGTAATTAAATAGAGGTTCATGATAAATGACGTTTAAATTAATTAGAATTTTTATACAATCTTTATTATAATTGAATATTTTACATAATTTCAGTAATTAAAAAATAAGAAAGAGTTAAATAATTTAATTTAAGTAAATTTTATTATGAATAATTTATGATTTAATTTGAGTTTTTATTTTTATAAAATAATCTATTAAGAGTAATTAAATTAATTTTATGAATATTTAGAGTTAAGCTAATTAATATTCTTATGTGATTTTTATAATTGATTATTTTATATAATTTGAAATTAAAATTCTGGTGATGAAAAAATGATAAAAAGTTATATGATTTAATTTAGATAACAGATATTTTGGGTTTAAACTGTATTTTATAAAATATGGTTAATATGTTTATTTCATAATTTAAAATAGAAATAATTATTTGAACTCTGTGATACATTGATAATAGTGCTCTTAAAATATTTTTAATATAGTACATTTGATTTTAAAATTATTATTCCACCCTTCAATTTTATCAAAATATCCATTGTACCCAAATTCTTTTATAAAATTCCTAATTTCTAACCCCAATTCCCAAATTGAAAATCACAAACCCTAACCCTAATCCCCCAAATGCCTAAATTCCCAATTAGAAACCCTAGAACCCCACCCATTCTGAGAAAACGTAGAGAGAAGAGAGAAGGAAGCTAAGCACCGCGGGAAAGAGAAAGGGAGAAGAGGGAGAAGAGGTCGCCGGTGGGGGAAGGGGAGACCGCAACCATTGTTGCCACATGACGCGAGGAGAGGGAGAGCTCGTTCGCACTTCCATTGCTGTTGACCTGTCAAAGCTAGCGCGAGAAAAGAGAAGGAAGGGGCGCTGTCTCGTGCCGTCGCCGTCGCACCTCGCTACCGTCGCCGTGGAGACTGCCACCAGTGTTAGAATCGCAAACTGACGAGGAAGAAGTCGATCATATCACTGCCGCTATGTCTTGTCACTGATGTGTGCCGCCAGGTTCGTCGTCGTCGCCGTTCGTTCTAGCCACCGCTGCCGCCGTTGGAGTCACCGAGAATGAGAGCCCGACGCGAGAGGAATAGCACGCATTGCAGGGAAGAGGGAGAGAGGTCCGAGGCTAAGCTGGTTCCTACCACCATTGTTCTGCCACACCACTGCTAGGGCCAGCCACCATCTCCGTGCTAACCGCCATTGCTCAGGTCGTCAGAATCAAACTTAGAGCTGTTGCTGCATTGTACTTAGTTCCTTTTGGTACAGTAAGTTATCTTTGCTCTGAAAACTCCTTAAATCGTTGATTTCGTTATATGTTTCTAAGGATCTTACAACGTTAGTACCTTAGGATCAAATCCCGGTTATTACATGTTGGTGATTTTAAGTTGCTGTTGTGGTTGTGGATATAGTGGAGCTGTGGTTACGGCTGCCACTGAATGCGGGATGAGGGAAAAGGGTTTTTTTGACGCGTTTGGTTTTGCGAGTTTCAACGAGCTGAGGTAGGGGCAATTTCTTAAACTCAATTTATTATCAAGAATTGTTTTAAGTTGATATTAATATGAAAAATATATTTTTATGATTTCATAAGTCTTATAAATTGAACTGAGTTGCCTTGAATGAATGTAAATGCTAGTTTGAATGGTTTATTGATTGATTGAAGATGTTTAGTTGGGTTTTATACTTGGTTTAAGGTTATTATAATGATGATTGGATTGTGACTGTTTCTGATTATTGAGTTGGAAATTTGGTTTGATTAAATACTATGTAAAATGATTTTCTTAGTTTGAGGTTAATTTAATATTGAAAATGAATCGACATATGAAATGATTTGAGATATTGGGAATGGGTTTTGTTGATTTATCGGAAATGATTTTGAGAATAGGAAATGATTTTGACATTGGAAATTGGTTTGAATTGTTGGTAATGAATTGAGATTTGAAGGTGATTTCTGATATTGGAATTAGTTTTAGTTATTAGAAATGGTTGAAAAGAGGTTGAGAAACGGTTTGATTGGGACCCTTAAAGAGTGGCAAAAGTCCCAGTTTTAGAGAAGATGTTGTCAAAAATTTTATAAAACTCTAAGATTTTATTTGAAGTGTTATTTAAAGGAAACTTTAGTTTAAGAATCATAATATTTGACTTTGGTTTTGTTTTGAAAAGATGATTTATTATGAGGTTGATTTGAGATTCTTGTTTGGGTGAAAATAATTTTTATGAAAGAAAAATGGATCTGAATTGTTCTTAAAAGAGAGATTTTGATATTTGAAACACCTGGGCAGTATGCAAGGGTTATGGCTTAGTCCCACTTGCTCTGGGTCAAGATTTTAAGAAAGAAGGGTTTGAATGTGAATTTTGACCTGGCAAGGATCGTTATGGTGTACCGTTTGCCCAGTGTCGTGATATCTGTAAGGATCATGGTGGTGTACCACTCACAGGTAGTGGGGATCGTGGGGTTCTGTACTGCCCACGAGTTTGTCATTTTCCAATTGAAAACATCTGTGGGGATCGGGGTGGTTTACCGCCCGCAGATAGTGGGAATCGAGGTGGTTTACCACCCACCATCCAGGTGAGGGTCGTGGTACTGTACCGCTCACCATTTTTTAAGAGGACGATATCTAAGTTATCTACCGGATGTGTCGGGTTCTGGAAAACTTACTGACACGTGAGCTCACGACCAGTAGGACAGGTATGCATTATGTTACATTTGTATGCTTTGTTTGGGTGTGCTTAAGTATTTTGGTTTGCCTATTTGATGAATTATGTTCAACTGGTAACTATGATACTTTCTGTAACTATTCTTTATATGTGATTTCCTTGAATTTGTTTGTGTTTGTGATTGATTCTATTTGAGATTGAGTTTCGATGATGAAATGTTTTGAATTGGGCTGGAGGCTGAGGTGATTTGATTTGAGCCAAAGGCCGAGATTTGATTATATATCGGGCCGGAGGCTGTGATTGGTTGTGTTTGGGCTGGAGGCCATGAATGATTGAATCAGTGGTAAGTTTTGGTTAAAATGTTATTTTGCTTGAAATTTTTGTATGAAAAATACGAATCCTATATTTGAATAATAAGCTAATAATCACTGCATTTTGAAAATAGTTTTATTTAAAATATCTTCTTAAGACAATTCTTAAGAACCCCTTACTAAGAACCTTTTCGAGGACGATGTTCTCACTCCCCTACAGACTTCTCTTTTCAGGATGGACGAGGAAGTTAATGAAGCTTTTTTGATAAGTCCTTAGCTGTACTGTTTCTGTTTGTAGATATATTCGTCATAGTTTTCTCTCGCCTTTGTCATTATAATTTTGTAAGAGGGATAGGAGCTGTATGATATGTATGTATGTAACATTTGTAAGATACTTGTATAAGAAGTTTTGTTTATATTTATATGCATATTTGTTATCAAATAAAAAGAATTTTGATTTCTCAAAGAAATAGTGATGATCTGATATTCGAGTGAAAGGCTCATATTTTATTTTTATTAAGTATAGAAGTCATCATACTACCCTAGCTATCAGAGTGGCACAACTAGAGGCGTGACATTCTGATAGTGACGGTGTTACAAAAGACACAGCGAAAATATAAAAGGATAGATAACGGTTTTTCTACTAGACCTCTAAGAAATCTGTTCTTAGCAACCTAGGTCACCGGAAGGGATTCCCTACTAGACCTTCAAAAAACCTGTCATTGACAACCTAGATCAGAGGGATGAAAATTGAAAGAAACCACCATGTAGAATCACCATAGTGTTGGATCCTTCAATCTCCTCATGCAACAAGCGAAGCAAATCACTCACCTCACTTAATTACACAATAAAAAAACGTGCATAAATCACTCACCTCACCAAAAGTGTTTAAATAGGCCCTTAACAAACTAACTAAAAGATAAGATAAGATAATTTAATTTAAATCTCCTAAAGATAAGATAGCTCATTTAAATCAGATTTGATCTTATTGGATTAGATCAAATTTGATTTAAATTTTAAAATCTAAAGATATGATAACTAATTTAAATAAGATTTGATCTTATTAGAATAGATCAGACTTGATTTAAATTTAAAATTTTTAAAAATACTACTAAACAAATCAAAAGTAAACTAAATCTTTCAACAAACTCTGACAACAAAACAAACTAAAATAAAGGCCTAAACTTTCGAAAACTAATAATAAAGTATGCCTCCCATTGAATTTGAAAAGCTTTATTAGGCTTCTTATTGTCCTGCCTTAGCCCAATGGGCCTTATGAGTTGTTGTCATTTCAGCACCACTATTTTTTTAGACGGACTCTTGGTCTTCTTGATGTCCAAGACCAGCATGGTACAATTCTTCTAGTATTCAAATCTTTGAACATGACGAGATTACCATTCTGTCCCTTAGCTCTAAAATGAAAAAAATGCCCTCCTGACCACGTATCAATTCCAAATCAACCTAAATCCACTAAACAGGAATCAATTTTTAGGAAATCCCAACAACGACATGAATCATAATCAATAAAAGTAGAAAACAATAACCAGCAGCATTCCAAATCAACTTAAATCAACTAAATAGGACTTAATTTTTAGAAAATCTCAATAACAGGAGTTGTAATCAATAAAACTAGAAAACAATAAACAGAAAATACATGAGCATTGAACATGATACTTACCAATGCCACCATAAGGCCAAATGCGCAACTGTACGATGGCTGATGGTGGAGCGGCATCAGCTGCTGCCTCACTGTTGTGGCTGGACTTTGATGCAGTGGCATCTGTCGCTGGACTCAGCGTCATCGTGAATACGAGTTGCTGAGCGGTAGGAGGCGGTGACATCGTCGTGGATGGCGGCACGTAGTTCGAGTTAGGGACCATGATGAATGGCTAGTCCACTGTAGCGTGACCGGGGTGGTCGGAGTAGAAGGAGAGGATCCAGAACTCCCGAGGGTACCAGAGGAAACCCTTCCTCTACCCCAACCACGGCTGCAACCATGACCGGCAGCTTGATTCGCACCTCTTTCAAACAGTGTCAAACAACTCCAGCAACAATGTTCATCAATTTAATTCAATAATCGAAACACTTTTCAAAGATGAAATTCAAAGTTCAAATTCAAAATCAAATAATAAAAAAAAATTCAATAATCAACAAAATCTCAGCATATTCATAAACTCAAATTCGGCCATCTTTAAACACGTATAAAAATGCAGTCTCCATAATCATCATATACATCATCTAACTAGGTTTTCATATTGAGAAAGAAAAAAAATTAAATAGAAAACAAAGATTTTTTGACAATTTTTTTAATTTACAACAAAATATTTTAGCCTCATATAGAGATTTCAATAAACAAAAGAAAGTATAATCTAATCGAATTTCAACTTGCATCAAGATTAAGCATACAAGCTTCTATTTTTAATATTCGCATTTGAATCTGTTACCTATTGTTGCAGAGGTAGAATCGATTTGAAGAAGAGAAGCTCGACAGCGGCGGTGGTGGTGGCAGTATGAGCAAACACTAGAGAGGCAAAGCTGAGGAGTAGCGTGGTGGCTCTGTGGTGCGGTGCAACGGTTCAAAAAACAAAAAAGGTTAACGGTGAAGGCAAAGAGAGAAAAGGGAGAAGAAGAAGATTGAAGGGGTCTCGGGGGTGGATGTGCTAACGGAGATGGAGAAGGGGCTGTGGTGGTGGTGGTGTCGGCGCAGTAGATAGTGGTTTTGGGGAGAGGGAAGCAGATGCTGGTTTTGGTGGTTTAGTGAGAGAGGGAGTGAATCTGAATAAGGGGAAAAAGGGTTAGCATTTTGAATTTACGTCCCAGTTATCGTCGGACTTTTCTGATAGTAAAACTTTGCAGGTCACCAAAACGCATCATTTCACTAATTAGCTATACCATCAGAAAAATTCGCCGATAAATCCGACGGTAAATAACGGGTGATGAGCGGATAATTTATACGCTTTTTGGCATTATTTTTACTTAGTTTTTAGTATGATTTAGTTGGTTTTTAGTATATTTTTAATAGTTTTTAATTAAAAATCACATTTCTGGACTTTACTATGAGTTTGTGTGTTTTTCGGTGATTTCAGGTATTTTCTGGCTAAAATTGAGGGAGCTGAGCAAAAATCTGATTCAGGCTGAAAAAGGACTGCTGATGCTGTTGGATTCTGGCCTCCCTGCACTCAAAGTGGATTTTCTAGAGATACAGAACTCCAAATGGAGCTCTCTCAATTGCGTTGGAAAGTAGACATCCAGGGCTTTCCAGCAATATATAATAGTCCATACTTTGCTTAAGGATAGACGACGTAAATTGGCGTTCAACGCCAGTTCCATGTTGCAATCTGGCGTCCAGCGCCAGAAACAAGTTACAAGTTGGAGTTCAACGCCAGAAACAGGTTACAACCTGGCGTTGAACGCCCAAAACAGCCCAGGCACGTGAGAAGCTTAAGTCTCAGTCCCAGCACACACCAAGTGGGCCCCAGAAGTGGATTTCTGCACTATCTATCATAGTTTACTCATTTTCTGTAAACCTAGGTTACTAGTTTAGTATTTAAACAACTTTTAGAGATTTATTTTGTATCTCATGACATTTTTAGATCTAAACTTTGTACTCTTTGACGGCATGAGTCTCTAAACTCCATTATTGGGGGTGAGGAGCTCTGCAGCGTCTTGATGAATTAATGCAATTATCTCTGTTTTCCATTCAAACACGCTTGTTCCTATCTAAGATGTTCATTCGCGCTTCACTATGAAGAAGGTGATGATCCGTGACACTCATCACCTTCCTCAATCCATGAACATGTGCCTAACAACCACCTCCGTTCTACATCAGATTGAATGAGTATCTCTTAGATTTCTTAATCAGAATCTTCGTAGTATAAGCTAGAATTGATGGCGGCATTCATGAGAATCCGGAAAGTCTAAACCTTGTCTGTGGTATTCCGAGTAGGATTCAAGGATTGAATGGCTGTGATGAGCTTCAAACTCGCGATTGTTGGGCGTAGTGACAGACGCAAAAGAATCAAGGGATTCTATTCCGACATGATCGAGAACCAACAGATGATTAGTCGTGCTGTGACAGAGCATTTGGACCATTTTCACTGAGAGGACGGGAAGTAGCCATTGACAACGGTGACACCTTACATACAGCTTGCCATGGAAGGAGCCTTGCGTGTGTAAAGAGGAGTACAAGAGAAAAACTGAAATAAAGAACACAAAGCATCTCCAAAACCCCAACATATTCTCCATCATTGCACAATAAGTATTTATATTTATGCCCTTTGACTCTTTACAATTGAAGTTGAAAAACACTGTTGTTCGCATCTTGACTAAGAATAATAAGATAACCATAGCTTGCTTCAAACCAACAATCTCCGTGGGATTCGACCCTTACTCACGTAAGATATTACTTGGACGACCCAGTGCACTTGCTAGTTAGTGGTACGAATTGTGAAAGGTGTGATTCACAATTCGTGCACCAAGTTTTTGGCGCCGTTGCCGGGAATTGTTTGAGTTTGAACAACTGACGGTGAATCTTATTGCTTAGATTAAGAAAAATTTTTCTTTTTGGTTTAGAGTCTTCTAATATTGTTTTTGGTTAAAATTTTAGAATCCTTATTTTTTTCTTTCAAAAAAAATTTTTTCGAAAATTATATTTTTATAATTGAATTTTTTTTCTTGTTTGATCTTTAGTTTTTCTTGTTTTGTGATTTTTCTTGTTTTTCTTGTGCCTTTTCAAAACATTAGTTTTCAAAAAAAATAATTTTTTCATTCTTAGTTATTTAAAAATACTTCTTCAAAACAAGTGTTACATTTATAACTCAGTTGGCTAGAGCGTTAGTATGTGTTCTTGGCAATTGGGTCAGAATCTTTTATATTCTTTTCAAAATCTTCTTTTTCAAAAATAATTTTTCTATCAAATCTTGTGCCAAACTTTAAGTTTGGTGTTTTCTTGTTGATTTTTCTGTTTTTCGAAAATTTTATTTTGGTTTTCTAAAAATTTTAAGTTTGGTGTTCTTTCTTCATGTTCTTGTGTTCTTGTGAGTCTTCAAAGTGTTCTTGAGTTTTCCTTGTGTCTTGATCTTAAATTTTTAAGTTTGGTGTTCCTTGGTGTTTTCCCTCCAAAATTTTCGAAAACAAGGAGCATTAGATCTAAAAATTTTAAATCTTGTGCTATCTTTTTATTTTTATTTATTTATTTCAAAATTTAAAACTTTTTTAAAAAAAATCATATCTTTTTCAAAACTTCCTAACCACTTTCTCTCTCCTCATTTTTTCGAAAATCTTCACCCATTTTTATTTATTTTATTTTAATTTATTTTATTTTCGAAATAAATAAATAATTAAATAAATAAAAATATTTCTTCTCTATTTCACATCATCTCCCTTTCTCCATCATGGATCTAAGTGGAAATGAACAGTCCAGAAGGACTCTGGGGTCATATGCTAACCCCTCTACTGCTTCATATGGGAGTAGTATCAGTATAGCCTCCATTGGAGTCAGTAGTTTTGAGTTGAATCCTCAGCTCATTATCATGGTGCAGCAAAGTTGCCAGTATTCCGGTCTTCCACAGGAAGAACCTACAGAGTTTCTGGCACATTTTTTACAAATTGCTGACACAGTACATGATAAGGAAGTAGATCAGGATGTCTACAGATTATTACTGTTTCCATTTGCTGTAAAAGACCAAGCCAAGAGGTGGTTAAATAACCAACCTAAGGCTAGCATAAAGACATGGAAACAGCTGACAGAGAAATTCCTGAATCAATACTTTCCTCCAAAACGAATGACACAGCTAAGGTTGGACATCCAAGGCTTTAAACAAGGAGATAATAAACCTCTTTATGATGCCTGGGAGAGATACAGAGAGATGCTAATAAAATGCCCCTCTGAGATGTTTTCAGAGTGGGTTCAGCTAGACATCTTCTATTATGGGCTTACAGAAAGAGCTCAGATGTCTTTAGACTACTCAGCTGGTGGATCTATCCACATGAGGAAGACAATTGAAGAAGCTCAAGAGCTCATTGATACAGTTGCCAGAAATCAGCATCTGTACTTAAGCAGCGAACCTTCCATGAAAAAAGAGGCTAAAACAGTGACTACTGAACTCAGTCCTGCTAAACAAGCTACTGAATTCAATCAGCAATTGGATTTTCTAACAAAACAGTTAACCGAATTCAAGGAGAGACTACAAGAGACAAGGATGGCTAATATAAATATGGAAGAATAATTAAAGCAAACAAAGCAGCAGCTGTCAAAACAAATAACAGAAGAATGCCAAGTAGTTCAATTAAGAAGTGGAAAAACATTAAATACCCCACCTCAAGGCAGCAGGAAGCCAAGAAATGAGCAAACTACCCAAATTCCATCTGAGGACAGTAAGAGCCCAGGGAAAAATAATTCTGGCGCTAAAACGCTAGAAATTGGGTGGAAGGCTGGCGCTGAACGCCCAAACCATGCTCAGGACTGGCGTTCAACGCCAGAAACAAGCAAGGAACTGGCGTTGAACGCCCAAAGGAAGCACAGTTCTGGCATTCAGATGCCAAGAACAGATGAGGAGTTGGCGTCTAACGCCACTCCAGCTTCCAACCCTGGCTTTCAAATGCCAGTGAGGGATCAGACACCTGCAAGTACTGATAATAAATCCCTCAAGAAGGCTTCTCAACCTACCTCTGTAGGAAATAAACCTGCAGCAACTAAGGTTGAGGAATACAAAGCCAAGATGCCTTATCCTCAAAAACTCTGCAAAGAGGAGCAGGATAAGCAATTTGCCCGCTTTGCAGACTATCTCAGGACTCTTGAAATAAAGATTCCGTTTGCAGAGGCACTTGAGCAAATACCCTCTTATGCCAAGTTCATGAAAGATATCTTGAGTCATAAGAAGGATTGGAGAGAAACTGAAAGGGTTCTCCTCACTGAAGAATGTAGTGCATTCATTCTGAAAAGCTTCCCATAAAAGCTTAAAGATCCCGGAAGCTTTATGATACCATGCATATTAGAGGGTAACTGCACCAAGACAGCTCTATGTGATCTTGGGGCAAGCATCAACCTAATCCCTGCATCCACTATCAGAAAGCTTGGCTTGACTGAAGAGGTCAAACCAACCAGGATCTGTCTTCAACTTGCTGATGGCTCCATTAAATACCCATCAGGCATAATTGGGTACATGATTGTCAAGGTTGAGCCATTTGCCATCCCTACTGACTTTGTAGTGCTGGAAATGGAGGAGCACAAGAGTGCAACTCTCATTCTAGGAAGACCATTCCTAGCAACTGAACGAACCCTCATTGACGTCCAAAAAGGGGAGATAACCCTGAGAGTCAATGAGGATGAGTTTAAGTTGAATGTTGTCAAAGCTATGCAACATCCAGACACATCAGACGACTGCCTGGGCGTTGATATTATTGACTCCCTGGTGGAAGAGGTCCATATGACTGAGAGTCTCGAATCAGAGCTAGAGGACATTTTTAAAGATGTTCAGCCTGATCTGGAGGAACCAGAGGAAATAAAAGAACCTCTGAAAACTCCTCAGGAAGAGGAGAAACCTCCTAAACCCGAGCTCAAACCACTACCACCATCCCTGAAATATGCATTTCTGGGAGAAGGTGACACTTTTCCTGTAATCATAAGCTCTGCTTTAGGGCCACAGGAAGAGAAAGCACTAATTCAGGTGCTAAGGACACATAAGACAGCTCTTGGGTGGTCCATAAGTGATCTTAAGGGCATTAGCCCAGCCAGATGCATGCACAAGATCCTATTGGAGGATGATGCTAAGCCAGTGGTTCAATGACAGAGGCGGCTAAATCCCGCCATGAAGGAGGTGGTGCAGAAAGAGGTCACTAAGTTACTAGAGGCTGGGATTATCTATCCTATTTCTGATAGCCCCTGGGTGAGCCCTGTCCATGTTGTCCCTAAGAAGGGAGGAATGACAGTGGTTCATAATGAAAAGAATGAACTGGTTCCTACAAGAACAGTTACAGGGTGGCGTATGTGTATTGACTACAGAAGGCTCAATACAGCCACCAGGAAGGATCATTTTCCTTTACCATTCATAGACCAGATGCTAGAGAGACTAGCAGGTCATGAATATTACTGCTTTTTGGATGGCTATTCCGGTTACAACCAAATTGCAGTAGATCCTCAGGACCAAGAGAAAATAGCATTCACATGTCCTTCTGGAGTGTTTGCCTACAGAAGGATGCCTTTTGGTCTGTGTAATGCACCTGCAACCTTTCAGAGGTGCATGCTCTCTATCTTCTCTGATATGGTAGAGAAGTTTCTGGAAGTCTTCATGGATAACTTTTCAGTATTTGGGGACTCATTCAGCTCCTGCCTTAACCATTTAGCACTTGTTCTGAAAAGATGCCAAGAGACCAACCTAGTTTTAAACTAGGAAAAATGTCACTTTATGGTGACTGAAGGGATTGTCCTTGGGCATAAAATTTCAAACAAGGGAATAGAGATGGATCAAGCTAAAGTTGAAGTAATTGAAAAATTACCACCACCTGCTAATGTTAAGGCAATCAGAAGCTTTCTGGGGCATGCAGGATTCTATAGGAGGTTTATAAAGGATTTTTCAAAAATTGCAAAACCTCTGAGCAATCTACTAACTGCTGACACGCCATTTGTGTTTGACACAAAGTGTCTGCAGGCGTTTGAGACCCTGAAAGATAAGCTGGTCACATCACCAGTTATTTCTGCACCAGACTGGACATTACCATTTGAACTAATGTGTGATGCCAGTGACCATACCATTGGTGCAGTATTGGGACAGAGGCATAACAAGCTTCTGCATGTCATTTATTATGCTAGCAGTATTTTAAATGATACCCAGAAAAATTACAGAACCACAGAAAAAGAATTACTTGCAGTGGTTTATGCCATTGACAAGTTTAGATCCTACTTAGTAGGATCAAAAGTGATTGTGTACACTGACCATGCTGCTCTTAAATATCTACTCACAAAGCAAGATTCAAAGCCCAGGCTCATAAGATGGGTGTTGCTTCTGCAAGAGTTTGATATAGAAATAAGAGACAGAAAAGGGACAGAGAATCAAGTAGCTGATCACCTGTCCCGGATATAACCAGTAGCAGGAGCATCCCTCCCTCCTACTGAGATCTCTGAAACCTTTTCGGATGAGCAATTGTTTGCTATTCAGGAAGCTCTGTGGTTTGAAGACATTGCAAACTATAAGACACAAGGTTCTCCTTCTGTAACCATGGAAAGGAAGCATGAAAAGCTTCTCTCACTGTAGAGTCAACCAAAGCCCCCACAGTCAAACTCTAAGTTTGGTGTTGGGAGGCCACAACCAAACTCTAAGTTTGGTGTTGGGAGGTCCCAACCTTGCTCTGATTATCTGTGAGGCTCCATGAGAGCTCACTGTCAAGCTATTGACATTAAAGAAGCGCTTGTTGGGAGGCAACCCAATGTTATTTAATTATATCTATTTATTTTCCATTGCTATTTTATGTTTTCTTTAGGTTGATGATCATGTGAAGTCACAAAAACAAATAGAAAATCAAAAACAGAATGAAAAACAGCATGAAAAATAGCACACCCTGGAGGAAGATCATTCTGGCGTTTAAACGCCAGAAACAAGCATCTGTCTGGCGTTTAACGCCAGAAACAAGCATCAGTCTAGCGTTAAACGCCAGAAACAGGCTACATTTGGGCGTTTAACGCCAGAAACAGGCAGCAGTCTGGCGTTAAACGCCAGGATTGCACAGTAAGGGCATTTTGTACGCCTAATTGGAGCAGAGATGCTAAATCCTTGACCCCACAGGATCCCCACCTACCTCACCATTCAAATTCAAAACATTTCCCTCCCAAACCCACCCATTCACACACTTCCATCTCCTCCATCTTCTCCACTTCTTTCTTCTTTTGCTCGAGGACGAGCAAACCTTTTAAGTTTGGTGTGGTAAAAGCATTGCTTTTGTTTTTCTATAATTCAGTGATAGAGCAATTGACTGCAGATCAAAGAGCAACAAAGGCAAGGAAGAGACATAGAGGAGCTCAAGAGCACCATTGGTTCTTCAAGAAGAGGAAGACGCCACCCTCATTAAGGTGGACTCATTCCTTAATCTCCTTGTTCTTATTTTCCTGTTTTTCGTTTACTATGCTTCATGTTTAATTATGTTTGTGTCTTACTATATGATCACTAGTATCTAAGTGTCTATGTCTTAAAGATATGAATGTCCTATGAATCCATCACCTTTCTTAAATGAAAATTGTTTTCTGAAAAAGAAAAAGAAGTACATGAATTTCGAATTTTAAAATAGTTTAATTATTTTGATGTGGTGGCAATATTTTTTGTTTTCTGAATGAATGCTTGAATAGTGCATATGTCTTTTGAATTTGTTGCTTATGAATGTTAAAATTGTTGGCTCTTGAAAGAATGATGAAAAAGGAGAAATGTTATTTGATAATCTGAAAAATCATAAAAATGATTCTTGAAGCAAGAAAAAGCAGTGAAGAACAAAGCTTGCAAAAAAAAAAAAAGAGAGCAAGAAAAAGAAAAAGCAAGCAGAAAAAGCCAAAAGCTCTTTAAACCAAAAGGCAAGAGCAAAAAGCCAATAGCCCTTAAAACCAAAAGGCAAGGGTAATAAAAAGGATCCAAGGCTTTGAGCATCAGTGGATAGGAGGGCCTAAAGGAATAAAATCCTGGCCTTAGCGGCTAAACCAAGCTGTCCCTAACCATGTGCTTGTGGCGTGAAGGTGTCAAGTGAAAACTTGAGACTGAGCGGTTAAAGTCGAGGTCCAAAGCAAAAAAAAATAGAGTGTGCTTAAGAACCCTGGACACCTTTAATTGGGGACTTTAGCAAAGCTGAGTCACAATCTGAAAAGGTTCACCCAGTTATGTGTCTGTGGCATGTATGTATCCGGTGGTAATACTGGAAAACAGAGTGCTTAGGGCCAAGACTCATAAAGTAGCTGTGTTCAAGAATCAACATACTGAACTAGGAGAATCAATAACACTATCTGAATTCTGAGTTCCTATAGATACCAATCATTCTGAACTTCAAAGGATAAAGTGAGATGTCAAAACTGTTCAGAAGCAAAAAGCTAATAGCCCCGCTCATCTAATTAAGACTGATCTTCATAGATATTTTTGGAATTCATTGAATATTCTCTTCTTTTTATCCTACTTTATTTTTAGTTGCTTGGGGACAAGCAACAATTTAAGTTTGGTGTTGTGATGAGCGGATAATTTATACGCTTTTTGGCATTGTTTTTACTTAGTTTTTAGTATGATTTAGTTGGTTTTTAGTATATTTTTATTAGTTTTTAATTAAAAATCATATTTCTGGACTTTACTATGAGTTTGTGTGTTTTTCGGTGATTTCAGGTATTTTCTGGCTGAAATTGAGGGAGCTGAGCAAAAATCTGATTCAGGCTGAAAAAGGACTGCTGATGCTGTTGGATTCTGACCTCTCTGCAGTCAAAATGGATTTTCTAGAGATACAGAACTCCAAATGGCGCGCTCTCAATTGAATTGGAACGTAGACATCCAGGGCTTTCCAGCAATATATAATAGTCCATACTTTACTCAAGGATAGACGACGTAAACTGGCGTTCAACGCCAGTTCCATGTTGCAGTCTGGCGTCCAGCGCCAGAAACAAGTTACAAGTTGGAGTTCAACGCCAGAAACAGGTTACAACCTGGCGTTGAACGCCCAAAACAGTCCAGGCACGTGAGAAGCTTAAGTCTCAGCCCCAGCACACACCAAGTGGGCCCCAGAAGTGGATTTCTGCACTATCTATCATAGTTTACTCATTTTCTGTTAACCTAGGTTACTAGTTTAGTATTTAAACAACTTTTAGAGATTTATTTTGTATCTCATGACATTTTTAGATCTAAACTTTGTACTCTTTGACGACATGAGTCTCTAAACTCCATTGTTGGGGGTGAGGAGCTCTGCAGCGTCTTGATGAATTAATGCAATTATCTCTGTTTTCCATTCAAACACGCTTGTTCCTATCTAAGATGTTCATTCGCGCTTCACTATGAAGAAGGTGATGATCCGTGATACTCATCACCTTCCTCAATCCATGAACATGTGCCTGCAACCACCTCCGTTCTACATCAGATTGAATGAGTATCTCTTAGATTTCTTAATCAGAATCTTCGTGGTATAAGCTAGAATTGATGGCGGCATTCATGAGAATCCGGAAAGTCTAAACATTGTCTGTGGTATTCCGAGTAGGATTCAAGGATTGAATGACTGTGACGAGCTTCAAACTCGTGATTGTTGGGCATAGTGATAGATGCAAAAGAATCAAGGGATTCTATTCCGACATGATCGAGAACCAACAGATGATTAGCCGTGCTGTGACAGAGCATTTGGACCATTTTCACTGAGAGGACGGGAAGTAGCCATTGACAACGGTGACACCTTACATACAGCTTGCCATGGAAGGAGCCTTGCGTGTGTGAAGAGGAGTACAAGAGAAAAACTGAAATAAAGAAGACAAAGCATCTCCAAAACTCCAACATATTCTCCATCATTCCACAATAAGTATTATATTTATGCCCTTTGACTCTTTACAATTGAAGTTGAAAAACACTGTTGTTGGCATCCTGACTAAGAATAATAAGATAACCATAGCTTGCTTCAAACCAACAATCTCCGTGGGATTCGACCCTTACTCACGTAAGGTATTACTTGGACGACCCAGTGCAGTTGCTGGTTAGTGGTACGAATTGTGAAAGGTGTGATTCACAATTCGTGCACCAACAGGCCATTTTATTCTTGTTTCCTTCCAAATATTACCGTTGGATCCCAAAATTCTCCGATAATTACTAGACCCTACGAATTCGATGACATTACCATCGGTAAATCCAACGAAAATCTCACCGCTAACGTCCGACGCAAAATCTGACGGTAAATCTGATGGTACTCGGCATTTTTCTTGTAGTGAGCCTCCCACACCGTCATACAGAGTGAGACTCACTGCCGCCATTCATCGTGCTTTAGCCGTCTTCATCCGGTCCCTCGTGCTTCTTCCTCATTCAACAATTGCAGCTTCTTCCTTGAGCTCGTCGCCAGTCGCTGGCCTTCATCTGCTCCGTAGCTCTTCTGTCGCCGTCAGTCATGCTCATCATCCCTACCTTCGTCTAAGCGTCGAGTCTGAAGTCTCCAAACCATCTCCGTATTCACCAACTGCAGCTTCTTCCTCGAGCTCGTCATCTGCCGTCTTCTCCTGGTTTTCTCAGCCACACTTCTGCTGTCATTCGTTGTTGTGCTCGTCGCCTGGTCTTCGTCTCTGTCGCACTTCGACCCCTTTGCTCAGAACAAAGGCAACGGCTTTCTTTTTTTATTTATCGTTCTTTGTTCTTCGTTTTATTTTTTTCTCTATTTTCTTGCTTTTGATTGAATCATGAATGATTAGTTCACTGTTGTGCATTTTTTTTATTTTTTCTTGTTAATCTTTAGAAAAAGTTTGTTAATATTTGTATAAATTGTGTTGAAATCTTACTAAAATTGTGATAAGTAAAAACCTTGTTAATCTTTATTAAAATTATGCTAAAAGTTTTGTTAAAAGTTTGTCGCATTACTGCTGCTGAAACATGATCAGTTTTTATTTGATCATTATGATCAGTTTTTTGTGAGGGAAGAAATAAATTGGTCATCTTTATTTTTAATTCAATGAAAAAATATATGAATTAAATTAACTTAATTAATTAGAGGGGTAGATGACCCAATATTTGTTATTGGTTTAGTTAATTTAACAAATTTTTCTTGTTTTTTGTAACTATTTTAATGAGTTCAATAGTGATATAATGACTCATGAGTGTTAAATTATTCAATAGTATGTTAATTTAATTAGTGGAAATAAAGGTGAAGACCAATGATCACAATATAGCGAATCTATAACAAATTTTTGTAAACTTTGATAACTGATGACAAATTTTTATGTTGATATTTTATTTTGGATATTTTTTGTTATTTAATTTTAAACTTGTATTTTGATAAGATTACTTTAATTGACATAGTACTTTAAATTTAGATGACGTTTTAAAATTTATATTAGTGTATAATTATATTTTAGCAGTATGTTTAATTATATTTTATTTATTATTTATTATAAAATAATTCTTTTAATTGAACCATAATTAAATCGATTAGATCAATAAATTAATAACTAAAATAGTTTAATGACCGATCGAATTTTTAAAACCTTCATTAAACTGAATTGAAATTTATGTTTGTCACATCATAGATATCATCACTATGTACCCAGGTTCAACCCACCCAAATTTCCAAAAGACTGGTAAAATGTAGATTTAATTACCATAATCTACTACTTATAAAATTACTAAATTTTAAATGAAATTCATGCCACACTCATCCTTCCCAAACAAAAAAAAAAAAAAAAGAAAAAGAAAAAGATGTGGGCATTTGGTTGTTGATAGTTCATAGTACATATATCATAATGTTGACACGTAATAAATATATAGCATGGTACAGCGTAACAGTAGTGCAGCGACTCTTACATATTTTCCATGCAACTTATGTAAAAAATGATCCACAAATTCTGCAACTTCATAATCGTGGTCTACAGAGATATATAGATATACGGATTCATAGTTATATGCATAGTTAGTTCTAGTCCACTCAGCAAAAAGGAAGATTAGATAGAGGAAGTAGGAGAATTAGTTGATATATATAATCCAAAAATCATTCATTGTTGAAAGTGATTATCATGCATCAGCAAAAAGGGGTTTGCGTCCAAACACTTTTGGTAAAGCTGTCAATATAATGTTAGATAAGTGTGGTCCACCCAGTACATATATGGTGTGAATAATGGTGATCGATTACCATTCAGTAGTACATCATCATCATCACCACCACCACCACCACTATCACTGGTTGCCAAACCCGCCACATGGTCAAAGCTAAGGTAAGTAGAGATCAACACATACACAAGCTAATAAGATTCCCTGTCTTTTACGTACCACATAAAAGAAGTCAAATAATTAAGCCACTACTCTCGCTCTGCACTAGATCTTATATGATATGATATAACTTGGATTTGAAGTCTTTGATTTCCCTTACATATGTTTGTTACAATGCTACGTACATCTCTATATTGGGTTTTTGGTCCCCGTGGTTGGGCACGCACAAATACCCACCAGCCACCCACACACTATCCATGTGTTAGCTTCTGACTTAAAAGAATATACATCTATTTTTTTATTTTATTTTTTAATGAATGTTATAATGTTTAAAAATTTAGTATCTAAATATTAAAAAATTAAATAATTAATATTTAATTTAAATATATAAAAATTAAACACCAAATAATAAACACTGTAAAATTGACTTTTTTCTTAGAACATATTAATTGTTGAACATATTATGAATTAATGTTGTATTCAAAATACATACAATTAATTCTATTTACATATGCTTAGTAAGATAATATAGTATAATAAAAATATTATTTATATATTAAAATTAATTATTAAAATTAATTTTGTTACTGATTGTAGTGTACATCGATAATATAATTTAACTACGGAAGTAATATAAAGGAAAGTACTAGGACAGATCATCAAAATTTAAGATCATGCATGAGATAGAGACAGCACAAAATATTTTGCCAGATTCAATCTCATCGATGTATGTATATCTATCATCACTAACAAGTTGCACATACATCAGTCTTAAAGGTATTACTATTATTCAACATTGAGCAAGTGTGAATGAAGAGACCATATAGATTGATACAAGTTAATAATAAGTATCTAAATGACATTAATGAAGTACCATCATTAATTCATTATTGCTTGCAATAATGCAGTCAACTCGTGAATAATAATAATGATATAGGCAGGGAGGAAATCAAGGATAGCATTATATTATATTTTATTGTTTGCTATGTATGATGAGAAGCTCTTAGTCGTCGTAGCTATCCATGGACCATGGCCATGCCATGCAACAAGTGCAATAGTTGAAGGAAAATGCTATTTGTACAACAAAATTCATCCTTTATTCAGCCTTTAAATTTAATATTTTATTATTTTAATTTTTTAATTAATCATATTTTCTATTTTTAAGGAACTACTTTTATTTTGAATACTTATCACCGTCAAATTTGTAACCATTTGTAATATATTAATTTTTTGTAAACTAAACCATAAAACTTATAACAACTTTTTGTGTATTAATTTTAAAAAAAATCAGTGAAGTTTTCAAAATCACTTAAATTCACTTAAATTATTTTTTTATTCAAAACATTCAAAACTCATGTCAAAAACACATCTAAAATTAAATAAACAACATAAACACATTCAAAATAATGTATTAACACATCTAAATTATTATCATTGTAGTTCTAAATTACATATTGAACACAGAAAAAATTAAAGTCAAATACACATCCAAAATTATAAGAATGCACTCTAAATATTTTATCAACACATCCAAAACTCATGTAAAAAAACTTATATATGTACATAAGAACATAATGAACAACATAAACACATCCAAAATTAAGTATTGACACATCTAAATTAGGTTAACATTACAACTCCCAAATCAAACATATGAGTGCAAAAAAAAAATTATAATCACAAATACATTTAAAAAAAACACAGACACTTCCAATATTATACATAAATTTAAAAAAATAGAACTTTTTATTAAGCGAAAAAAAGAAGGATAACATATCTTCTCGAATGAACTCAACCAATTTTTTTAGAATTTTGCAAGCAGAAATACCAGAGAGACAGAAGGAGTTCGACGTGGGGGAAGAGACAAGGGGAAGCGCAGGAGAAGGGGGCGGTTGTACGTGGCGCGAGGGAGGAGACCAGGGACGGAGAGAAGTCTATCGATGGAGGAGGCGCGGGGGTGTACGCAGGGGAAGTGCGCGTCGCGGGGAGGAATGTGTCGCCGAAGGAGGAGATCGTCGCAGAGGAGTGCCCAACGCGGGAGAAGACGAAAACGGCCACAGATGAGGAGGGAGAGGCGATGCAGCTCTAGATCTTTACGGAGCGAAGATTTTACTAGTGATTTAAGATGATTTAAGATTTATTTTAGAATTTTAAATTCGAAATTTTGAATTTTAACTAATTTAATTTTTGGATGTGTATTTAAATTGTAATATATTAATAATTAGATATATTAAATCTGAAATTAAAATTTAAAATTTAAATTTAAATTTTAAATTTTAGTTTTATTTAGTTTATATTTTGAATGTGTATTTAATTTTAAAAAGACACTAAATCTATTTATAATTTTTAGATGCGTTTATTTTGTTTTGTTTTTAATCATTATAATAAAAAGCTGAATATTATACCATTTTTAAAGAATACCTAATTGAATTGATAGTGAAAAGGGTTTGAAAACATACAAGAAGTTGACGTGGACCACGTCTAACTTCATATCAACATATACATTATTATTAACTCGTTACATGTTGTCAGATGAAATTATTTATCAAACAAAAAGATGACACCTTAATAAAAACTTGTTTATTTTTGTGATTCATGACGGGAAGGAAAAAAACTGAAAGGAACACAACAAAGGATAGA
The DNA here is from genome assembly GCF_003086295.3 of Arachis hypogaea. Lineage (NCBI taxonomy): Eukaryota > Viridiplantae > Streptophyta > Magnoliopsida > Fabales > Fabaceae > Arachis > Arachis hypogaea. The sequence continues at coordinate 99,896,829 of NC_092052.1, read as the reverse complement.
ATATTGGTTATTTTTTGGTGATGTGCAGGTGAATGAGAGAGAGGGGGTTGTACGTGTGTATGGTGACACAACTTTTTCGCAGTTTATGTAAGTCTGATGTTCCCATCTCGCCACTTGCTAGAAGCTAAGGAGGCGACACACATGCACGCACGGGCGATTTGCATGGCCTGTTTCGCCTGCAACATGGCTTCCCGTGACCAGCAAGAAAGGTGAGGGAGACATGGATGCTTTGCATGCTCTGGTTTTACTATAAGTAGATGGAGTATTTGTAATAAAAAAAATTTGTATCAAATTTAAAATTGTTATAAATTAGAATTTTTTTGTAATAATAATTAGTTATTATTATATAATAAGAATATTTTGTAACAACAAAAAAATTTGTTACAAATCATTATTAAAAAATATTAAATTACAGACAGATTTTTTTAATAGAATTTTATTGTCGAAAATACAGACAAATTTTTGACAGATTTTTCGTTGATAAAAATTGAACAAATTTTTTCAAAAATTTACCGACAGATTCTAATTTTTCTTGGTAATTTTGTCGATAAAAATAAAATTGAAATTTAAAACAGAGGTTGACAAAAAAATTTGTCTGTAATATTTGATAAATCTATCTGAAATTTGAATCAAGTTAAACATTGTTTGCATAAGCACAAATCCCATTCGCACAAAACACTAAGGTAGCGTTTGTTTTTAGAAACAGGACAGAACAAGACACTAAGACAAAGACAATAAGATAGAGACATTAAAAATTATGTTTTGTGTATCGTGTTTGGATACGATGGATAGGACACTAATGTAATGTCCAGTATTATGTTTGGATACACATGGACAAGACTAAAATATTATATTAAATGACTAAAATAGTCATGTGATTCTAAATTTTCTAATATAAACTAATTTAATAAAGAGTGAGAGTACGTAAGAAGTAGTAAAAAATTTTAATAAAAAATTATATAATAGTATTTATATTAAAATAAAATTTATAAATATAATTATTTTATTTTTAAATTTATTATTAATATGTAGGAATATATATGATTAATATTAACAAAAAAAAATAAATCTGAGTTTGAATAATAAAAAATTTCGTTTAGGTTAATAAGCCAAATTAATTTTAAATACAAAATTAGTTTTAAAAAAAATCCATTTTTACATGAAAAAAATAATTTTTGCACAAAAAAATCTATTTTTATTTAGAAAACCAATTTTTTTATCTAAAAATTAAATTTTTTTAAATTATATAAAATCAATTACAATTTATAAATTATTTTTTAGCATTTTAAAATATCAATTTTACCTTTATAATATTTATCTTTTAAAAGTCTCAAGACTAATTATTTTTGTTATTATTTTTATTACAAATCAAATAATATAATATAAGGTTAAAATGATGTTGAAGTAAGAACGATAAGAAAAAAGAAATTATCCAGTCCAATAAAAATTTCTATAAAAAAGAGAGAGTACTTGAGAAAAAAAAGAGAAAGAAGGAGAACGTAGAGATAGAAAAAGAGCATGGAGGAAAAAAAGTACTTTCTGAGAACAACGCAAAATAGAAAAAATAAGAAGGGATAACAGTGGAATAATAAAAAATATCTATAGATAAAAAAGGAAAAAATTCATAAAAAAAGTCAATATGTTCAAAAAGGAAAAAATTCATAAAAAAAATCCCGTGTCCATCATTGTCCTTCGTAAAAGAGTGGACACAAAAGTATAAAAAACTGTCTCGGAGACAATATGTTCAATGTCCATGTCTTTGCTTCCAAACACTTTTTAAAGATGTCTCTGTGTCCTGTCTCTGTGTCCTGTCTCCGAAAACAAACGCTACCTAACATATTCGAAGCTGAAACTTCATCTTCTCCAATCCTTCCTTTAAGCTTGGTCTTCTTCTCTCTCTCTCTCTATATATATATATCTCTTTATCGCCACGCTTTGAAATCGTGGCCATATCTCTCTCTATCGCCACGCTTTGAAAGCGTGGCCATATCTCCTATATGGCCATACTTTTAAAGGGTGGCCATATCTCTCACATACGGCCACGCTTCAAAGGGTGGCCATTTGTAAAAAGCGTGGCGATAGGTTACCAAAAGCGTGGCGATAGAGCAACTGCCACCCTTTCATAGGTCACCCTTTCAAAAACGTGGCGGTAGCTCAAAAAACGTGGCGAAAAGCTATCGCCACGTTTTTTTCAACTTTTCGCCACGCTTTAAAAGCGTGGCAATAGAGATGTTTTCTGGTAGTGAAATTCGCGTTGAAAATATCACTTCACCATCGCTTCTACTTTGTCGCCGCTCGCTAGCACGAGCTCCCTTCGTCGCTGCTCGCTAGCATGACCTTCCTCCGCCGCTCGCTCGCTTGCATGAGCTCCCTCCACCGCCGTCCGCCCGCACGAGCTCCTTCCTCTACTGCTCGCATTGCACGAGCTCTCTCTATCGATGTTCGCATCGCACAAGCTCCCTCTGCTGCCTCTCAACTTCTGTCTCTCTCCGTCTCTCGCCATCCATCCTCGCCGTTCACAACCGAGTCATCGAGTCACCAGATCTGAAACCTACATGTACGTCTTTATCTATTTTAGATTCTGGAATTGCTATTGATCTATTTTTTTTTGTTGAATTCAAATGTTCATATGTTATTGTTGCATCTAAAACTCGATTTGTTTCACTTTCTTTTTATGGTTTAGATTTTTGTTCTTCAATCTTCTTCAAGGTTCGAATTTGGTTTTGAAAGTAGCTCCATTAATTGTTATGGCTAAAAGTTTGCATTGAAGATAATGTATTGTGCCTTCTGTAGTTCTGCTTCTGAGGTAAGATGGAGAGATTACCATAGTCTTAAATTAGAAAAAGGATTTGGAAGATTTGTTGTTTGAATTTTGAATTTGAAGGAACTATAAATACCAGTTCATGAAATGCAATGTGCTAAGTACATAGATTGAAATTACTCTACTGTGATTGATTAGAATGAGATTATCAACAATAATTTTATGCCCTATCAATATCGTAAACCATCTCATAAATCTGAGTACTTTGACAAATATCAGTTAATGTTAATAAACTGTGTTCTTTGTTTCAGCTTGCTCTAGGTGCTGTAAATTCAGAGGTTCTTCTTGGAAGGTATGAGCTTTAAAATATTTACATAATTTTCATATGCAGTATTGAAGGAATAAGCAAAATTTTCTACATCTATTTGTTTGTTATCTATAGATTTATTAAGGAACGAAAAGAAAAGGATCCAAATGTTGAGATTACAGTTGCAACTAAGTTTTCTTGTCATTCATTCTATATAATTGTGTGTTGTTTCATATGCTTAACTATTGCTATTAGATTCTGGCAATCTTAACAAGGTATATGACTCTTGCATGCAATGTTGTGCCTGTGACATTTCTTTTCTCTGTCATTTTTCTGTTCTACAATACATGTCTTAATCAGTAGTTTTAAGGCTTTGTATTTCTCATTACCCTAAGAACGTAAGAAATACAGCGATGAATAATGTTTTGAATCAAGATTAGTTACCCTGATGCACAAAGTTTTATCTATCTTTTTGTAAAGATGCTACAGGCAGCACTTGATTGGGCTTGTGGACCAGGGAAGGTGGATTGTTCGCCCTTGCGACAGGGTCAAAAGTGTTATGAACTAGATAATGTAGTTGCGCACATGACTTATGCTTTCAATGCATATTATCAGCAGATGGCTAAATCTCCTGGAACTTGTGATTTTAAAGGAGTTGCTTTTATCACCACCACAAATCCAAGTAAGGAATTTGGACTCTTTAATAATTATAACTATATTTGAAGGTGGCTACATAAGTTATGGATACATTTTTTTATGGCTACTAAAGTTAATTGTTAATTTTGCACCTTTGCTATTTAGTATCTCAAGTGGCTTGGCAATCTAATAGAACTATTATTTGTTATAATTATCATAGGTCATGGTTCCTGTGTATTTCCAGGAAGGTATGATCTCAAGGATTCATATATTTTTTTGATATTGTAATTAACTATTTATTCTTATTTATTATCTTTCCCTTTAATATTTATGATGAACAGTGGTGGTAAAAATGGCACCAGCATAAATGGCACATCACTGGCCCCATCTAACACTTCCACTGCTTCAGGCAGCTTGTCACAACACTACTATAATGGAGGATCTTTGATAAGTTCTGTGATTCTTAGTGCTTTACTTCTGAGTGCTGTTTTGTAAGATTAAATTAAGCATAGTTCATATTCATCAGCATGGGAATCAAATTTTTAAAGATACACACTCGTCCAACTACCTTTTTCATAAAGGTTACAGCTAGCACACCCAATTTTGTGTTCCTTGTGTCGAGAGGATTTAAAGGGTGGCGAAGTCTTCCAAGAACTCAAAATGTATACTGGCAATTGTAACTTTGATTTTCCATTGAATTTTAGTACAAATGAACTGAAATAATTATTAGACATTGCTGTAAGTACCTTGTAAGGATAATTTAATTTTTTCACATTATTATTTGTTGTATTCTAATATTCTTGTATAAATTAGTAATGGATAGAGATATATATTGTTAGTAACTAGGCAGATCACATGGGATGAAAAGGGCTATGAGAAATATCCAATTCCCAAGGTGCTAGTGCCTTCTTTGTTTCTACTGATTGCATCTTCTACTTAAATATGTCTTGGCTTGGATAGGTGATATGGAAAAAAAATTAATTTCACGTAATTGCCGGCAAGTATACCGGATCGTATCAAGTAGTAAGACTCACAAAAGTGATGTTGATCCCACGGAGATTGGTGGATTAAGCAATTTTAGTTAAATGACACTCTAGTTAGGCAAAAAATTTGAGATTTCTTGATATATTCACCATGAAAGTAAAATGAAGAATTATAAATGACAAGGAATTGAAATGAATGAAAGTAAAAGAGAATGAATTAAATGACTGGAAATGTAATAACAGAAACTTAAAGTACAAGAAAGTAAGAACTGAAATGTAAATAGCAGAAGCGTATATTGTAGAAAGTAAAAGCTAAAATGTAAAAGGCAGAAATGATAAATTGCAAGAATGTAAACAAGGGAATTAGGTAGTGGGTAATTAGAAGTTCAAAAGAACAGAAGTAAGGATTTATGATGGGTGAGATCACTAGGGATCAGAGATGTTGATTTCTCATGAATTAATGATGATCAATTCCTTCTCAATCATGTGAATAGATCTATGGCGGATTGTGAATAATTGGATCCCAATCTCTTGGTGATTCAATTTCTCTTATCACAAACAATTGCCAATCTCTTGATCTAATTGCTCATGAGAAAATGTGAAGATTAATTGCTAATCCCAAATGCCACACAATTTCTAGGATTTCAATTAAGGGTAGTTACATCTCACATACCAACCCAGAATATATCAATCAAGAGAATTATGAGAGAACAAACTCAAAACTAAATTCTATAACTCCTTTCTCAAGTTCATCACACAATTCAAATAGATTCAATCCCTCCTTCGATAGTAATTGAATCTGTGAAGAACAAGAGTCTCCTCTTAGATAAATCAACTTGAATTGAGAAGAAAAAAAGAAATATTAATTCATTCAAAACCAACAGAGCTCCTCCCCGTAGTGAAAGTGGGGTTTAGTGACTCATAGCTCTAAGTACAAAGTAGAAATTCAAAATTGGAAATCAAACTAAGTGCAGAAAGTAAAAGAAAAAGAAAACTGTAAACAGAGATGAAAATTGAAAGTAATGTAAAGTCTTCGCAGAAAGTAAAGTGCAAAAGTACAAAAAGATCTAAAAGAAAAAGAAGCAAAAAGATGCAGAAGAAGTTCCAAAATGCAAAGTACAAAAAAAAATCTAAAAGAAAAGGAAGTCCAAAGAGAGCCCTCCCCAAAACGAGTCAATGTGCCTCCTATTTATACTAGTTTTGTGGCTTCTCCAAGTGTAATTGCAAGTCTCTCCAAGTGGGCAATTTAGTTGGTGGAAAACTTTTGCTCCCAGGATGGCGTAGCATTCTTTAGCATTGGCGTTTTTCTTCCTTCTGTGCGTACGCACACTGGGTTGTGCGTACGCCTAAGTACAAAATGCCTCCAGGAAAATGTAGCGCTCTTCACACGAACGGAGCGCTTTTCTTCCTCCTGTGCGTATGCACACTAGTGCGTACGCACCCAAAATATGCTCTCCCTAGATAACGTAGTGCTCTTCACACGAACAGAGTGCTTTCCTTCCTCCTGTGCGTACGCACAAGTACAAAAATGGCCCTTGTGCGTAGCTGATCCGTTTTGTGCCCACGCATGCCTCCCTTTTCTTACACCTGTGCGTACACACACTGGGTTGTGCGTATGCACCCAAGCATTTTTTCAACCCCAACCTGGAGAGCTATCGCAGGAGCCTTTGGTGGCGCTCCTCCTGGATACACAGAGCGCTCTTGAAAGGGAGCGTAGCGCTCATTAAACAAACGTAGCGCCCTTCACACGAACGTAGCACCAAAGGTGCTATACTGGCTGTGGGGCGTTCTTGAAGGAAACTTGGCACTCTTCTCCCCTGTCATGATCAAGAACAGAATTTCATCAAAGCTCTGCCTCCCTCCTATGCAACCAATTTCAATAATTCATTCATTCAACATTTTCTTGAGTTATTTGCATAGAATTTCCAAAATTCACTTAGTTCTTGACACATTAATGCATGAAGATAAAATTCATCAAAGTTCTTGTTTATTCCAAATAAAATGCATGAAATTGAACTAAAATCAAATAAAATAACCAGCTAATCTAGCTAAGATGCAAATGCATGATAACACCAAACTTAAAACCTTGCTTGTCCTCAAGCAAGAAAAGAACTATGCACAAAGGTTTCTTTTAATTGGAATGGATTGAGGAACAACTTATAATGCCTTGGTGAGTGAAGTGATTAAGTGATAGTGGGGTGAACTCCGAATTATATGCTCATGCAAGGATTCCAGTGCTTCTTAGTCCCTACATTTTGGAAGTCTTAGGTCTTAGGACTTTCATTCAGATGATATTATGGAAATCTCTTTATGGATAATCACCTTGAAGAAACTTTTATTTTCTAGCATTTTTCTTTTCTTTTTGTGTCTTGGCCTTGACTCTAGGTGTCATGTCTCAAAGCGGATTTTTAAGATAAGCTTTCAATCAATACTCCCAAACCAGTTGGTCTAAAGTATTAGGTGTTGAAAACCCCTTAGGATTTACTTGCTCAAGCCTCTCTCTTTGACACAAATCTACCACAAGCATTTAACTAGGATAATAACTCTTTGAGTTCTTGTTTCTTTCTTTTTCTTCCTAGTAATTGATGCTTAGAGCCTTGGACCTTGTTCTTTGTTTTTTTTATTTCTTTTGTTTTCTTTTGTTGTTGCTTCTTGGATCAATAGATGTTTAAGAATTTCCACAATACTTCTCTAAACTTTATTTCCTGCCTATGAGCTCCCATGCAGGTTTTCACAAACATGCAACCTTAATACACAATCATACAATCAGAACCACCACTTCTCTTAATCTTTTGCTTACCTCAACATTTTTAAGATTCCTCAATCCTTCTTTTCAAAGAAATGTTCTCTGTTCGTATTCCTAGAGATATTGAGTGCAAGAAATTTTTAAAGAGTATGGTGCTATGAGATATCTAGCATCATGATTATTAAGCCACAAGGAAACTATACTAAGCAAACAAACAGGGACATAATATCAATTTCAATCATATCAATTTGAATACAAGACAATCACTTAACAATACAACCTCTTGGTGTTCACTTGCTTTACTCCTTACATCATCATTGTTGGTCTTTGTATCCCTCTTTGTCTCTTTGGTTGATGATGCTTAGTTCTTCCAAAAACTGAAGTGATTGCCTAAAATGAACTTTGAAGGTTGCTTGTCCCCAAGAACTTGAAAGATAGTTATCATGCATGTATACTACATCATGTGCTTTAAATCTATGAGGAGATAAACTACAGAACTAAAAGGTAAACAAGTGAAATGCAAGTTTAGTCAATTTCTATGATTGTTTGGAATTTGTGACCATTCATGATTATTTCAAGGGTTACTTTGTGCTCAATTGATGTTACTGGTGGAACACCAAATCTAGTACCATACATTCACCCTTGATTTTGTTTCTCTGTTGATACAATCACATTGGTGTGGAACACCAAACTTAATTCCTTACAATACATAGAAATTGAACTAACCATTTATTCTGAGAAGAGTATGAAAGAGTAACCTAAGGTTGGGTTGCCTCCCAACAAGCACTCTTTTATCGTCACTAGCTTGACGATTATCCTTTGTTAGAGAGGATGATGAACATAGTGCCTTAGTCCTTTCCCTCTCACCGTGAGATTTCTTCCAGTATCCTTCTTAATGATTTTCACATGTTCAAATGAGAGGATTTTATTCACTGTGTAGTATCCAGAGAAATGTGGAGATATTTTTATTGGTTGGTAAGTTAGCATCACTTTATCCCCTGGTATGAAGCCTTCAGTGGAAATTTTTTGTTTCTCCACCTTCTTGGCACTTTCTTTTTGGGATTCTTTTCTTTTCCAAGAGGTGGTTCATGTTTTGGGGTTTCAATGTTTGAAAGGTTCTTGCTGAGAATCTCATATGGAGGCTTGGGTTGTAGTTCCTTCCCGATTCCTTGAGCTTGTTGCAACACTTCTACCTTTTCTCTTCCTTTCCAGCATGAGCTTAAGTGCATTGGGAGTGACTCATCAGGTGCCTTTTTTAAGTTTGGATCTCTCAAATCAATCTTCATACACTCTTCTTTTTGATTGGGATCTTGCAAACTCTTGAAAACATGAAATACTATATGGTCTTCGTGCACTCTTAGCATCAATTCTCCTTTTTCAACATCTATCAATGCTCTGCTCGTAGCTAAGAAGGGTCTTCTTAGAATGATGGGAGTGTTATGATCTTCCTCCATGTCTAGAATGACGAAGTCAGCTGGGAGAAAAAATTCCCCACCTTTACCAATACATTTTTCACAACTCCAAGTGCTTGCTTAATGGATTTGTCAGCCATTTGGAGGGCTATTTGTGTGTGTTTCAATTCATGAATTTGGAGCTTCTTCATCAAGGATAGAGGCATCAGATTTATGCTTGCACCAAGGTCACAAAATGCTCTCTCAATTATCATGTTGCCTATGGTGCAGGGGATATGAAAGCTCCCTGGGTCCTTCCTCTTCCTTGGAAATTTTTTACTCTGGATGATGGCACTACACTCCCTGGTCATCACAACCATTTGTCCTTCTTTCAAGGATCTTTTCTTTGTCAATAATTCCTTCATGAACATAGCATATAGTGGCATCTGTTCAAGTGCTTATATGAAGGGGATGTTGATGTGCAGTGTCTTGAATGTTTCCAGGAATTTAGAGTACTACTTCTCTTTGTTTTCTCCCTTGAACCTTTGAGGATATGGTATCATTGGTTGGTATGCTTTCACTTCCTCCTTCTTGGTTGAATTATCACTCTGTGTAGACATTTCTTGCTCCTACTTTTGCTCCTTTACTTCTTCTGTTGAGCCTTCTTTATTGTGCTCTTCCTGAGTGATGGCTTCTTTCTCCACCTTCTTTCCACTTCTCAAAGTGATTGCTTTGCACTCTTCCCATTTTATGTCTTTTCCTGTGTCTCTTGGATTGTTCTCAGTGACACTAGGGAAGGCATTTGCTTGCTTCTCACCTATCTCTGTAATTTGTTTATCCATTTGTCCCATTTGTCTTTCAAGGTTTCTGATTGAGGCCTTTTGGTTTTTGCTTGCCATGGCTTGATCTTGTCTGGCCATCTCTTGATTTTTGATAAGTTTCTCCATCATTATCTCTAGGCTAGAGATTCTCTGAGACTCTGGATTTGGTTGTGGTTGTGTGAAATGAGGTGGTTGTTGCTGTAAGTTGTTTGAGTTATTGACAAGGGTATTTTGTGGGTAGAATGTGGGTGTGGAGAAGTTATTCAGGTGGGTTTGTGAGCTGTTGTGGAGTTGATGATATGTATTTTGTGGGTTTTTGTATTGGTTAGTGTTATTGGATGAGTGATTTTGGTTGTTTGTGTTGTAGGAATTATTGGAGTTAGGGTTCCTCTGCCATTGATTTTGATTATCACCCCATCTCAAGTTAGGATGATTCCTCCATGATAAATTGTATGTATCACCATGGAAGTCATTTTGAGATGAACTTGAGGTGTTATGCATGTATTGAACCTGCTCAAGTTGCTACTCATTGTTACATTTCTCAAAACCTTCTTCACATTGACCCCACCCATTTGAAGGTTGGCTTGCTGTGGTCACTGTAGCTAGTTGGAGTCCATCTATTCTTTTTTCTATCATTTCCATTTGTTGTTAGGTTTGTTGGTGCATCAATTTGTTCTGTGCCAATATAGTGTCCACACCTTCAAGTTCCAATACGCCCTTCTTTGGAGTTGGGTTGCGTTGCCTTTGAGAAGAATAGAAGTATTGATTTTTAGCAACAATGTCTATGAGATTTTGAGCTTCCTCGGCTGTTTTCATCAACTGGAGTGAACCTCCTATAGAGTAATCCAAAGCTTCTTGTGCTTTTGGAGTTAGGCCCTCATAGAAATTTTAGAGTCTCACCCACTCATTGAACATGTCAGGTGGGTATTTCCTTATCAAAGCTTTGTATCTCTCCCATGCCTCATAGAGTGATTCTCCATCCATTTGAGTGAAAGTTTGCACTTCTGTTTTCAACTTGATGATTCTCTGAGGTGGAAAAAACTTAGCTAGGAATTTACTCACCAAATCATCCCAGTTATTGATGCTCTCTTTGGGAAATGTCTCCAACCATTGAAATGCTTTATCCCTAAGAGAAAATGGAAACAACAACAACTTGTATATGTCTCGGTGGACACCATTTGTCTTAACTGTTTTGCATATCCTTGGAAAGACAGACAAGTGTTGATTGGGGTCTTCAAGAGGGCCCCTCTATAAGAGCAATTGTTCTACACCAAAGTGATGAGTTGAGGCTTCAACTCAAAGTTATTGGCATGGACATTTGGAGTGAGTATGCTGCTTCCACAGTTCCTTGGGTTAGGAATGGTATATGAGGCCAACACCCTTCTAGGTAGTCCATTGTTATTAGCAACATCCTCAGGTGGGTTATGCATATTGTCCTCCATAACTTGATCTTCTTCTTCTGAGTCTTCTTCACCAATTACACCCTTCCCCCTTGCTTCTCTTCTAATTCGTAGGAAGGTTCTTTCAGGCTCAGAATCAAAGGAAGTAGAAGCTCCTCTCCTTCCTCCTGGCATGCACAATCACAAACAAACTAAATGAAAAATGGACACTCTAATGCTAGAGTGCTGTTAGAGGGTTAGATGACACAAAGTGTCAAACAGTTAGAGTGCTTTAAACCAAATGAAAGAAAAATGCCTAATCTAGACTACCACTAACTCAATCATTGTCAATCTTTACCAATCCCTGGCAACGGCGCCAAAAAATTGATACGAAAAAAAATTAATTTCACGTAATTGCCGGCAAGTATACCAGATTGTATCAAGTAGTAAGACTCACAAGAGTGAGGTCGATCCCACGGAGATTGGTGGATTAAGCAATTTTAGTTAAATGGCACTCTAGTTAGGCAAACAATTTGTAATTTCTTGATATATTCAACATGAAAGTAAAATGCATAATTATAAATGACAAGGAATTGAAATGACTGAAAGTAAAAGTGAATGAATTAAATGACTGAAAATGTAATAACAGAAACTTAAAGTGCAAGAAAGTAAGAATTGAAATGTAAATAGCAGAAGCGTAAATTGCAGAAAGTAAAAGCTAAAATGTAAATGGCAGAAATGATAAATTGCAGGAATGTAAACAGGGAAATTAGGTAGTGGGTAATTAGAAGTTCAAAAGAACAGAAGTAAAGATTTGTGATGGGTGAGATCACTAGGGGATCATAGATGTTGATTTCTCATGAATTAATGATGATCAATTCCTTCTCAATCATGTGAATAAATCTATGGCAGATTGTGAATAAATGGATCCCAATCTCTTGGTGATTCAATTTCTCTTATCACAAACAATTGCCAGTCTCTTGATCTAATTGCTCATGAGAAGAGGTGAAGATCAATTGCTAATCCCAAATGCCACACAATTCCCAGGATTTTAATTCAGGGTGGTTACATCTCACATACCAATCCAGAATATATCAATCAAGAGAATTATGAGAGGACAAACCCAAAACTGAATTCTATGACTCCTTTCTCAAGTTCATCACACAATTCAAATAGATTCAATCCCTCTCTCGATAGTAATTGAATATGTGAAGAATAAGAGTCTCCTCTTAAATAAATCAACATGAATTGAGAAGAAAAGAAGAAATATTAATTCATTCAAAACCAACAGAGCTCCTCCCCCTAGTGAAAATGGGGTTTAGTGACTCATAGCTCCAAGTACAAAGTAGAAATTCAAAATTGGAAATTAAACTAAATGCAGAAAGTAAAAGAAAAAGAAAACTATAAATAGAGATGAAAATTTCACAAAAAGTAAAGTGCAAAAGTACAAAAAGATCTAAAAGAAAAAGAAGCACAAAGAAGATGTAGAAGAAGTTCCAAAATGCAAAGTACAAAAAAAATCTAAAAGAAAAGGAAGTCCAAAGAGAGCCCTCCCCAAAATGATTTAATGTGCCTCCTATTTATACTAGTTCTGTGGCTTCTCCAAGTGTACTTGCAAGTCTCTCCAAGTGGGCTTTTTAGTTGGTGGAAAAATTTTGCTCCCAGGATGGCGTAACGTTCTTTAGCATTGGCGTTTTTCTTCCTCCTGTGCATACGTACATTGGGTTGTGCGTATGCACAAGTACAAAATGCCTCCAGGAAAACATAGCGCTCTTCACACGAACGAAGCGCTTTTCTTCCTCCTGTGCGTACGCACCCAAAATATGCTCTCCCAGGATAACGTAGCGCTCTTCACACGAACGGAGCGCTTTCCTTCCTCCTGTGCATACGCACAACTGGACAAGTACAAAAATGGCCCTTGTGCGTAGGTGTTCCGTTCTGTGCGCACGCATGCCTCTCTTCTCTTACACCTGTGCGTACGCACACTGGGTTGTGTGTACGCACACTGGGTTGTGCGTACGCACCCAAGCATTTTTTCAACCCCAACCTGGAGAGCTATCGCATGTGCCTTTGGTGAAGAGCGTAGTGCCAAAAGCTCTCCTCCTGGATACACAGAGTGCTCTTGAAAGGGAGCGTAGTGCTCATTAAACAAATGTAGCGCCCTTCACACGAACTTAGCGCTAAAGGTGCTATACTGGTTGTGGGGCGTTCTTGAAGGAAACTTGGCGCTATTCTCCCCTTTCATGATCAAGAACATAATTTCATCAAAGCTCTGCCCCCTCCTATGCAACCAATTTCTATAATTCCTTCGTTCAACATTTTCTTGAGTTATTTGCATAGAATTTGCCAAAATTCACTTAGTTCTTGACACATTAATGCATGAAGATAAAATTCATCAGAGTGCTTGTTTATTCCAAATAAAATGCATGAAATTGAACTAAAATCAACTAAAATAACCAACTAATCTAGCTAAGATGCAAATGCATCAATATGTACCTGGGATCACTGATCGTGGTCAGGTTCTAAGGAAAGTTTAGATGGTTGCAATCATTGGAGGAGGATTAATGGGCTCTGGAATTCAAATAGCAAAAGGTACTAACTTTAGTTTCTTTTTTCTTTTATTTTTCATGGATCTTTATATTATTACATTTATACTGATTTTCTTACTCTGTCTCCTCCATACAGAGTGTCCAAAACCTAGATGGGTATCAATAGAAATCAACATTGATACTGTAGAACGTACATAATTATTGTCAAGTTTCTTATTCACCATTCATTTGACAGTTTCTGATATGTTGAATTCACGAACTTTCTCATTCAGCTTCAAGGAAACCCTCTGTTGCTGCCATTGATGGCCTGGCCTTGACTGGGGGCTTAGAGGTTACCGACGAGCTTTGCCACATCTCGAGCTTTGTACACAGTTATTTTCAGTTCAATATTTCACTTGCTGCATATATGTGAATATATTGATTTATGATTATGAGCTATGTTCTTTAGTTGGAAAAGTGACCAAATTTTGCAGGATTTTAATTTTAGATCTTGCAATTCATCAAATTCTTTGTTGCAATTCAGCACATGCTTCCTTGCAATTTAGCATCATCACTGTTGCAGTGATTAAGAGGGCTTCCACAAAGCTGTTGGTTCCCTTCAAATGCCTCGTCCGACCAATGAGAGAATTTCCTGTCTAATTTTCTTTGAAGGTTGTTGTAGGAGAGATCAAGCACTTCTAAGCTGCTCATGTCACCAACTTGTGGGAAAGATCAAGTGCTTCTAATTTCAACAGATTCCTAAGAGAAGCTGGGATTTCACCTGAGAGATTGTTGTATCTGAGGTCTAAACTGATCTGGAGATTTTGGAGTTTTCCAATTTCTGTGTTAGTATGGAGAATAACACAGCTTTTAGTATGGTTGATAGTTTTAGTATGGTTGAATAATACATTGAGGATTATAGTTGATGTTTCAATACATTTTGTTTATGTTTTAAATTATATTGACTTGCTTGTTTATTATAGTACTTTTCTTTTAGTTTGATATTAGAAGAACTTGTTTATTTTTTGAAATATTATGAATGTTTGAATACAAGTTAGATGAAAATTTGTATTCATTAAATTTATATTTATTTTGTATGAAAACAAGTTTATTTTTCCATGAAAAATCTAAAAAATATTCTATTTTACCTTACTGACAGATTTACAGATAGATTTTCTGTCTGTATTCAAAGTTTGGAATGGTTTTCTAAGGCTCTAATTACCGACAGAAAATCTGTCTCTAATTACAGACGAAAAAATTTGTCAGAAAATCTGTCTCTAATTATCGACGGAAAATTCATCAAAAAGTTTGACGTTCTAGGAAAATGGAGGGGAGAATTTACCAAGAAAAAATCTATCGGTAAACCTTAAACCCTAAACTTACTGACGAAAAATCTGTCTCTAATTACAGACGAAAAATTCGTCAGAAAATCTGTCTCTAATTACCGACGAAAAATTCATCAAAAAGTTTGACGTTCTAGGGAAATGGAGGGGAGAATTTACCGAGGAAAATCTGTCGGTAACTGGTAAAAATCTGTCGGTAAATTACTGACAAAAAAAATCTGTCGGTAAATAATTTCCAACGAGGCTTTTACAGAAGGACAAAATTCATTGGTAACCAAAAATCCATCTGTAAAAAAGACTAAATCTGTCTGTATTAAGCAATTTTCTTGTTGTGAATTATGTTGGCTTTCGGATCGAATTGTTGTTTTGTCGCAAAATGTTATAACGTTTTATAACAAAATATTATTTGTTATAAAAATTCAAAATATTTTACAACAAAATATCTATTTGTTTCAAGATAATAAATGTAAGACTTCAGATTTTTAAAAATTAAAATAAATTTATGATTTATTATATTTGTTTAAAATTTTATATTAAAAAATTTATTTCACTAAAAATATTTAAATCAAATTCATGATACTTTAAGTTTAAAATTATTTTGCACTCATATAAATTCCATAATAATTGGTATTTTCTTATTTAAAATTTAAAATTTTAGTAATTAAGAAATAATGAGGATTTGATAATTTAATTTAAAAAATTAGAATTTTTAGTTTCATTTTATGAATTAAAAAAACTAATTAGATTATCTCTAATTTTAAATTAAAGTACTTATTTGAATCTAATTAATAAGTTGATAAATAAATAGTGTTCTTATATAAAGTAGTTTTAATAAATTATATTTAATTTTTAATCACTACTCTACTCTCTAATTTTATGCAAAATCCTATATTATCCTTATTCCTTTTAACTAATCCTAACCCTAATTTGACTAACTAACTCACCCCTCACCATCTCTCACTCAACCGCGCACACAACACCCTCACTCATGAAGAAAAAAGAAAATAGAGAAGAGGGAGTGAACGAGGGGGAAGGAAGAAGAAAGGAGGAAGGAGGGGAAGGCACCGTCGCATTTGATCCGCCGCGTCCGCACTGCTCTTACTAGATGACTGCATCTCTGCATCTCTGGACTCTGGCTCACTGCTGCTCTTCTCCTCCCCTTTGCTGCCAATTCAGGGAAGGTAAGACCTCCCTTTATTCTCTTTGTAAGAACCGGAGTTTTCACGTAAAACCGCTTAAGTAGAATAGAATAATTTAATTTCCCAGAATAGGTTCAAAAATTCAAAAAGATTTTTTTTTAAATATAAAAGTGAGACTCAGATTCAGTGGATTTTTTTTGAGTGGGAAAATAATGTTTTCTTCTGAAAAATTTTGCGTAAAAACACGTACCGGTAGATTAGCCGGCAGTATTGGCTTAAGTTTATCCGGTACTTCGTGAGAGAGAATAAAACAGTAGAAATCTTAGAAAAATATTTGGAATAGCAAATTGAGCACTAATTCTAAAGGTTTTGGTCTAAAGTTGGGCCAAACAGAGCAAAAATGCTATGCGGTTGAACCGGACCCAAGTTGGGCCCAAGCCCAACATATATAAAGTCATAAATGAGCCAAGAAAGCTTATTTTCAGCACAAGAGGGAGAGAGGAACGTGAGATCGAGAGAGAAGAGTGTCTACTATTGACAATATTCATCATTTCCTTTTCTTGACCATATCTTGAGCTACGGTGCTCGGATTGACGAACGGTTTGCGGGCACATGAAGCTCTTCCTTTTTAACCGATCAAAGTTGGTAAGAAACTCTTTTTCTAAGCTCCATTTCTCTGTCCTATGTCATTTTCAAAAATGCCTTTTGGGTTGTTGAGTTTCTTTGTGTTCTTGTTGTTTAGGTGTAATCTAGCTTAGGTGAGTAGTGGATTTTGCCGCAAAACTCGTTGGGCAAGGTAAGATATCTCTAAATCCTTGTGTTTAGTTGTATGTCATAAACCCTAGCTTTGAATCTTGTTGTTTTTCATGATATAGAGTGCTCTTGGTGTTGTTTGGTATTGAGTGAAGGCTTAAAAGGTTGTGATGAAGTGGTTTTGTGCATGGAGGATAATCGGCCAAGGTATGGTTTCAGTTTTCTTTATGTAATATGTAATGTTTCTGGACACTTAGGCTAGTGGCCTTTAAGATAGGTTTGAATGATGTGGTTGTATGATTATTTGTATGTACATGTTATGCTTGATGATAGTTTGGATGGAGGTTGAATGAGTTTGCGTGTGAAGATGCAACTAGAAAATTGCTTAATACAGACAGATTTACAGACAGATTTGGTCTTTATTATAGACGGATTTTTGGTTACAGACGAAATTACCGACGGATTTCGTCCTTCTGTAAAGCCCTCGTCGGAAATTATTTACCAGTTATCGACAGATTTTCTCTCGATAAATTCTCCCCTCCATTTCCCTGGAACGTCAAACTTTCCAACGGATTTTTCGTCGGTAACTAGAGACAGATTTTCTGACGAATTTTTCGTCCGTAATTAGAGACAGATATTCTGAAGAATTTTTTGTTGGTAATTAGAGACATTTTTTGACAGATTTTTCATCGGTAATTGGCAACAGATTTTTCGTCAGTAATTGGAGCTTTGGAAACCATTCCAAACTCTTAATACAGACAGAAAATTCGTCTGTAAATCTGTCAGTAAGGTAAAATAGAATTTTTTTTAGATTTTTCTATTGCAAAATGAATACTTTATGTTTTTTTCTAAATTTACTCCATCAAACACACTGTAAATTGAAAAATATAAAGCCAAAAATTACATAGATAAACATAATATTGAATCACAAAGTTGCATTGGCAGCATCAAGCTCCACATTGAAAGTAAATCTTGGCATCTCCTGACTAAAATAGAATTAAAACCAAAATTAGAATTGGAATGAATTGGAATGCTTGAATTCATTCTTATCAAAGCTAAGATGTCTATTCAAATAATCATTTTCGAAACTAGAACTTACCAAGACTTTCGATTGTCGCTTTTCCCATTGAGAACTAGACTATAAAAAATGCATGCTTGTTATGTTAGATGAGGAAAGAACTTAATAAAAATATGCATTAACCTGAACTCTTAAACATTCAAATAAAACATTTTCTCTTAAACCAAGTTTGAAACTTAAAGAGGCATCTCTTAAACAAGCTTGTTATGTTGGAATTTGTGTGCTTTTGCCACAGAAAATTCCATGTGCATATTAAATTAACCATATAAGGAAAATTTCAGGAGAACTAGTTGTAATGATGTAACTGAAAACAGAGATACAACTAAATAGTCAAGCTGCTAAATAAATTCAGTCAACACTGTGACTTGACTGACAGAAAAAACAAATAAACAAAATAGATTAATAACCAATTACGTTGAAATATTTTATACATTTGAATAATTTCTAGCTTTATGTAATATGTGGTATGATTTCGGTTTCCTTTATGTAATATGTAATGTTTCTAGAAACTTAGGCTAGTGGACCATAAGATAAGATTGAAAGATATTGGTGTATGCCTAATTATTTATGAAATTATGTTGTATGATGAAGAGGATTGTAGGGAATGCTGGAATGTATAATATATGTTTATGATGCTTGTTGAAGGATATTGATGATTATGATGTGTGATGATTTATTATGATGATGATTGTGGGTTTTGAATCTTTTGGTTATTGATGATATTGAATGGTGTTGATTTTGAGTCAATGTTGCATGAGGATGCATTATTGATGTTGAGCTATGATTGATGGTGGATGACTATTATGAGGATGATGGGTGGTAAGTGAAGTATTTATGTATGAGGAATGATTGATGTGTAATGTTGCTGTGAAATGTTTGGGAGCTTAATGATTCGATGATGAATGTTGAGAATTATTATAGTTGTTGAGAGTTACTGGTATTGTTGATAATTGATGATGAGTTATGAAAATATTATTGATGAATGAGGAGAATTAGAAGTGTTTATGATGATTTTTAGATGTTGGAGAATAATGATTTTGATGGTGTGGAATAGTGTAAATGGGAGGTTATTGATGGTTGGTTGAGAAATGTTTGGTATGGATTCATGAGTGAATTTGGTATTGTGTTGAGTAGGTGATAAACCACTATTTTATGATTTATCTTGTGCTCAATTGAGTGGTTTTTATCAAGTTTTTGCTCACTTATTCATATAATTTACATGGTTTTACAATTCCTTCCTTATTCTGTGATATATGTGAAAACATGTTCCCTAGACCTTAAAACTATTAATTTTAATTATCCTTCGTTACCATTCGATGCCGTGATCTGTGTGTTAAGTATTTTCAGGCTTTAGTAGGCTTTGATTTGGTTTTAAGATGAGGGTTGTGGTAAGTTGAATTTGGTATTGTATTGAGAGCGCTAGCACGACCTATGTGCACACACAACCAACGAAGTTTTGCAAGCTGTGCGCACACAAACGTTGGATGGTGCACTCTGTTGAGGGCGTTCGCACACCCTGTGCGAATGAACAGAGTTGAAATTTTTACTACCCGTGCGTACGTACACCTCTATGCGTACGCACACATTTTGAAAACTTTCCCAGGCGCGCGCATGCACACCCTTGTGCGTACGCACATGCCCTATTTTTCAACTAAAATCTTATTTTTAATTGTTTAACCTTCCCAACAAGCTTGTAAACTTCTGTGACACCTATTTAAGACTTTTTGGCTTGTTTTTGGTTGTTAACCATAGAGAAGGTCTTGGGTGAAATTAGTTGGGTATTACCTTGAAAAGTTAGAGAACGAAGTATTTAGGTTTCTGGTGTATTGAGGATGTGTTTGGTTGAGAGAGAAGGAAGCGTAGTGAACTTGGTGATTACTGACAACGACTTGGTGATTACTGACAACGAATTGAGAAACTAATGAACTAATGAGTTCAGAATGGAAATTATGAATGATTATGGTTGATGGAATGAATATTAGCGGAAGTGAGCTATGAGCGGTGGCCTCTGAGATTGAATATGTGATTACGATATGCGTTGTTCTCAACCGTAGGGGCTGTGGCAGTCTCCCGCCTACGTTCAGATGTGAGGCTTGAAGCTCGGCTTCTCACTCATATTTATCACTCAAGAGGACGGTGGTAGGGCACTCTCCCTCGGAACGTTTCCCTTTGAAAGGAGAAGGTGGTAGGGCACTTATCCTTCGGCATTATTCCTCCTGGGCATGGGTTTCTCTCTAGTTGCGAGGTGGTAGGGAACTAACCCATGGAATCATGCGGCATCTAGAAGAAGGTGGTAGGGCACTCTCCCTCGGAACGTTTCCCTCTGAAAGGAGAAGGTGGTAGGGCACTTATCCCTCGAAATTGTTCCTCCTAAGTATGCGCAGCAGAGAGACTAATCCGAGAGTTGCCATCCGGATTTCGTGTTGGGTTTGGCACTATAACCGACATGTGATATCACAGCCCATATGATAGGCATTCATCATATGCATCTTCTATATTCTTGCTTGCTTTGATTACTTGAGTTTGCTTAATTATATAATATGCCTACTTGCTTCTTGAATTATCTGTTATATATGAATACTATCTATGTTTTACTTGCTTACATTATCTTGTGATTGTCTGTTGTTAAGGAGGTTAGGTAGGTGGTGGCGATGGGATTGTACGGAGGTTAGGTTGGCGAAGGCTGTGGGATACAACGATGTGATTAGTACTAGTTAGAAATCCTTTTTAAGTTTAGAAAACTCAGTTTATTATTTATGGTTTACGTTAATTATTTTGTTTTAAGCTTGAATATTTTGTATCGATGTGAAGTTCTAGGATTGCCTTATGATGAGCGGATAATTTATACCCTTTTTGGCATTGTTTTTACATAGTTTTTAGTATGATTTAACTACTTTTTATTATATTTGTATTAGTTTTTATGGAAAAATCACATTTTCGGACTTTACTATGAGTTTGTGTGTTTTTCTGTGATTTTAGGTATTTTTTGGCTGAAATTGAGGGACCTGAGCAAAAATCTTATTCAGAGGCTGAAAAAGAACTGTAGATGCTGTTGGATTCTGACCCTCCTGCACTCGAAGTGAATTTTCTAGAGCTACAGAAGCCCAATTGGCACGCTCTTAATTGAGTTGGAAAATAAACATCCTGGGCTTTCCAGAAATATATAATAGTTCATACTTTGCCTGAGATTTGATGGCCCAAATTGGCTTCCAAAGCTAGCCTAAAATATCTTGGCGTAAAACACCCAAACTGGCACCAGAATTGGAGTTAAATGCCCAAACTGGCACCCAAGCTGGCGTTTAACTCCAGGAATAGCCTATGCACATGAAAGCTTCAATGCTCAGGATTCTTATTCTTATTTGATGTTTGTATGTTATGTGATGTTAGATTAAGTTTTGGTGTTTGTTGGAGTTGGTTGAGGCTTTGGATCGAGCTTGGTGGCTTCGTTTTGGTGTTTGGTGCATTTGGGATCCAGCAAGTGCACTGGGTCATCCAAGTAATACCTTACGTGAGTAAGGGTCGATCCCACCGAGATTGTCGGCTTGAAGCAAGCTATGGTTATTTTGTAATTCTTAGTCAGGAAATCAATGATAAGAGTGATTATATTTATGAAGAGTAAATGGCATGAATTAAATAATACTTGTTATGCAGTAATGGAGAACAGATTGAGGATTTGGAGATGCTCTGTCTTCCGAATCTCTGCTTTCCTACTGTCTTTTCCTTCACACACGCAAGGCTCCTTCCATGGAAAGCTGTATGTTGGTGGATCACCGTTGTCAATGGCTACCATCCGTTCTCTCAGTGAAAATGGTCCAAATGCGCTGTCACCGCATGACTAATCATCTGTCGGTTCTCACTCGTGTTGGAATAGGATCCATTGATCCTTTTGCGTCTGTCACTACGCCCAGCACTCGTGAGTTTGAAACTCGTCACAGTCATCCCATCCCAGATCCTACTCGGAATACCACAGACAAGGTTTAGACTTTTCAGATCTCAAGAATGGCCGCCAATAGTCCTAGCCTATACCACGAAGACTCTTATCATGAACCAAGAGGCTAAGAGATATACACTTAATCTAATGTAGAACGGAAGTGGTTGTCAGGCATGCGTTCATAGGTTAAGAATGGTGATGAGTGTCACGGATCATCACATTCATCAGGGTGAAGTCCGAGTGAATATCTTAAAATAGAAACAAGCGTGATTGAATAGAAAACTGTAGTAATTGCATTAATTCATCGAAACACAGCAGAGCTCCTCACCCCAACCATGGGTTTAGAGACTCATGCCGTTAGAAATATAATGTAAGGTGTAAAAATGTCATGAGGTGCAAAATAAATCTCTAAAAGTTGTTTAAATACTAAACTAGTAACCTAGGTTTACAGAAAATGAGTAAACTACGATAGATAGTGCAGAAATCCACTTCCGGAGCCCACTTGGTATGTGCTGGGGCTGAGACTTGAGCTTTACACGTGCCTAGGCTGTTTTTGGAGTTAAACGCCAGGTTGTAACCTGCTTTGGGTGTTTAACTCCAACTTGTAACCTGTTTCTGGCGTCTAACGCTAGAATGGAACATGGAACTGGCGTTAAACGCCAGTTTACGTCGTTTATATTTGAAAAAAGTATGGACTATTATATATTGCTGGAAAGCCCTGGGAGTCTACCTTCTAACGCAATTGAGAGCGTGCCAATTGGTTTTTTGTAGCTCCAGAAAATCCATTTTGAGTGCAGGGAGGTCAGAATCCAACAGCATTTGTAGTCCTTTTTCAGCCTCTGAATAAGATTTTTGCTCAGGTCCCTCAATTTCAGCCAGAAAATACCTGAAATCACAGAAAAACAGAAAAACTCATAGTAAAGTCCAGAAATGTGAATTTTGAATAAAAAATAATAAAAATATACTAAAAAGTAATTAAAACATGCTGAAAACTACTTAAAAACAATGCCAAAAGCGTATAAATTATCCGCTTATCAATAGGATTGAAAGATGTTGGTGTATGCCTAATTATTTATGAAATTATGTTGTATGATGAAGAGGATCGTAGGGAATCTTGGAACGTATAATATATGTTTATGATGCTTGTTGAAGGATATTGATGATTATGATGTGTGATGATTTATTATGATGATGATTGTGGGTTTTGAATCTTTTGGTTGGTGATGATATTGAATGGTGTTGATTTTGAGTTAATGTTACATGAGGATGCATTATTGATGTTGAGCTATGATTGATGGTGGATGACTATTATGAGGATGATGGGTGGTAAGTGAAGAATTTATGTATGAGGAATGATTGATGTGTAATGTTGCTATGAAATGTTTGGGAGCTTAATGATTTGATGATGAATATTGAGAATTATTATAGTTGTTGAGAGTTGCTCGTATTGTTGATGATTGATGATGAGTTGTGAAAATATTATTGATGAATGAGGAGAATTAGGAGTGTTTATGATAATTTTTAGATGTTGGAGAATAATGATTTTGATGGTGTGAAATAGTGTAAATGGGAGGTTATTGATGGTTGGTTAAGAAATGTTTGGTATGGATTCATGAGTGAATTTGATATTGTATTGAGTAGGCTTTGATTTGGTTTTACGATGAGAGTTATGGTAAGTTGAATTTTCAAGGTTTTGGTAAAAGCAGATTCTTGGTGAACTTTGACGGATCATAACTTGAGCCTCAGTTTTCAAAATTAGATGGAGTTTGTCTTAAATTAAAGTTCTTTGAAAAATCTTTAAATGGATATAAATGTTGTAAGAAATGATTTTTGTAGAGGAAGTTATGATTATTCAATGTTTGGTGTCAAAATCTGAATTTTGTGCATGCTGCAGAATTTTTGATTTCTGATTTGTGTGCGCACGCACACCCCAGTGAGTTTTACAACCGATGAAGTTTTGCAAGCTATGCGCACGCACAGTCCCGTGCGCACGCACAGTCCCTGCGCACGCACACGTTGGAAGGTGCATTTTGTTGAGGGCGTTCGCTCGCCTTGTGCGGATGAACAGAGTTAAAATTTTTACTACCTGTGCATACACACACCTCTATGTGTATGCACACATTTTGAAAACTTTCCTGGGCGTGCGAACGCACACCCTTGTGTGTACGCACATGCCCTGTTTTTCAACTAAAATCTTGTTTTTAACTGTTTCACCTTCCCAACAAGCTTGTAAACTTCTGTGACACCTATTTAAGACTTTTTGGCTTGTTTTTGGATGTTAGCCATAGATAAGGTATTGGGTGAAATTATTTGGGTATTACCTTGAAAAGTTAGAGAATGGATTATTTAGGTTTCTGGTGTATTGAGGATGAGTTTGGTTGAGAGAGAAGGAAGAGTAGTGAACTTGGTGATTACTAACAACGAATTGAGAAACTGATGAACTAATAAGTTCGGAATGGAAATTATGAATGATTATGGTTGATGGAATGAGTATGAGCGAAAGTGTGCTATGAGCAGTGGCCTCTGAGATTGAATATGTGATTACGATATGTGTTGTTCTCCGCCGTAGAGGCTGTGGAAATCTCATGCCTACGTTCGGATGTGAGGCTTGAAGCTGGTCTTCTCACTCATATTTATCACTCAAGAGGATGGTGGTAGGGCACTCTCCCTCGGAACGTTTCCCTTTGAAAGGAGAAGGTGGTAGGGCACTCATCCCTCGGAATTATTCCTCCTAGGCATGGGTTTCTCTCTGGTTGCAAGGTGGTAGGGCACTAACCCACGAAATCATGCGGCATCCAGAGGAAGGTGGTAGGGCACTCTTCCTCGAAATGTTTCCCTCTGAAAGGAGAAGGTAGTAGGGCACTTATTCCTCGGAATTGTTCCTCCTAAGTATGCGCAGCAGAGAGACTAATCCGAGAGTTGCCATCCGGATTTTGTGTCGGGTTTGGCACTATAACCGACATGTTGTATCACAGCCAATAGGACAGACATTCATCATATGCATCTTCTATATGCTTGCTTGCTTTGATTACTTCAGTTTGCCTAATTGTATAATATGCCTACTTGCTTCTTAAATTACTTGTTATATATGAATACTATCTGTGTTTTACTTGCTTGCATTATCTTGTGATTGTCTGGTGTTGAGGAGGTTAAGTAGGTGGCGGCAATGGGATCGTACGGAGATTAGGTTGGCGAAGGCTGTGGAATACAGCGGTATGATTAGGTACTAGTTAGAAATCCTTTAAGTTTAGAAAACCCTATTTATTGTTTATGGTTTACGTTAATTGTTTTGTTTTAAATATTCTGTATCGATGTGAAGTTCTAGGATTGCCTTCGGCATCCCGGAACCTTATACCTTACATTATTGGGCACTGTTACCATACTGAGAACCTCCGGTTCTCATTCCATACTTTGTTGTTGTTTTTCAGAAGTAGGTCGTAGTTCACCTCGGTGAAATTGCGGATATGGTGGGAGAGCGGAGTATGGTTTCTTCCTTGTTTATTTCTGTGTTATTTTGTTGTAGTACTTTCTCTCACGCTTTTTGTTTTAGGCTTTATGGCCTTAGAGGCTTATTTGAGAGATAAGTTGTATAAGCTGTTTTAACTCCAAAACTCTGTATTTTTCTGTTTGTAACTAGTCGGCTTAAACTCCGTAGGCTGCGGCTAGTTCTCTATGATTATTATACTCTTATATCTATATATGTTCTATTCTCTTGCATTCATACCTTGTGTCTTGTGTGTTAGCTTCGTGTGAACAATTCGCACTTTTGGAATTCTATTTTTGAGGTAAATCCTTCATCGGGCTTCTAGAATATATTATTTCCTTCTATATAAATACGTATAAGCCTTAGAATTATCGTAACCTTTGATTAACCTTTGCTTTACGACTAGAGATATGGCTTAGGGTAATTAGGGTGTTACATAAAGGAGATTATTTTTAACATACAACTAATGTTCTATTACCTGTTTATCCTCCTTGGAAGAATATATGCAAAGCATGTAAAGGATTCAAGAGCAATTTTCCAAATAAACAAACTTAGAATACTAAACTGATAATTGCTTACCTTTTATATCTATAATACCCCTCAATAGCTCCCCAAAGATGAAGTCTAAGTGTTACGGACCTATAGGTTCAACTAATCAGTACGGAGAGGTTACTATTTTATTTACAAGTAAGAGATTAACAACATTTTAAAGCTTGAATGTGTAGACCAGAAAGCAAAAAAGATTTAGAAATAGCAAGAGAAAATTTGCTTACAACACATACAATCTACTTACAACAATAGCATTTGAAAGTTCTTGATGAGCATTATCAAGTTCGATAACCATTTTGGCAATCTTGTGGGAGAGAACTTTCTGGCGAATTGTCCAGTTAGCATGTCTCCAAACACTTTTGGGAATTTTACTTAGACCAGAGCCAAGAAGAAATGCACCTATAACTTGTCCAAAGGTATTTGAGCAGGCAATGGCAAATCCCAAAAGACCTCCATGCCTGTTCCATAGAAAGTAATCAACAAAAAAAATATTTGAAAAAACAAAATGGAACTTCTTTTGAAACCTAAAGAACGCTTATCACATGTTAATTGGTCAACCATGATCATCATGTAAAACTATACTAATTGGGCAAAGGACATACATTCATATTTCCATGCCTTAAAGAAACCACACAAGGTGTGACTCATATGTAATCCTGTATTTCCATCTTGGTATAACTTGATATAACAAAAAATCTAGAATGCACTTGATAACATTTCTTGTGGCTCATATAACAAGTTTAAGAAGATAGTAAGAACAAACCATTTCTTGTGCATCATAATGAGAAGAATAAGTCCTACGAGGCCAATGGTTCCAATAATTAGATAGAAGACCAAGTTAACATGAACACTAGTCTTCAATCGCAGAGACATTGTGAAGTCCCCAGCATCTTCAAAACCCTGAATAAGGTGCACGACAGCCCTGCTCAGGACACAATAATAATAATTGAAATGAAAAGAAGTAAGAACAAAGAAAATGATGAAATACGAAATAGCAAATGATAATATACCGCGCGGTTTTCCATGTGCATGCTGTTCCAAAGTCAATAATTTTGATTTCTACTGGCTTCATAGTGGTACACATGAAACACAATTTTATTCAACCATAATATGAAATAGCTACAACACTCATTTAATTATGTACACCTGGTGCACGAAATTGTGATTACACTTTTCACAACTCCGCACAACTAACCAGCAAGTGCACTGGGTCGTCCAAGTAATACCTTACGTGAGTAAGGGTCGATCCCACGGAGATTGTTGGCTTGAAGCAAGCTATGGTTATTTTGTAAATCTTAGTCAGGAGATTAATGATAAGAGTGATTGTATTTATGAAAAATAAATAACATGAAATAAATAGTACTTGTGATTCAGTAATGAGAAACAGGCTGAGGTTCCGGAGATGCTTTGTCATCTGAATCTCTGCTTTCCTACTGTCTTCTTCTCCAAACATGCATGGCTTCCTTCAATGGCAAGCTGTATGATCCTCTCTGATGAAAACAAATCCATATGCGCTGTCACCGCACGGCTAATCATCTGTCGGTTCCCACTAGCGTCGGAATAGGACCCTTGTCCTTTTGCACACTGTCACTGCGCCCAACATTCGCAGGTTTGAAGCTCGTCACAGTCATTCCTTCCTGGATCCTACTCAGAATACCATAGACAAGGTTTAGACTTTTTGGATCCCAGGAATGCTGCCAATTGGTTCTAGCCTATACCACGTAGGTTCTAACCTCCGTACTCGGTCCGTGGATTAGAAACCCAAGAGATACGCACACAAACTGTCACCCAATGACTACGTTGAGCTCAGATAGAATGGGAGTGGTTGTCAGGCACGCGTTCATAGGTTGAGGATAATGATGAGTGTCACGGATCATCATATTCTCTATATTGAATCACGAGTGAGTATCTTAGAATAGAGTCAAACGTGATTGAATAGAAAATAGTAGTAATTGCATTAATCCATTGAAACACAGTAGAGCTCCTCACCCCCACCTATGGGGTTTAGAGATTCATGCCGTAGAAGATACAATATGAAGTGTAAAATGTCATGAGGTACAAAATGAATCTCTAAAAATAGTTTTTATAATAGACTAGTAACTTAGGTTTACAGAAAATGAGTAACTAAGTGCAGATAGTGCAGAATTCCACTTCTGGGACCCACTTGGTGCGTGCCTGGGCTGAGCTTTCAAGCTTTCACGTTCATATGCCCAAAGTTGGTGTTAAACGCCACCCTGGGTGCCAGAATGTGCATTTAACGCCGAAAAAGGTGCCACTTCTGGCGTTTTACACCAGAAAGTTTTAGGATGACTTTGGACGCTAGTTTGGGCCATCAAATCTCTGGCAAAGTATGGACTATTATATATTTATGGAAAGCTCAGGATGTCTACTTTCCAAAGCAATTGAGAGCGCACCAATTGGATATCTGTCGCTCGAGAGAATACATTTCGAGTGTAGGAGGGTAAGAATCCAACAACATCTGTAGTCCTTTTTCAGCATCTGAATCAGATTTTTGCTCAGATCCCTCAATTTCAGTCAGAAAATACCTGAAATTACAAAAAAACACACAAACTCATAGTAAAGTCCATAAATGTGATTTTTGAATAAAAACTAATAAAAATATAATAAAAAGTAACTAAAACATACTAAAAACTATATAAAAACAATGCTAAAAAGGATATAAATTATCCGCTCATCACAACACCAAACTTAAATTGTTGCTTGTCCTCAAGAAACTAAGAACAAAATAGGATAAAAAGAAGAGAATATACAATAAATTCTAAACTTATCAATGAAGATTAGCTTCAAATAGATGAGCGGGACTTGTAGCCTTTTTGCTTCTAAACAGTTTTGGCATCTCACTTTATCCTTTGAAGTTCAGAATGATTGGCATCTATAGGTGATGCCAAGGCATCTTAGCCTAGTTTTACTAGTCTTTTTCTTTGTTTTTAATAGTTTTTATACACTTTCTTGAGCTACAAGTAAGCCATTTGGGTAGAAATTCATATGTATTTAGATTCAATCAACCATGAATAAATTGATGCATTTTCATGAGGTTTTGTGCTATAATTGCTTATATGACAAGGATGATAATAAATCTTATGATTTGAGCATAGCTTTGATGCATTTGTTGATTGATGACAGATGACCAAAAGGCTTGGAGGAAGATTGAAGAAAGGGGATAACAGAAGGCAGCAAAACCACCCTGGAAAGAGTTGAAAACTAACCCTGGAGGAAGCCAACGTTTGCATCCAAGTTTGCCTCAAACTTGGAGGCAAACGTTGGAGTAATTTATAGCCCTGGAGGAGGCCACGTTTGCGTCCAAGTTTGTCTCAAACTTGGAGGCAAACGTTGGCATATAACACATCCCAGGGAGGCCACGTTTGCGTCCAAGTTTGCCTCAAACTTGGAGGCAAACGTTGGCATATAACGTGCACCAGGGGAAGCCAACGTTTGCGACCAAGTTTGCCTCAAACTTGGAGGCAAACATTGGCATAGTATATGCATCAGGGGAGGCCACATTTGCATCCAAGTTTGCCTCAAACTTGGAGGCAAATGTTGGCATATATAACGTGCACCAGGGGAGGCCAACGTTTGTGACTAAGTTTGCCTCAAACTTAGAGGCAAACGTTGGCACCAAATGTAATCTTGGAAGGAGCACGTTTGAGTTCAAGTTTGACCCCAAACTTGAACTCAAACGTGAATGACAGACAAAAACCTTTCTGCATAATTTTAGCAAACCAATGTTTGAGTTGAAGTTTGCCTCAAACTTCAACTCAAACTTAAAGGCTCAGAGTTCAAATTGCAAAAGGGTTTTTCTCTCAAGTCCAATAGCAACCAACCAAGGCTATCTCCAATCCAAGTCCATCAAGGCCAAGGCCCAAACTCAAGACTCCAAGACCATTAGAAGAAAGTGTATAAATAGAAGTTAGTTTGATCTAGGAGGGACGTCAACTTTTACTTTTGAATTCACACCTCTTTGGAGGATTTTACTTACTGTAACTTATATCCTGGAGGAGAATTCAATTCTCTTCCTCTTCGGTTTCTTGTTTTCTTTATTGCAATTCTTGCTTGAGTCTTGGGTGTTGAGAATTGAGGAAATTCTGTCTCAATCTCACCTTGAGATCTCTTTTTATTTCTTCACTGCCCCATTGGAGAATTGAGATTTAAATTCAAGTTTTCTTACTGTTTTGATCTTTAATTTGTTGCAATTGCTTTTTGAATTGGATCAAGGAAGGTAGTGAGATCTAGACTTGGTTTTCTAGTCTCTTGACCCCTGAGATCTAAAATTTCCTTTTAATTCTTCTGTGAATGCTTCTTCAAGCCAATTTACATTTTCTGTTTGAGATCTGCTTCAATTCAATTCATCTCTTACTTTCCTGCTTGTTACAATTTACTTTTCTCTGTTTAATTTCTGCAATCCCAATTCCCAATTCCTTTTATAATTCAAGCAATTTACATTTCTTGCACTTTAAGATTCAGTCATTTACATTTCTTGCAATCTAAGTTTCTGTAAATTTATATTTCTTGCACTTTAAGATTCAGCCTCTTTAATTTTGCTGCATTTTAAATTCTCGTCAATTATCCCTCTCCCTTTAAATTTCATGTAATTTAGCTTCTGTTGGATACAAATCACTCAAATCAACTCTTGTTCGCTTGACTAAATCAACCACTAAACCAAAATTGCTCAATCCTTCAATCCCTGTGGGATCGACCTCACTCATGTGAGTTATTATTACTTGATGCGACCCGGTACACTTGGCAGTGAGTTTTGTGTTAGATCATTTTCCACACATCAAGTTTTTGGCACTGTTGCCGGGGATTGATTAGATTGACAATGATTAAGTGAAGTGGAGGTCTAGATCAAGCACTTTTTCTTTTCTGTTTCTGTATTTTTTGACTAACCCGCTAACTGTTTGAATTTTTGCTTAAGCTAACTAAAACCTCACTTTAGCAATAGAGTGGAGTTTTCCTGTCTTTGGCAATTCATTTTACACTTGTCTGCATCATTTAACTCTTGTTTTGAAAAGATGCCAAGAAACTAAATTAGTATTAAATTAGGAGAAATGCCATTTTATGGTTCCTGAAGGGATAGTTCTTGGGCATAAGGTATCATGCAAAGGTATAGAAGTTGATAAAGCTAAAATAGAAATTATTAAAAAACTTCTTATACATGTAAATGTGAAAGCAGTAAGGAGCTTTCTTGGGCATGCTGGTTTTTACAGGAGGTTCATCAAAGATTTTTCAAAAATAGAAAAACCATTGAGTAACTTGCTAATGCTGGATAGCCTTTTCATCTTTGATGACACTTGCAAACATGCCTTTGTGACTTTAAAGAGAAAACTCATTATAGCACCAATTATCACACCCCCGGATTGGGAACTCCCTTTTGAACTTATGTGTGATGCAAGTGACCTTGCTATTGGTGCTGTGTTGGGGCAAAAGAAAGACAAGCTGCACCATGCTATATATTATGCCAGCAAAGTGTTAAATGAAACACAGAAAAATTATACCACCACTGAGAAAGAGCTTTTGGCAATTGTATATGCATTTGACAAGTTTAGACAATATCTGATTGGTTCAAAGGTTATAGTATATACTGACCATGCTGCTCTCAAGTATTTAATGTCTAAACAGGATTTAAAACCAAGGCTTATTAGGTGGGTGCTGTTGCTACAAGAGTTCGATATTGAAGTAAGAGATAGAAAGGAAAGTGAAAATCAAGTAGCAGATCATCTATCAAGAGTGCCACAAGAAGTCAATCAAGATAGACCACAGCAAGTGAATGAGAATTTCCCTGATGAGCACCTGTTTCAAGTTCAGCAAGCACCTTGGTTTGCCGACATAGCTAACTACAAAGTGGGAAGGAAGATACCTCAAGAATTTTCCAAGAAATAAGTGAAGAAACTAATTAATGAAGCAAGAAAGTTCTTGTGGGATGAACCTTTCCTGTTCAAGAGATGCTCTGATGGAGTAATTAGGAGATGTGTCCCTGAAAATGAAATGAGAGATATATTGTGGCATTGCCATGGTTCAGCCTATGGTGGACACTTTGGACCAGAAAGAACAGCTGCAAAGATATTGCAGAGTGGCTTCTATTGGCCAACTATCTTCAAGGATGCTAGAGAATTTGTTCACCGGTGCAATGAATGCCAAAGAACTGGAGGGTTGACAAGAAGGAATGAGATGCCTCAAAATTTCATTCTGGAAGTGGAGCTATTTGATCTATGGGGGATTGATTTCATGG
Organism: Arachis hypogaea; assembly: GCF_003086295.3. Classification (NCBI taxonomy): domain Eukaryota; kingdom Viridiplantae; phylum Streptophyta; class Magnoliopsida; order Fabales; family Fabaceae; genus Arachis; species Arachis hypogaea. The sequence goes on along the minus strand of NC_092052.1, from coordinate 99,864,753 downwards.
GACCCTTTCCCCCTTCTTACTCTTTCAGATACATCTTGGTGGCAGTAGAATATGTCTCAAAGTGGGTAGAAGCCATAGCCACAACCACCTGTGATGCACAAATTGTCCTTCAATTTCTTAAGAAGCACATTTTCACTAGATATAGGGTACCCAAGGGTCTTGTTAGTGATGGTGTTGGCCATTTCTGCAACAAACAGATGGAGAAACTCCTTCACAAATATGGAGTAATTCATAAAGTAGCCACACCATACCACCCTCAGACCAATGGCTAGGTTGAATTAGCAAACAGGGAGTTGAAGAAGATCTTAGAGAAAACAGTGGGAATCACAAGAAAAGACTGGGCTAGGAAGCTAGAAGATGCACTATGGGCATACAGGACAGCTTTCAAGACTCCCATTGGAAAGTCCCCCTTTCAGCTATTGTATGGCAAGTCTTGCCATCTCCTTGTAGAACTTGAACACAAAGCTTTTTGGGCTACTAAACTCCTTAACCTTGATTCTCAGGCAGCAGGGGAGAAAAGGTTATTACAACTAAATGAGTTGGATGAATGTAGGCTAGAAGCCTATGAAAATGCCAAGATATATAAGGAAAAAGCCAAGAGGTGGCATGACAGGAAGATCCTAAAAAAAGAGTTCAAACCAGGACAGCAAGTGCTCTTGTATAACTCAAGGTTCAAGATTTTCCCTGGCAAACTGAGGTCTAAGTGGACTGGTCCATACTTGGTGACAAAGGTCTTTCCTTATGGAAGCCTTGAATTATTAGATGAAGCAACAAAGAGTCATTTTACAGCAAATGCTCACAGAGCAAAGCCATACTTAGGAGGACATTGGGACAAGGAAAAGGAAGTGCAAAATCTAAACTAAGCAAGCAAGAAGAATGTCAAGCTAATGACAATAAAGAAGCGCTTGTTGGGAGGCAACCCAACCTGTGGTAATTTTCTCTTCATAGCTAATTTAATAAAGAGGCTGAGTGGTTTATCTGTATTGCAAGAAACTAAGTTTGGTGTTGCACACCAAAATAATTTAAGGGAGAATGAAGAATTCTAAGTTTGGTGTTCCACCAAAATCTCAATTAAAAACACATTCTCACTTTCTGCATAAAAAGTTGCTAGCTCCAAGCAATTAGAGAAGTTACTTAACCAGTGTCCATTTTCTAGTCTTTAATTTTATTGTTTTTTTTTACAAAGATAGGAGGATTTCACATATAGTTATTTTGATGCATGAGAAAGGTGGCAAGGAACTAAGTTTGGTGTTCACACACCAAAGTAAGTTCAAAAGCCTACAAGACAATCCTGCACACTAACCAGTTACCTAAGGGCTTGAGAGACAAGCAACTTCCATGAACTTTGCAGAAATTCAATCACTCTCTTGGAATGGCTACATACCATCAGCTAAAAGTAAAAAGAAGAAGCCACCAAGAGGTTGTATTGTCACTTAATTCCATTAGCATTAAACTGTTCTAATTTGGAAGTTTAAATGTAACCATCGCAACAGTAACTGCTAGTTCAGTCATTTTACATCTTGAGTGTTCCAGTTGAAATAAGTATCCTAGCCTAAGTGTGTTCTTGTGTTTATTCACTGTCACTTGACTAAATACATGCTTTGTCTCCTGTTTTCTTTAATTCAATAAAAGAGAAATGTTTGAACTAAGAAGTAAATATCCAATGTTGCAAAAGTAAGAATGAAAGTCAGTGGTAGTATTTGTTGATTTAATGTATGGTTCATAAAATAAATGCTGCATAATGATATGTTCTTCTTTGAAGTGTGAACTAGTTTGCTGTTAAAAAGGCTTGTATCATTTGAGATCCCTTGAAAATAAAATAAAATAGAAAGAAAAAGAAAAAGAAAAAGCCAAAATTGGCAAAGAAAATAAATAATAAGGCTAGGAACCAATAGCTTGGACCCTAGGACACATGCCTGTGGTGTTTTCGTATTAGGATATGCTTGGACAAGTAAGTTCTGAGGAGTATTTCAAAACTTGGCCACTTAGATCAACTGATTTGGGATGGCCAACTGAAAGTCCACAATAAAGAGCAACTTAACTACAAAACACTTAGTTATCCAAAGAGATGCTGGGCATCAATGATCCTAGGAAGAAAAGGGTGAGCCATGTGTTTGTGGTAAAGAAATGTGGAGCAAAAATAAAGCCAAAGGCTGCTGCAACATTTGCCACCAAGCCTTCAAAGAATAATAAGCTCTCTGAGCAAAACAAAGAAGGAAAAGTTAGCAAGAGAACAAACCAAAGTAAAGCCTTATAGCAGCAAACTTAGTAAACCTTTGAGGAAACATCTCTTATGTAACAGCAAACAATAAATGAACCACCATTGTCTACATATAAACCCCATGGACTTAATTTAACTATATGCTCAATAAGGATATGCACACTTCTCTGTCTCATGTCATTCTCTCTTATGTTTGATGCTTGCTTGAGGACAAGCAAGATTTAAGTTTGGTGTTGTGATGCCAAGGCATCTTAGCCTAGTTTTACTAGTATTTTTCTTTGTTTTTAATAGTTTTTATACACTTTCTTGAGCTACAAGTAAGCCATTTGGGTAGAAATTCATATGTACTTAGATTCAATCAACCATGAATAAATTGATGCATTTTCATGAGGTTTTGTGCTATAATTGCTTATATGACAAGGATGATAATAAATCTTATGATTTGAGCAGAGCTTTGATGCATTTGTTGATTGATGACAGGTGACCAAAAGGCTTGGAAGAAGATTGAAGAAAGGGGATAATAGAAGGCAGCAAAACCACCCTGGAAAGAGTTGAAAACTAACCCTAGAGGAAGCCAACGTTTGCATCCAAGTTTGCCTCAAACTTGGAGGCAAACGTTGGAGTAATTTGTAGCCCTGGAGGAGGCCACATTTGCGTCCAAGTTTGCCTCAAACTTGGAGGCAAACGTTGGCATATAACATGTCTCAGGGGAGGCCACGTTTGCATCCAAGTTTGCCTCAAACTTGGAGGCAAACGTTGGCATATATCACGTCCCAGGGGAGGCCAACGTTTGCGACCAAGTTTGTCTCAAACTTGGAGGCAAACGTTGGCATATAACGTGCACCAGGGAAGGCCAACGTTTGCGACCAAGTTTGCCTCAAACTTGGAGGCAAACGTTGGCATAGTATATGCATCAGGGGAGGCCACGTTTGCGTCCAAGTTTGCCTCAAACTTGGAGGCAAACATTGGCATATATAACGTGCACCAGGGGAGGCCAACGTTTGCGACTAAGTTTGCCTCAAACTTAGAGGCAAATGTCGGCACCAAATGTAATCTTGTAAGGAGCATGTTTGAGTTCAAGTTTGACCCCAAACTTGAACTCAAACGTGAATGACAGACAAAAACCTTTCTGCATAATTTTAGCAAACCAACGTTTGAGTTGAAGTTTGCCTCAAACTTCAACTCAAACTTAAAAGCTCAGAGTTCAAATTGCAAAAGGGTTTTTCTCTCAAGTCCAAGAGCAACCAACCAAGGCTATCTTCAATCCAAGTCCATCAAGGCCAAGGCCCAAACTCAAGGCTCCAAGACCATTAGAAGAAAGTGTATAAATAGAAATTAGTTTGATTTAGGAGGGACGTCAACTTTTACTTTTGAATTCGCACCTCTTTGGAGGATTTTACTTACTGTAACTTGGATCCTGGAGGAGAATTCAATTCTCTTCCTCTTCGGTTTCTTGTTTTCTTTACTGCAATTCTTGCTTGAGTCTTGGGTGTTGAGAATTGAGGAAATTCTGTCTCAATCTCACCTTGAGATCTCTTTTTATTTCTTTCACTGCACCATTGGAGAATTGAGATTTAAATTCAAGTTTTCTTACTGTTTTGATCTTTAATTTGTTGCAATTGCTTTCTGAATTGGATCAAGGAAGGTAGTGAGATCTAGACTTGGTTTTCTAGTCTCTTGACCCCTGAGATCTGAAATTTCCTTTTAATTCTTTTGTTGAATGCTTCTTCAAGCCAATTTACATTTTCTGTTTGAGATCTTCTTCAATTCAGTTCATCTCTTACTTTCCTGCTTGTTGCAATTTACTTTTCTCTGTCTAATTTCTGCAATCCCAATTCCCAATTCCTTTTATAATTCAAGCAATTTATATTTCTTGCACTTTAAGATTCAATCATTTACATTTCTTGCAATCTAAGTTTCTGCAATTTATATTTCTTGCACTTTAAGATTCAGCCTCTTTAATTTCTCTGCATTTTAAATTCTCGTCAATTATCCCTCTTCCTTTAAATTTCATGCAATTTAGCTTCTGTTAGATATAAATCACTCAAATCAACTCTTGTTCGCTTGACTAAATCAACCACTAAACCAAAATTGCTCAATCCTTCAATCCCTGTGGGATCGACCTCACTCACGTGAGTTATTATTACTTGATGCAACCCGGTACACTTGCCGGTGAGTTTTGTGTTGGATCATTTTCCACACATCAATAGGAACTCAGAATTCAGATAGTGTTATTAATTCTCTTAGTTCAGTATGTTGATTCTTGAACACAACTACTTTATGAGTCTTGGCCGTGACCCTAAGCATTTTGTTTTCCAGTATTACCACTGGATACATAAATGCCACAGACACATAACTGGGTGAACCTTTTCAGATTGTGACTCAGCTTTGCTAGAGTCCCCAGTTAGAGGTGCCCAGAGCTCTTAAGCACACTCTTTTTGCTTTGGACCATGACTTTAACCGCTCAGTCTCAAGCTTTTCACTTGACACCTTCACGCCACAAGCACATGGTTAGGGACAGCTTGATTTAGCCGCTTAGGCCAGGATTTTATTCCTGTGTGCCCTCCTATCCATTAATGCTCAAAGCCTTGGATCCTTTTTACCCTTGCCTTTTGATTTAAAGGGCTATTGGCTTTTTCTACTTGCTTTTTCTTTTTCTTTCTTTCTTTTTTTTTCCGCCACTTTTTTTTCGCAAGCTTTGTCTATTCACTGCTTTTTCTTGCTTCAAGAATCAATTTTATGATTTTTCAGATTACCAATAACATTTCTCCTTTTTCATTATTCTTTCAAGAGCAAACAATTTTAACATTCATAAACAACAAATTCAAAAACTATGCACTGTTCAAGCATTCATTCAGAAAACAAAAGGTATTGTCACCACATCAAAATAATTAAACTAATTTCAAGATAGAATTCAAAACCATGTACTTCTTGTTCTTTTGCAATTAAAAATATTTTTCATTTAAGAAAGATGATGGATTCATAGGACATTCATAGCTTTAAGGCATAGACACTAGACACTAATGATCAAGAAATAAAAATAAGACATAAAATAAACATAAAAATAGATAGATAATAAAAGAAAGAAAATTAAAGACATAAAAATAAATGACTCTAATACTAATGCTCATGTGACTCTTAAAATAGATCTCTAATAACAAAAGTTATCACAGAGTTAGGACCCAACAACCTGCATTTGGAGAGGCAGGTGCTCCTTCAATCTGTAGGACGCCTGGCTCTTCAATGGACAGCTTCTGGTGCTTTAGCTCCTGTAGCTCACGCCCTTGCTTCTCTTATTCTCTGAGCAGTTTGCAGAGCATGATGTTCTAATTCTGCTGCTCTTCTTTGAGTTGATCCATAGATTCTTGCAGCTTGTTGACAGATGCTTCTAAGCGGGTCCAATAGTCAAATTGAAGAATTTCTAGGAGGAGCTCATGCACCCTCCTTTTGATGAGGTTGTCTTGAACTTGAGGTCCATCTATCACCCTTTTGGTAATTGAGTGTTCGACTAGGATATACTCATCAACACCTATTTGTACTCCCGTATCTTTACATAACAGACTGATCAAGCTTGGGTAGGCCAATTTGGCTTCAGTGGATTCCTTGTTTGCAATTGTGTAAATTTCACAAGGAATTAATTGATGGACCTCCACTTCTTTTTCCAGTATAATACAGTGGATCATCACTGCTCTTTTGACAGTGACTTCAGAGCGATTACTGGTGGGAAGTATGGATCGTCCAATGAAATCTAGCCAGCCCCTAGCAACTGGCTTGGGGTCTCCTCTCTTCAGTTGGTTTGAGATACCTTTTGAATTGGTTATCCACTTGGTTCCAGGGAGGAATATGTCCTCTAGAACTTAATCCAACTTTTTATCTTTAGCCATTCTCCTGTTAAAGGATTCTGGATCATCCTGCAGTTGAGGAAGTTTGAGGACTTCTCTCACTTTGTCAAGATGGAAGTAGATAATCCTCCCTCTGACCATGGTTCGAAAAGTGTGGAAGGCAGTTCCCTCCATTCTTTACTTATCTGTCAGCCACAGATTTGCATAGAATTCCTGGACCATGTTTCTTCCCACATTCATCTCAGGATTAGCTAGGATTTCCCAGCCTCTGTTTCAAATCTGCTCTTGGATCTCCGGATATTCGTCTTCTTTCAGATTGAACTTGACTTCCGGGATCACTGATCTTCTGCACACTATTTTGAAGTAATGATCTGCATGTTCTTTGGTGCAGAACCTCTCATGCATCCATTGTGGTTTTGGATTATTTTCTTTCTTGCCTCTTGGAGTGGTTTGTTTTCCTTTAGGGGCCATGATCTTGGTCAGTGATCACGAAAAATCACACCAAACTTAGAGGTTTTCTTGTCCTCAAGAAAAAGCACAGAAAGAAGATGAGTAGATGGAGAGAATGATTCGAATGATGGAGGAGGGGTGATGGCCGAATGTATAAATAGAGGGGAGGGAGGGTATGGTTTCGAAAATTTAAAAAAAAAAAGATATGATTGAAATATATGATTGATAAAAGATAAACATGACATGCAAAAGAGAAGATTGTTTTCAAAATTTAAGAGATATGAAGAAGATATGAGGGAGTTAAATATGAATTTTTGTTTATGTATCTAAGAAATAAAAGATAATATGAATGAATTGAAAAGATTTAAAAAGAAATTGGGAAGTTGAATGAGTTTCTGAAAAAGATTTGAAAAGAATTTGAAAGAGAATTAAAAGGAATTTATAAGATTATAAATTTTTGTTAATGGAAGTTAGAAATTAAATGTTTGTAATGTTTAGATGCAGAAAATTTTGAATTAAAACAAGAAAATTCGAAAAAATTTGGATTGAAAACGAAATTACCTCTCCCGTATCTGTTCTGGCGTTAAACTCCCAGAATGATATCCATTCTGGCGTTTAATGCCCATCTGGTGGCCATTTTGGGCGTTTAAACGCCAGAAATCCTTCTTCACTGGGCGTTTTTCTGAACGCCCAGAATGCTGCATATTCTGGCGTTTAACGCCCAGAATGATACCTTTACTATCGTTAAACGCCCAGAATGGTAGCCATTCTGGCGTTTAACGCCCAAATTGCCTCTTTACTCGCGTTTTGATGCCAGTGAGCTCCTTTCCTCTGTGATTTCTCTGTTTTATGTCTTGAACCTCCATTTTCCTGACCTTTTCACTGAAAATATATTAATTAACAAGGAAAACGAAATTTAAAAGACTTATCTAACTGTTACAAACATCTAATTATTGATAATGGCTGGGTTGCCTCCCAGAAAGTGCTTCTTTAGTGTCTTTAGCTGGACTTTACTGAGCTTTTAACTTAGTCTCAGCTTTGAGCATTCTTGCTCAACATTACCTTCAAGATAATGTTTGATTCTCTGTCCATTAACAATGAACTTTTTGTTAGAATCAATGTCTTGAAGTTCTACATAGCCATATAGTGACACACTTTTAATCACATATGGGCCCCTCCACCAGGATTTTAATTTCCCGGGGAAAAATCTGAGCCTAGAGTTAAACAGCAGAACCTTCTGTCCTGTCTCAAAGACTCTAGATGACAGCCTTTTGTCATCCCATCTTTTTGCTTTCTCCTTATAAATTTTGGCATTTTCGAAAGCATTGAGTCTGAATTCTTCCAGCTCATTCAACTGGAGTAATCTCCTCTCTCTAGCTACCTTAGTATCAAGGTTTAGGAACCTGGTTGCCCAGTAGGCCTTGTGTTGCAGTTTCACTGGCAGATGACAGGCTTTTCCATACACAAGCTAGTATGGAGAGGTCCTTATAGGAGTCTTGAATGCTGTTCTGTATGTCCATAGAGCATCATCCAGACCTCTTGCCCAATCCTTTCTACGGGTATTTACAGTCCGCTCCAGGATTCGCCTTAGTTCTCTATTTGAGACTTCATCCTGCCCATTTGTCTGGAGATGATATAGAGTTGCCACTTTATGGTTGATTCCATATCGTACCAGAGCAGAGTCAAGTTGTTTATTGCAGAAATGAGTTCCTCCATCGCTGATCAGTATCCTAGGGACACCAAACCTGCTGAAGATATGCTTCTGGAGGAACTTCATCACTGTCTTAGTATCATTAATGGGTGTTGCAATTGCCTTTACCCATTTAGATACATAGTCTACTACCACCAGAATATAAGTGTTTGAGTAAAAAGGTGAAAAAGGCCCCATGAAGTCAATACCCCATACATCAAACAACTCAATCTCTAAGATCCCTTGTTGAGGCATGGCCTAACCGTGAGGCAGATTACCAGCTCTCTAGCAACTATCACAGTTACGTACAAACTCTCGGGAGTCTCTATAGAGAGTAGGCCAGTAGAAGCCACACTGGAGAACCTTGGTGGCTATTTGCTCACCTCCGAAATGTCCTCCATATTGTTTTCCATGGCAATGCCATAGGATCTTCTGTGCCTCTTCTCTAGGCACACATCTACGGATCATTCCGTCTGTGCACCTCTTAAAGAGGTATGGTTCATCCCACAAGTAGTATTTTGCATCAGAAATCAATTTTTTCGTTTGCACCTTGCTATACTCTTTGGGTATGAATCTCACATCTTTATAGTTTGCAATGTCTGCAAACCATGGTACTTCTTAAATGGCAAAGAGTTGCTCATCCGGGAAGGTTTCAGAGATCTCAGTAGGAGGGAGGGACGCTCCTACTACTGGTTCTATCTGGGACAGGTGATCTGCTACTTGATTCTCTGTCCCTTTTTTGTCTCTTATTTCTATATCAAAATCTTGCAGAAGCAACACCCATCTTATGAGTCTGGGTTTTGAATCCTGCTTTGTGAGGAGATATTTTAGAGCAGCATGGTCAGTGTACACAATAACTTTTGATCCTACTAAATAAGATCTGAACTTGTCAATGGCATAGACCACTGCAAGCAACTCCTTTTCTGTGGTTGTGTAATTTTCTGTGCATCATTTAAAACACGGCTAGCATAATAAATGACATGCAGAAGCTTGTTATGCCTATGTCCCAATATTGCACCAATGGCATGGTCACTAGCATCACACATTAGTTCGAATGGTAATGTCCAGTCTAGTACAGAAATAACTGGTGCTGTGATTGCTTGGCTTTCATAGTTTCAAACGCCTGCAGACACTCCGTGTCAAAGACAAATGGCGTGTCAGCAGCTAGCAGATTACTCAGAGGTTTTGCAATTTTTGAAAAATCCTTAATAAACCTCCTATAGAATCCTGAATGCCCCAGAAAGCTTCTGATTGCCTTAACATTGGCAGGTGGTGATAATTTTTCAATTACCTCTACCTTAGCTTGATCCACCTCTATTCCCTTGTTCGAAATTTTGTGCCCAAGGACAATTCCTTCAGTCACCATAAAGTGACATTTTTCCCAGTTTAAAACCAGGTTAGTCTCTTGGCACCTTTTTAGAACAAGTGCTAGATGGTCAAGGCAGGAGCTGAATGAGTCTCCAAATACTGAGAAGTCATCCATGAAGACTTCTAGAAACTTCTCTACCATATCAGAGAATATAGAGAGCATGCACCTCTGAAAGACAAATATTCTAGATGGACATGTGAATGCCGTTTTCTCTTGGTCTTGAGGGTCTACTGTAATTTGGTTGTAACCTAAATAGCCATCCAAAAAGTAGTAGTATTCATGACCTGCTAGTCTCTCTAGCATCTGGTCTATGAATGGTAAAGGAAAATGATCCTTCCTGGTGGCTGTATTGAGCCTTCTGTAGTCAATACACATACGCCACCCTGTAACTATTCTTGTAGGAACCAGTTCATTCTTTTCGTTACGAACCACTGTCATGCCTCCCTTCTTGGGGACAACTTGGACAGGCTTACCCAGGGGCTATCAGAAATAGGATAAATAATCCCAGCCTCTAGTAACTTAGTGACCTCTTTCTGCACCACCTCCTTCATGGCTGGATTTAGCCACCTCTGTGGTTGAACCACTGGCTTAGCATTATCCTCCAATAGGATCTTGTGCATGCATCTTGCTGGGCTAATGCCCTTAAGATCACTTATGGACCACCCAAGAGCCGTCTTGTGTGTCCTTAGCACTTGAATTAGTGCTTTCTCTTCTTGTGGATTTAAGGCAGAGCTTATGATCACCGGAAAAGTGTCACCTTCTCCCAGAAATGCATATTTCAAGGATGGTGGTAGTGGTTTGAGCTCGGATTTAGGAGGCTTATCCTCTTCCTGAGGAGTTTTCAGAGGTTCTTCCGTTCTCTCTTGTTCCTCCAGATCAGGCTGAACATCCTTAAAAATGTCCTCTAGCTCTGATTCGAGACTCTCAGTCATATTGACCTTTTCCACCAAGGAGTCAATAACGTCTGCGCTCAAGCAGTCTTTTGGTGTGTCTGGATGCTGCATAGCTTTGACAGCATTCAGCTTAAACTCATCCTCATTGACTCTCAGAGTTATCTCTCCTCTTTGGACATCAATGAGGGTTCGTCCAGTTGCTAGGAAAGGTCTTCCTAGAATGAGAGTTGCACTCTTGTGCTCCTCCATTTTCAGCACTACAAAGTCAGTAGGAAAGGCAAATGGCCCAACCTTGACAATCATGTCCTCAATTATGCCTGATGGGATCTTAATGGAGCTATCAGCAAGTTGGAGGCATATCCGGGTTGGTTTAACTTCATCAGTCTAACCAAGCTTTTTGATAGTGGATGCAGGTATTAGGTTGATACTTGCCCCAAGGTCACACAGAGTTGTCTTGGTACAAGCATCCTCTAATGTGCATGGTATCATAAAGCTTTCGGGATCTTTAAGCTTCTCTGGTAAGCTTTTCAGAATGACTGCACTACATTCTTCAATGAGGAAAACTTTTTCAGTTTCTCTCCAATCCTTCTTATGACTTAAGATCTCTTTCATGAACTTAGCATAAGAGGGTATTTGCTCAAGTGCCTCTGCAAACGGAATCTTTATTTCAAGAGTTCTGAGGTAGTCTGCAAAGCGGGCAAATTGTTTATCCTATTCCGCTTGGCGGAGTTTCTGAGGATAAGGCATCTTGGCTTTATATTCTTCAACCTTGGTTGCTGCAGGTTTATTTCCTACAGAAGTGGTTGGAGAAGCCTGCTTAAGGGGGTTGTTATCAGCACTTGCAAGTGTCTGACCCCTTTGTGGTGTTTGAACGCCAGAATTGGGGGCTGCATGGGCGTTTAACGCCACTTTTTCACCCTTTTCTGGCGTCTGAACACCAGAGTCATTCCTCTCTGGGCTCTTACTGTCCTCAGAGAGATTTTAGACAGTGGTTTGGTTATCCTTTGTTAGTTGTTCCTTTCTTGGCTTCCTGCTACCTTGGATTGATACATTCAGTGTTTTCCCATTCCTTAATTGAACAACTTGGCATTCTTCTGTTATCTGTTTAGATAGCTGCTGTCTTGTCTGATCCAACTGTGCTTCCATATTTTGGTTAGCATTAGTCTTGGAGCATCTCTTTGAATTCTTCGAATTGTTTTGTTATGATAAGCAATTGCTGATTGAGTTTAGCAACTTGTTCTTGATGACTAAGTTCAGTGGATACTGCTTTAGCCTCTTCTTTCAGGGAGGACTCACTACTCAAGTACAGATGCTGATTTCTAGCAATTGTATCAACAATCTCTTGAGCCTCTTCAATTGTCTTTCTCATATGTATAGATCTACCAGCTGAGTGAGCTAGAGATATTTGAGCTTTTTCTATAAGCCTATAGTAAAAGATGTCTAACTACACCCACTCTGAAAATATTTCAGAGGGGCATTTCCTTAGCATCCCTCTGTACCTCTCCCAGGCATTATAAAGGGATTCATCATCCTCTTGTTTAAAGCCTTAGATGTCCAGCCTTAGCTGTGTCATCCTTTTTGGAGGGTAATATTGATTCAGGAATTTGTCTGATAACTGTTTCTATGTTCTTATGCTTGTTGTGGGTTGGTTATTTAACCACTTCTTAGCTTGATCTTTTACAGCAAATGGAAACAATAATAATCTGTAGACATCTTGATCCACTTCTTTATCACGTACTGTATCAGCAATTTGTAAGAATTGTGCCAGAAACTCAGTAGGTTCTTCCTGTGGAAGACTAGAATACTAGCAATTTTGCTGCACCATAATAATGAGCTGAAGATTTAGCTCAAAACTGCTTGCTCCGATGGGGGGGGTTATACAGATGCTACTCTCGTATGCAGCAGTAATGGGGTTGGCATATGACCCCAGAGTCCTTCTGGACTGTTCATTTCCACTTAGATCCATGATGGAAAAAAGGGAATTGATGTGAATTGCAAATAAAATATATTTTTATTTTTATTTTATTTAATTAAAAACAAACCGAATAAATAAAAAAATATAAGATAAAATAAAATAATTGGAGAATGAAATATAAATTTCGAAAACTAGAAGAAAAATAGAAAGAAATTCGAAAACTAAAATAATTAATTAATTAAGAAGATTTGAAAAACTTTGGATATGATTTTTGAAAAAGATTTTGAATTTTGAAATTTTATAACTAAGATAAGATAAAATAAAAAATTAAAAAAAATCTGAATTTGTAAATGAAATTTTTGAAAATTCAATTTAATAAATAGAAAAAGATATTTTTGAATTTAGTGAGGAAAGAGAAAAACAATAAAATGACACCAAACTTAGAATTTTTAGATCAAAACAAAGAAGACAAACAAGAAAACTTTGAATGCCAAGATGAACACCAAGAACACTTTGAATATCAGGATGAACACCAAGAACAAATTTTAAAAATTTTTAAGAAAATAGAAACACCAAGGACACCAAACTTAAAAATTTTTATATTTTGGACACTAATAATTCGAAAATGTATAAGATAAACAGCAACAATCACCAAACAAGAAATTTTAAAGATCAAATAAGGAAATTATCAAGAACAATTTGAAGATCAATAAAGAACTAAGAACATATAATTCGAAAATTGAAAGAAAAATAATATCATGCAATTGACACCAAACTTAAAATATGAAACTAAACTCAAACAGAAGACTAAATTATGAAGTTATTGGTTTTTAGAAATTTTCGAAAATAGTTTAGAAAAATAAAATAAGGATTTGAAAATTTTAACCCAAAACAATAATAGAAGACTCAATGTTAGTGACTCTAAACCAAAAAGACAAATTTTCCTAATCTAAGCAACAAAATAAACCGTCAGTTGTCCAAACTCGAACAATCTCCGGCAATGGCACCAAAAACTTGGTGCACGAAATTGTGATTACACTTTTCACAACTCCGCATAACTAACCAACAAGTGCACTGGGTCGTCCAAGTAATACCTTACGTGAGTAAGGGTCGATCCCACGGAGATTCTCGGCTTGAAGCAAGCTATGGTTATTTTGTAAATCTTAGTCAGGAGATTAATGATAAGAGTGATTGTATTTATGAAAAATAAATAACATGATATAAATAGTACTTTTGATTCAGTAATGAGAAACAGGCTGACGTTCCAGAGATGCTCTATCGTCTGAATCTCTGCTTTCCTACTGTCTTCTTCTCCAAACATGCATGGCTTCCTTCAATGGCAAGCTGTATGATCCTCTCAGATGAAAACAAATCCATATGGGCTATCACCACACGGCTAATCATCTGTCAGTTCCCACTAGCATCGGAATAGGACCCTTGTCCTTTTGCACACTGTCACTGCGCCCAACATTCGCAGGTTTGAAGCTCGTCACAGTCATCCCTTTTCGGATCCTACTCGGAATACCACAGACAAGGTTTAGACTTTCCGGATCCCAGGAATGCTACCAATTGGTTCTAGCCTATACCACGAAGGTTCTAACCTCCGGACTCAGTCCGTGGATTAGAAACCCAAGAGATACGCACTCAAGCTGTCGCCCAATGAATACGTTGAGCTCAGATAGAACGGGAGTGGTTGTCAGGCACGCGTTCATAGGTTGAGGATAATGATGAGTGTCATGGATCATCATATTCTCTATATTGAAGCACGAGTGAGTATCTTAGAATAGAATCAAGCGTGATTGAATGAAAAATAGTAGTAATTGCATTAATCCATTGAAACACAGTAGAGCTCCTCACCCCTACCTATGGGGTTTAGAGACTCATGCCGTAGAAGATACAATATGAAGTGTAAAATGTCATGAGGTCCAAAATGAATCTCTAAAAGTAGTTTTTATACTAGACTAGTAACTTAGGTTTACAGAAAATGAGTAACTAAGTGCAGATAGTGCAGAATTCCACTTCCAGGACCCACTTGGTGCGTTCCTGGGATGAGCTTTCAAGCTTTCACGTTCATATGCCCAAAGTTGGAATTAAACGCCACCCTGGGTACCAGAATGGGCATTTAACGCCGAAAAAGGTGCCAGTTCTAGCGTTTTACGCCAGAAAGTTTTAGGCTGACTTTGGACGCTAGTTTGGGCCATCAAATTTTGGGCAAAGTATAAACTATTATATATTGCTGGAAAGCCCAGTATGTCTACTTTCCAATGCAATTAAGAGCGCGTCAATTGGATATCTGTAGCTCGAGAGAATCCATTTCGAGTGCATGAGGGTCAGAATCCAACAGCATCTGTAGTCCTTTTTCAGCCTCTGAATCGGATTTTTGCTCAGATCCCTCAATTTTAGTAAAAAAATACCTAAAATTACAGAAAAATATACAAAATCATAGTAAAGTCCAGAAATGTGATTTTTGAATAAAAACTAATACAAATATAATAAAAAGTAACAAAAACATACTAAAAACTATATAAAAACAATGCCAAAAAGGGTATAAATTATCCGCTCATCAACACCACATAAAAAACCAACCTTGTACATAAAAGAATGTTTTCTGGCTTCAGATCACAATGAATAATGCCAGCATCCTTTAATAGAGCCAGTCCATATAAAATCTTAAAAATATAAATTAAAAAAATTATGGTAAGATATCAAAGCCAGCAAAAGACAAAGCATAAAGGTCATTTAGAGATTTGACATACCTGCTTAGAGAATAACTGAACAATGCTAAGTGATAATTCTCTAAAATGATTCATCTTGATAAGCTCATACCTATATGGCTACAGCCTAAAATGTCAATACCAAAATGTGCAACGAGATAACAAATCCAGAATTGTATACAACTATACACTATACAACAGAATGTATCAAGTATTTTATATCTTTTATCTTGAATCTAGATCTACTAACCTTGAAAAGTTGGGGACAGGCATCCCAGTGTCAGAGTGTCAAACTCAACAGAATTAATTTTGTATTTCAAAATCTACTCAGCAATTATGGGCTTCGCAATATTCTTCGCAATCTTATTCAAAATTGCCTAAAAAATAGAACAATTAACACACTAAGACAAACAAACAACCAAGGTAAAAAGCAAAAATGAAAAAGGGTCAAAGCTTATTCAAAATGCAAATACCTTATCAAGGTAAGGCTATTCAAGAAACTTGTTCAGCCAATCAATCTTCAGCAAAAAATGAAAAGAAACATTGCATCAATAAAAACCTAAACCCCAAAAAATTCAACCAAAATGAAACTAGTCAATACATTCAGGAACCTTGATTTCACAAACAAGTTTATAAGAACACAAAATAAAGAACTGTAACCATTACAAGTTCTTATCATAGAATAGGAAATAGAATTAGAGTTTGTGATGGAACATAGGATAATATAATTAGAGTTAGCGATGGAATTGAATGAAAAAAAACAGCGATGAAAGAGAAAGGAGATTAGAGTTACCTGCACAGATGAGGCAAGATCGAAGAGAGAGACGTAGCAACACACAGAGAAGAGCAAGCACTAGTGGCGAGATCGAAGAGAGAAACGCACATTAGGGTTCGAAAGGGAGCGACGCAAGCAAGACCAATGGAAGGGGTGCGACGGAAAAGAACTGGGAAGGGGTACGACAGAGCCACGGTGCGATGGAAGTTCAGTTCAATGGAGGTTCGGTGCGATGGCGGTGTAAGGCTGATAGCACCGCCGATGGAGCATTTAGAGGGGATAAGTATGGAGGCGCAGAAGTGTGATGTGAAATGAAGAGGAGAACATGATCCCCAAACCTTTATTTTAATATTTCCGACGGAATATTTTAAATTACAAACAGATTTTCTATCTGTAATAATTTAATAAAACGCAGCATATTTGTTCATTTAATTATAGACGGATTTTCCGTCGGTAACTATATCCCACGAAATTAATTTTGCTAGCAGAATTTTTGATGGATTCTCTTTTCTGTCTGTAATTTATACTAATTCATTTTCTTATGTTTCTGACAAAAAATCCCTTGCAAAATCTGTCTGTATTTCTGTGGGATAAAATCTGTTTGAAATATCGTCTGTAATAACTAGTTTTCTAGTAGTGATATATATATATATATATATATATATATATATATATATATATATATATATATATATATATATATATATATATGTTGGTAGATAATGATTATTGATGAGTAAGATGACTTTAATGAGTTATGGTGGTGGGTGTTGATGTTTGAAGATGAATGTTGATGAGGATATTGATTATTGGTTATTACGGCTCAAGTTGAAAACAAATGATTGAGGAGATCTGATGAATTAAATGAATTGATTGATGATAATAGGACTAATTGGATGAAAGATTTGATATATGTAACTTTGATGATTGTTGGAAATATAGAATGGTGGTATTGAGGAACTTTGGTGTGAATTTAGGTTGAACTTGAAGTTGGATGAGGTGAGTATTAAATGGTTTTGATATTTAGGTAATTGATAAATGATTGGAGAGTGTCTATTGTGGATTTTGGGTTGTTTTGAGTATGTTTTGAGTTGGTTTGGTGTTGAAGTTTCGGAAAACTAGAGAATTGACTCTTTTGGTAAAAACCTATTTTTAGTGAACTTTGGCAGATCATAACATGAGCCTCAATCTTTGAAATTGGTTGCTTTTTATTTTAAATTAAAGATGGTTTAAAGAGCTTTAAAATGGTATAAAGTTTGAGGAAAAGGAGTTCTGTAGAGGAAGTTATGAGCATTTAAAGTATGGTATTTAAAACTGAAATTCTACAACATTAAAATTTTTCTGAGTCTGATGCAGCATGTGTACGCGAACCTGTGCACGCGACGCGGGCATTTTCTACTGCCTGGGGGTCTCACGTACGCGGGCACTGTGTTGCATACGCAAGCAGGTGAATTTTGGTTATGCGTACTGGTGCACGAAATTGTGATCATCAACAATAGCGCCAAAGACTTGAAGCTCTTAAACGTGAATCACACTTTGTCACAATTCTGCACAACTAACCAGCAAGTGCACTGGGTCGTCCAAGTAATAAACCTTATGTGAGTAAGGGTCGATCCCACGGAGACTGTCGGCTTGAAGCAAGCTATGGTCATCTTGTAAATCTCAGTCAGGCAGATTCAAATGGTTATGGGGGATTGATAATTAAAAGATGAATAAAACATAAAATTAGATAAAGATAGAGATACTTATGTAATTCATTGGTAGGAACTTTAGATAAGCGTATGAAGATGCTTTGTTCCTCCTGAACCTCTGCTTTCCTATTGCCTTCTTCCAATCATTCATACTCCTTTCCATGGCAAGCTTTATGTTGGGCATCACCGTTGTCAATGGCTACTTCTCGTCCTCTCAGTGAAAATGTTCTACGCACGCTGTCACCGCACGGCTAATCTTCTGTCGGTTCACGATCATGTTGGAATAGGATCCATTGATCCTTTTGCGTCTGTCACACGCCCAACACTCGCGAGTTTGAAGCTCGTCACAGTCATCCCTTCCCAGATCCTACTCAGAATACCACAGACAAGGTTTAGACGTTCCGGATCTCAGGAATGGCCGCCAATAAATCTAGCCTATACCACGAAGGTTCCAATCTTAGATTAGAAACCCAAGAGATACGCATTCAAGCCATTGCTAGTAGAACAGAGGTGGTTGTCAGGCACATGTTCATAGGTGAGATTGATGATGAGTGTCATGGATCATCACATTCATCAAGTTGAAGAATGAATGAATATCTTAGAGAAGAAGTAGGCGTGAATTGAATAGAAGAACAATAGTAATTGTATTAATTCATGAAGAACAGCAGAGCTCCACACCTTAATCTATAGTGTGTAGAAACTCCACCGTTGAAAATACAAAAGTGATAATGGAGGTCATTGGCTTCGGCCCCAGAGAGGGAACCAGAAGAACCAAGATTAAAAGTATATCAAAGTATAAGGTCCTATTTATAGAGAACTAGTAGCCTAGGGTTTACAGAAATAAGTAATTAATGCAGAAATCTTCTTCCGGGCCCACTTGGTGTGTGCTTGGGCTGAGCATTGAAGCTTTCATGTGTAGAGACTTTTCTTGGAGTTAACCGCCAGCTTTTGTGCCAGTTTGGGCGTTTAACTCCAGCTTTTGTGCCAGTTCTAGCGTTAAACGCCAAAATTCTTGAGCTGACTTGGAATGCCGGTTTGGGTCATCAAATCTTGGGCAAAGTATAGACTATTATATATTGCTGGAAAGCCCAAGATGTCTACTTTCCAACGCAATTAAGAACGCGTCAATTGGGTTTCTGTAGCTCCAGAAAATCCACTTTGCGTCCAGGGAGGTCAGGATCCAACAGCATTTGCAGTCCTTTTTCAGCCTCTGAATCAGATTTTTGCTCAGGTCCCTCAATTTCAGCCAGAAAATACCTGAAATCACAGAAAAATACACAAACTCATAGTAAAGTCCAAAAAAGTGAATTTTATTTAAAAACTAATAAAAATATAATAAAAACTAACTAAAATATACTAAAAACATACTAAAAACTGCCAAAAAGCGTATAAATTATCCGCTCATCACAACACCAAACTTAAATTGTTGCTTGTCCCCAAGCAATTGAAAATCATATAGGATAAAAAGAATAGAATGTACAATAAATTCTAAAAACATCTATGAAGATCAGTATCAATTTGATGAGCGGGGCTTTTAGCTTTTTGCTTCTGAACAGTTTTGGCATCTCACTTTATCCCTTGAAGTTCAGAATGATTGGCATCTATAGGAACTCAGAATCCAGATAGTGTTATTGATTCTCCTAGTTAAGTATGTTGATTCTTGAACACAGCTACTTTATAAGTCTTGGCCGTGACCCTAAGCACTTTGTTTTCCAGTATTACCACCAGATACATAAATGCCACACACACATGACTGGGTGAACCTTTTCAGATTGTGACTCAGCTTTGCTAAAGTCCCTAGTGAGAGGTGTCCAGGGCTCTTAAGCACACTCTTTTTGCTTTGGACCATGACTTTAACCGCTCAGTCTCAAGTTTTCACTTGACACCTTCACGCCACAAGCACATGGCTAGGGACAGCTTGGTTTAGCCGCTTAGGCCAGGATTTTATTCCTGTGGGCCCTCCTATCCACTGATGCTCAAAGCCTTGGATCCCTTTTTTATTTTATGCTTGCCTTTTGGTTTAAAGGGTTATTGGCTTTTTCTGCTTGCTTTTTCTTTTTCTCTCTTTTTTTTTCGCATATATCCTTTTTTCTACAAGCTTTTCATTGCTTTTTCTTGCTTCAAGAATCAATTTTATGATTTTTCAGATTATCAAATAACATTTCTCCTTTTCCATCATTCTTTCAAGAGCCAACAATTTTAATATTCATGAATCAACAGTATAAAAAATATGCACTGTTCAAGCATTCATTTAGAAAGACAAAAGTATTGCCACCACATCAAAATAATTAATCTGTTTTAAAATTTGAAATTCATGAACTTCTTTTTTCTTTTTCAATTAAAAACATTTTTTATTTTAAGAAAGGTGATGGATTCATTTTCATTGCTTTAAGCCATAGACACTTAGACACTAGTGATCATGTAATAAAGACACAAACATAGATAAACATAAAGCATAATTTTCAAAAAACAGAAAATAAAGAACAAGGAGATTAAAGAACGGGTCCACCTTAGTGATGGCGGCTTGTTCTTCCTCTTGAAGATCTTATGGAGTGCTTGAGCTCCTCAATGTCTCTTTCTTGCCTTTGTTGCTCCTCTCTCAAGGTTCTTTGGTCTTCTCTAATTTCATGGAGGAGGATGGAATGCTCTTGGTGCTCCACCCTTAGTTGTCCCATGTTGGAACTTAATTCTCCTAGGGAGGTGTTGATTTTCTCCCAATAGTTTTGTGGAGGAAATTGCATCCCTTGAGGCATCTCAGGGATTTCATGATGAGGAATATCCTCATGCTCTTGGTGAGGTTCTCTTATTTGCTCCATCCTTTTCTTAGTGATGGGCTTATCCTCATCAATGAGGATGTCTTCCTCTATGTCAATTCCAACTGAATTGCAGAGGTGACAAATGAGGTGAGGGAAGGCTAACCTTGCCACAGTAGAGGACTTGTCCGCCACCTTGTAGAGTTCTTGGGATATAACCTCATGAACTTCTACTTCCTCTCTAATCATGATGCTATGAATCATGATGGCTCGGTCTATAGTAACTTCAGACCGGTTGCTAGTGGGAATGATTGAGCGTTGGATAAACTCCAACCATCCCCTAGCCATGGGCTTGAGGTCATGCCTTCTTAGTTGAACCGGCTTCCCTCTTGAATCTCTCTTCCATTGAGCACCCTCTTCACAGATGTCTATGAGGACTTGGTCCACCCTTTGATCAAAGTTGACCCTTCTAGTATAGGGGTGTGCATCTCCTTGCATCATGGGCAAGTTGAATGCCAACCTTACATTTTCCGGACTAAAATCTAAGTATTTCCCTCGAACCATTGTAAGCCAATTCTTAGGGTCCGGGTTCACACTTTGATCATGGTTCTTGGTGATCCATGCATTGGCATAGAACTCTTGAACCATTAAGATTCTGACTTGTTGAATGGGGTTGGTGAGAACTTCCTAACCTCTTCTTAGAATCTCATGTCGAATCTCCGGATATTCGTCTTTTTTGAGCTTAAAAGGGACCTCGGGGATCACCTTCTTTTTGGCCACAACTTCATAGAAGTGGTCTTGATGCACCCTTGAGAAGAATCTCTCCATCTCCCATGACTCGGAGGTGGAAGCTTTTGCCTTCCCTTTCCTCTTTCTAGAGGTTTCTCCGGCCTTTTGTGCCATAAATGGTTATGAAAAAACAAAAAGCTTTAGCTTTTACCACACCAAACTTATAAGGTTTGCTCGTCCTCGAGCAAAAGAAGAAAGAAGAGCGTAGAAGAAGAAGAAATAGAGGAGATGGAGGGGAGTATGGTTCGGCCATTATGGGTGGGTTTGGGTGGGAAAGTGGTTTAAATTTGAATGGTGAGGTAGGTGGGGTTTATGAAGAATGGATGTGAGTGTTGAAGAGAATGGTGGAATTTGATAGGTGAGGGGTTTTTGGGGAATGGGTGAAGAAGAGAGAGAGAAGTGGGGTAGGTGGGGATCCTGTGGGGTCCACAGATCTTGAGGTATCAAGGATATCTCATCCCTGCACCAAGTGGCGTGCAAAAATGCCCCTTTCTGCCAATCCTGGTGTTAAACGCTAGGCTGCTGCCCATTTTTGGCATTTAACACCAGCTTCTTGCCCATTCCTGGTGCCCATTTCTGGCGTTAAACGCCTAGAATGGTGCCATACTGGGCATTTAACGCCCATTCTGCTACCCTTACTGGCGTTTAAACACCAATAAGTTTCTCCTCCAGGGTGTTCTATTTTTAATTCTATTTTTTCTTCTGTTTTTGCTTTTTCAATTGTTTTTGTGACTTCACATGATCATCAACCTACAGAAATCATAAAATAACAAAAGAAAATAGAAATTTAACATAGATAATTAAAGATTGGGTTGCCTCCCAACAAGCGCTTCTTTAATGTCAATAGCTTGACAGTGGCTCTCATGGAGCCTCACAGATGTTCAGAGCAATGTTGTGGCCTCCCAACACCAAACTTAGAGTTTGACTGTGGGGGCTCTGTTTGACTCTGTATTGAGAGAAGCTCTTCATGCTTCCTCTCCATGGTTACAGAGGGATATCCTTGAGCTTTAAACACAAGGGAGTCTTCATTTACTTGAATGATCAATTTTCGTCTGTCAACATCAATCACAGCTTTTGCTGTGGCTAGGAAGGGTCTGCCAAGGATGATGGATTCATCCATACACTTCCCAGTCTCTAGAATTATGAAATTAGCAGGGATGTAATGGTCTTCAACCTTTACCAAGACATCCTCTGCAAGTCCATAAGCTTGTTTCCTTGAATTGTCTACCGTCTCTGGTGAGATTCTAGCAGCTTGTACCTCAATGATCCCTAGCTTCTCCATTACAGAGAGAGGCATAAGGTTTATACTTGACCCCAGGTCACACAGAGCCTTCTCAAAGGTCATGGTGCCTATGGTATAAGGGATTAAGAATTTTCCAAGGTCTTGTCTCTTCAGAGGTAATTTCTGCCTAGTCAAGTTATCCAGTTCTTTGATGAGCAATGGAGGTTCATCCTCCCAAGTCTCAGTACCAAATAACTTGGCATTTAGCTTCATGATTGCTCCAAGGTACTTAGCAACTTGCTCTTCAGTAACATCTTCATCCTCTTCAGAGGAAGAATACTCATCAAAGCTCATGAATGGCAGAAGTAAATTTAATGGAATCTCTATGGCCTCATTGTGAGCCTCAGATTTCCATGGTTCCTCAATAGGGAATTCCATGGAGGCCAGTGGACGTCCATTGAGGTCTTCCTCAGTGGAGATCACTGCCTCTTCCTCCTCTCCAGGTTCGGCCATGTGAGAGGTGTTTATGGCCTTGCACTCTCTCTTTGGATTCTCTTCTGTATTGCTTGGGAGAGTACTAGGAGGGAGTTCAGTAATTTTCTTAATCAGCTGACGCACTTGTGCCTCCAAATTTCTAATGGAGGACCTTGTTTCAGTCATAAAACTTTGAGTGGTTTTGATTAGATCAGAGACAATGGTTGCTAAGTCAGAGTGGCTTTGCTTAGAATTCTCTATCTGTTGCTGAGAAGATGATGGAAAAGGCTTGCTATTGCCAAACCTGTTTCTTCCACCATTATTGTTGTTGAAACCTTGTTGAGGTCTCTGTTGATCCTTCCATGAGATATTTGGATGATTTCTCCATGAAGGATTATAGGTGTTTCCATATGGTTCTCCCATGTAATTCACCTCTTCCATTGCTGGGTTCTCAGGATCATAAGCTTCTTCTTCAGAGGAAGCTTCCTTAGTACTGCTTGTTGCTGCTTGCATTCCAGATAGACTCTGAGAAATCATATTGACTTGTTGGGTTAATATTTTATTCTGAGCCAGTATGGCATTCAGAGTATCAATCTCAAGAACTCCTTTCTTCTTATTTGTCCCATTATTCATAGGGTTCCTTTTAGAAGTGTACATGAATTGGTTATTTGCAACCATCTCAATGAGTTCCTGAGCTTCTGCAGGCGTCTTCTTCAGATGAAGAGATCCTCCAGCAGAGCTGTCCAATGACATCTTGGACAGTTCAGACAGACCATCATAGAAAATTCCTATGATACTCTATTCTGAAAGCATGTCAGAAGGGCACCTTCTGATCAATTACTTGTATCTTTCCCAAGCTTCATAGAGGGATTCACCTTCCTTCTATCTGAAGGTTTGGACTTCCACTCTAAGCTTGCTCAATTTTTGAGGTGGAAAGAACTTTGCTAAGAAGGCATTGACTAGCTTTTCCCAAGAGTTCAGGCTTTCTTTAGGTTGTGAGTCCAACCATGTCCTAGCTCTGTCTCTTACAACAAAAGGGAAGAGCATAAGTCTGTAGACCTCAGGATCAACCCCATTGGTCTTGACAGTGTCACAGATTTGCAAGAATTCAGCTAAGAACTGATGAGGATCTTCCAATGGAAGTCTATGAAACTTGCAATTCTGTTGCATTAGAGAAACTAATTGAGGATTAAGCTCAAAGTTGTTTGCTCCAATGGCAGGGATTGAGATGCTTCTCCCATAGAAGTCGGGAGTAGGTGCAGTAAAGTCACCAAGCACCTTGCTTGCATTGTTGGCATTGTTGTTTTCGGCTGCCATGGCTTCTTCTTCCTTGAAAAGCTCTGTTAGGCCCTCTAGAGAGAATTGTGCTTTAGCTTCTCTTAGCTTTCTCTTCAAGGTCCTTTCAGGTTCAGGATCAGCTTGAACAAGTATGCCTTTATCTTTGCTCCTGCTCATATGAAAGAGAAGAGAACAAGAAAGTAGGGAATCCTCTATGTCACAGTATAGAGATTTCTTGAGGTGTCAGAGGAAAAGAAGACTAGAAGGAGGAGGTAGATAGAAGAGAATTCGAACTTATCAAGAGGGATAGAGTTTGAATTGCACCTTGAGGAGGAGTGTTAGTCCCTTAAATAGAAGGATATGAGAAGAGGGGAAGAATTTTCGAAAATAAATTAAAAAGATTTTGAAATAATAAAAAGAAATTTGAAAATTTGATTGAGATTTTCGAAAATTAAGATTAGGAAAGAAATTAAGTGATTTTTGAAAAAGATTTTGAAATTAGAAATCAAAAAGATATGATTGAGAGTTAATTTTGAAAAAGATGTGATTGAAAAGATATGATTGAGAAGATATGATTAAAAATCAATTTTAAAAAAGAAAGTTTTAAAATTAAAGTTGATTACTTGACTAACAAGAAATTAAAAGATATGATTCTTAAAATTTAAAATTTGATCCTTTCTTAATAGGCAAGTAACAACATGAAAATTTTGAAGTAAATCATTAATTATAGCAAAGATTTTTGAAAATTATAATAATAAAAAAAATTGAAAGAAATTGATTTTGAAAGGATATGATTGAAAAGATATGATTTGAAAAAGATTTGATTTGGAAAAATTATGAAAATTTGAAAAAGATTTGAATTAAAAACAAAATCTTCCCTCTAGTGTCATCCTGGCGTTAAACGCCCAGAATGGCATCCATTCTGGCGTTTAACGCCCAGAATGGCATCCATTCTGGCGTTTAACGCCCAAAATTCTACCTTTTTGGGCGTTTAAACGCCAGCCAGGTAAACGCCAGTTTTCCTTCTTCACTGGGTGTTTTGAACGCCCAGCTTTTTCTGTTTGATTCCTCTGCTGAATGTTCTGAATCTTCAATTCTATGTATTATTGACTTGAAAAGACATAATTTTGAAATTTTTTTTTTGAATTTTTCAATGAAGAGAAACAATCAAAATACAACTAATCTTAGGAAACTCAAATCAAACAAACAATACATGCAGGATACCAAACTTAAAAATTTTCATATAAGAGACTCTAACAAATTGAGAATGCATATGAGAAACAACAAAACACACAAAACAAGAGAATTTAAAGATTAGAGCAATGAAATCATCAAGAACAACTTGAAGATTAATGAAGAACATAATGCATGTAATTTTCGAAAATTATGGGTATGCAATTGACACCAAACTTAAAATTAGACACTAGACTCAAACAAGAAACATATAACATTTTTTATTTTTATGATTTTATAAATTTTTTTGTGATTTTTCGAAAATTGAGTGGAAAAGAAAATAAAGGGGTTCAAAATTTTTAATAAGACTTCCAGGAATCATTGCAATGCTAGTCTAAGACTCCGGTCCAGGAATTAGACATGGCTTACTAGCCAGCCAAGCTTTCATTGAAAGCTCCGGTCCAAAACACTAGACATGGCCAATGGCCAGCCAAGCTTTAGCAGATCATTGCTAACAACAGCAAAATTGATAGGAATCAACAAGCTCTTGTGATAATAAGTTGAAACCTCGGTCCAATAAGATTAGACATGGCTTCACAGCCAGCCAGACTTCAACAAATCATCATGAAACTCTAGAATTCATTCTTAAAAATTCTGAAGAACAAAATAGAATTTTTTTTTGAATTTTTTTGAAAATAAAAATAAAATAAAATTACCTAATCTAAGCAACAAGATGAACCGTCAGTTGTCCAAACTCGAACAATCCCCGACAACAGCGCCAAAAACTTGGTGCACGAAATTGTGATCATCAACAATGGCGCCAAAGACTTGGAGCTCTCAAACGTGAATCACACTTTGTCACAATTCCGCACAACTAACCAGCAAGTGCACTGGGTCGTCCAAGTAATAAACCTTACGTGAGTAAGGGTCGATCCCACGGAGACTGTTGGCTTGAAGCAAGCTATGGTCATCTTGTAAATCTCAGTCAGGCAGATTCAAATGGTTATGGGGGATTGATAATTAAAATATGAATAAAACATAAAATTAGATAAAGATAGAGATACTTATGTAATTCATTGGTAGGAATTTTAGATAAGCGTATGAAGATGCTTTGTTCCTCCTGAACCTCTGCTTTCCTATTGCCTTCTTCCAATCATTCATACTCCTTTCCATGGCAAGCTTTATGTTGGGCATCACCGTTGTCAATGGCTACTTCCCGTCCTCTCAGTGAAAATGTTCTACGCACGCTATTACCGCACGGCTAATCATCTGTCGGTTCTCGATCATGTTGGAATAGGATCCATTGATCCTTTTCCATCTATCACACGCCCAACACTCGCGAGTTTGAAGCTCGTCACAGCCATCCCTTCCCAGATCCTACTCAAAATACCACAGACAAGGTTTAGACATTCCAGATCTCAGGAATGGCCGCCAATAATTCTAGCCTATACCACAAAGGTTCCAATCTTAGATTAGAAACCCAAGAGATACGCATTCAAGCCATTGCTAGTAGAATAGAGGTGGTTGTCAGGCACATGTTCATAGGTGAGAATGATGATGAGTGTCATGGATCATCACATTCATCAAGTTGAAGAACTAATGAATATCTTAGAGAAGAAGTAGGCGTGAATTGAATAGAAGAACAATAGTAATTGTATTAATTCATGAAGAACAGCCGAGCTCCACACCTTAATCTATGGTATGTATAAACTCCACCGTTGAAAATACAAAAGTGATAATAGAGGTCATTGGCTTCGGCCCCAGAGAGGGAACCAGAAGAACCAAGATTAAAAGTATATCAAAGTATAAGGTCCTATTTATAGAGAACTAGTAGCCTAGGGTTTACAGAAATAAGTAATTAATGCAGAAATCTTCTTCTGGGCCCACTTGGTGTGTGCTTGGCTGAGCATTGAAGCTTTCATATGTAGAGACTTTTCTTGGAGTTAAACGCCAGCTTTTCTGCCAGTTTGGGCGTTTAACTCCAGCTTTTGTGCCAGTTCTGGCGTTAAACGCCAAAATTCTTGAGCTGACTTGGAACGCCGATTTGGGCCATCAAATCTTGGGAAAAGTATAGACTATTATATATTACTGGAAAGCCCAAGATGTCTACTTTCCAACGCAATTGAGAGCGCCCCAATTGGGTTTCTGTATCTCCAGAAAATTCACTTTGAGTGCAGGGAGGTCAGAATCCAACAGCATCTGCAATCCTTTTTCAGCCTCTGAATCAGATTTTTGCTCAGGTCCCTCAATTTCAGCCAGAAAATACCTGAAATCATAGAAAAATACACTAACTCATAGTAAAGTCCAGAAAAGTGAATTTTATTTAAAAACTAATAAAAATATAATAAAAACTAACTAAAATATACTAAAAACATACTAAAAACAATGCCAAAAAGCGTATAAATTATTCGCTCATCACGTACGCGAGTTTTAATACGCGACACGGGAATTCCTCTCAGGTTAGGAGTCTCGCGTACATGAGAGAGGAGTTGCGTACGCGATCCTCACTTTTTTAACGCGTGCATATGAATGGCAGGGGTGTGTGTACGCACATCCCCTGTTTTGTTGAAAAATTATTTTTCTTCATTTTTCAAGGGTTCTCTAGCTTTCTAAACTTCTTTAAACTACTGTTTGAGATTACTACCTAGTAATTAGGCCCTAATAGTAATAGATATGAGTTGGTGACTTAAATTGGTAAATTATGCATGAGTTTAGTAAACGGTGACTTAGGCCTGATACGTCAGTTGGATGGAGTTGTCATGTGAACTGATGGGGAATCGGGTTGTTGAGGAATTTGTGATATTGAGGTTGGATGATGAGATTGAGTATATGATTGTGATATGCATTGTTCTCTGTTGTAGGGGCTGTGGCAGTCTCCCACCTACGTTCGGATGTGAGGGCTCTGGCAGTCTCCCGCTCACGTGCAATGCATTGTTTTGATAAGCCGCTATGCGCCTCGGGCAAGGACTACGACAGTCTCCCTCTTGTCGAGGTAGCGGTGCTGGTCTAGGGGCCGAGGTAGTCTCCCACCTACGCTGAGATGTGAGGACTGAGTCAGTCTCCCGCTCACATAACCTTTCTGCCGCAATAGTGAACTTGGGCACTATAACCCGAAAAAGTATGTTAGACACTATATCCATGGGTCAATAGTGTGCAGGGCACTATATCCCTAGTATGGAAGATTCTCTGCTACAAGAGTGTGCAGGGCACTATATCCCTGGCGTGGCAGAGAGGCAACATCCATGGAGATGTGACGGGTTGGCATTTTGAACCGACAAGTGATATCACGAGCCAAATAGGATAGACATTCATCATATGCATCTTTTACATGCTTGCTTGATTTGATTACTTGAGTTTTGCCTATTTGAATAACATGCCTAAATGCTAGTTGATTTACCTGCTATATATGTATACTATTTGTGTTTTACTTGTTTGCATTATATATGTTTTAATGGCGTTTAGGAGGATTGGTAGGCGGTGGCGATATCGCACGGAGAGTAGGTTAGTGAAGGCTATGGACAGCGGTGCTACGTTAGTTAGAAATTTCCTAAGTTTAGATAAGCCTATTTATGGTTTATGGTTTAAGTTACTTATTTTGTTAAGCTTGAATATCTATTTTCGATGTGAAGTTTTAGGATTGCCTTTGGCGTCCCAGAATCTTATATCTTACATATTGGGCACTATTACTGTTCATACCCTGGGTCGAGCTATCCGACTTGGGCTGATTGAAGACAAAGCGACCGACCTCTTCAGACGGGTCTCCCCAACCTCCTCTCAAAAGAGGTCGGCCAAAACTGCCATGAGAGGCCCAAACAGGCCCAAACGAAGGGACATAGCCCAATCTAAAGGCAGCTAAAGCCTAAAAAGATAAGGGCGGTTCCCCTAAGAGATAAGATGACCTCACTTAAAGATAAGATAAGATAACTAACTTATCTTATCTAGAAAGGTCAGCCTACACCACTATAAATACACTAGAGCACCCAGGTATAACTCATACTCTGATTCTACAAAATACCTGCTTAAAGCCCATGCTAACATAAGCATCGGAGTCTCTTGTAGGTACCTGATGGATATTTTGGAAAATGAATTCCAACATCGAAAACTAACCGGCAAGTGTACCGGGTCGTATCAAGTAATAATAACTCACATGAGTGAGGTCGATCCCACAGGGATTGAAGGATTGAGCAATTTTATTTTAGTGGTTAATTTAGTCAAGCGAATCAAGTATTGGTTTGAGTTGTTTATAATTGACAGAAGCTAAATTGCTTGAAATGTAAAGGGAGATGGAAGAATTGCAGTAAATTAAAGAGAGCAGGAAGTAAAAGTGCTGAATCTTAAAGAACAAGTAAATTAAATTGCAGAAACTTAGATTGCAAGAAATGTAAATAACTGAATCTTAAAGTGCAAGAAATGTAAATTGCTTGAATTATAAAAGGAATTGGAAACTGGGATTGCAGAATTTAAACAAGCAGAAGTAAATTGCAATAAACAGAAGAGTAAAAGGTGAATTGAAGTAAAGTGGATCTTAAACAGCAAAGTGAAAAAATGATTGAAGAATTAAAAACAGAAAATAAATGCAGCTCAATTGTAGAAATTAAAAGAGAAATTGAAGATCTCAGGAGTGGAAGAGACTAGAAAACAAGTCTAGATCTCAAATCCTTCCTTGATTCAACAAGAAAAGTTGCAAAAGAAATAAAAAAATAAGTTGCAGAAGTAGTAGAAGAGAAGAAGCAGTAAACAGAATTTGAAATGTAAATCAAAGTTTCTTAGAATTATGCAGAAAGATTAAACAAGAGATCTCAAGGTGAGATTGAAACAGAATTTCTTCAATTCTCCACCCAAGATCCAAGACAAGAAGTAAAGAGTGTTCAAGCAAGAACAAGGAAGAAGAGAGATCAATTCTCCTTCCAAATTTTCTAAGATCCAAATTCAAAGTAAAAAGCTCAAAATTACAAAAATGAAAATTCTCAAAGAAGCAAAAAAAAGAAAAGGTTTTCTCTAAATCAAACTAACACTTATTTATACACTTCCTAATCTAGATCTAAGAATTTGGGTGGGCTCTAAAATTTGGTGAATAAATGAATTAATTTGGATTTTTAATGGATTTTTTAATGGATCTTTGGTGCGCCAGTCCCCCTGTCCGTGTTGCTCTTCAATAGAGCTCAGTTGGAATTTTGAACTGAGCTCTATGTCTTGGCCGTGTCAATCTTGTGTGCATCATGGCATCCTTGGCCGTGTCAATGTGCGTATGACAAGCTCCTTGGTGTGCTTCTTGTTGCGCCAAAGTGTGGGAAGTGGGGGAGAGTAGTGCTCAGTTGGGAAAACCAACTGAGCTCCCCATTTGTAGCGCCTTGCTTTGGACTTCAAGCTCCCAGGTTCGAATCCTGGTGGAAGCAAACTGAAGCTAATTTCCTTGGAGGGGTTGGACGCTCCTTCCTTGCCTTTCATGAAGCTCCTTGGTTCGAACCTTGGGAGAGCCATTTTGGCTCATTTTTCTTGCAAGGAGAGTAGCGCTCCTCCCTTGTTCTCCGTGGGGTTCCCAGATTCGAATCCTAGCCAACTCACTTTGGCTTAATTTCCTTGCAAGCTTGGTAGTGTGAGGTTTCTTGTTCGAACCTTGGAGGAAGCTTTTTGGCCATTTTCTTTTATTTTTCTTGCAAGGAGCGTTCCTTGCTTTCCTATCTTTCCTTGTGGAGCTCGGTTCACTCTCTCAACTTAGCTCTCCTTCTTCCTCAATGTTGCTACACTTTTCTTTTCTTGGGCACGCTTTTTGTTTCCTTTGGGCACATTCCTTAGGCCACGCTTTTCTTATTTTCTTCTTTCTTCACCTACAAGTAGTCAAAACAACCAATCAAAGTATCACCAAATTCACAAGGTTTAAAATTCATTCATAATTCAATTAATTTTTGCTTAAACCTCATGATTTTGTATCAATTAAAGGGTGGTTGGTTGATTTAATAAAATATAAAATTCCACTCCAAATTACTTACTTACAATGCAAGAAAGTGCATAAAACCTAATAAAAACAAAGAAAAAGACTAGTAAAACTAGGCTAAGATGACTTGTCATCACAACACCAAACTTAAAACTTGCTTGTCCCCAAGCAAGCATTAAACATAAGAGAAGATAGAATGAAATAGAGAAGTATACATGTCCTTATTAAGCATTTAGTTGAACTTGGTTCATGGGATTTCATGCAGATCAATAGTAGCTCATTTATTACTTGCTGTTAAACAAACAATGTTTCTTCAAAGATTCACTAAGGTTACTGCTACAATGCCTTACTTTTCGCTTACTTTCCTTGTTAGTTTTTTCCTTATTTCTTTTGCATTAGAGAGCTTATTACTTGTTGAAGGCTTGGTGGCAAATGTTGCAGCAGCCTTTGGCTTAATTATACTCAACATTTCTTCACCACAGACACATGGCTCACCTTTTTCTTCCTAGGATCATTGATGCCCAGCATCTCTTTGGATAACTAAGTGTTTTGTAGCTAGGTTGCTCTTTATTGTGGAATTTCAGTTGGCAATCCCAAATCAGTTGATCTAAGTGGCCAAGTTTTTAAATACTCCTTAGAACTTACTTATCCAAGCATATCCTAGTACAAAAACACCACAGGCATGTGTCCTAGGGTCCAAGCTATTGGTGTCTAGCCTTATTGTTTGTTTCTTTGCCAATTCTTGGATTTGCTCTTTCTGTTTCTTTCTGTTTTGATTCATTTTCAAGGGATTTTTATTAATTGAAGGATCATAACAGCAAACTAGCTTAAGCTTCAAGTAACATGTCATTATGCAGCAATTATTTTGTGAGTTAACAATTGAATCAAACACATACCACCACTAACTTTCATTCTAACTTTTGCAACATTGAACAATTACTTTTCTAAATCAAACATCTCTCTTTTATTCAAACAGCAAGGGAACAAAGCAAAGTACTCAAGCGAATGAAGGATGACATTTATTATGCAGATAACTTTTAAGCTAAAGAAAAATTGCAGATAGCTTTCTTTAGCATGTATTTTTACTTGCAACTAAATGAAAATTCTAGCAAGGCATGAAGGAATCCCTGAATTAAAACATTTCATAACTATAAGGATTAAGTATAAATACAACCTGTTGGGTTACAGCTTTTCATTCTTCCTTCAGTTATGCTCCTTTTTAGTCATAGTGCAAATGTTCTTTAATTTCTTGGCTGTTACCATGCATACTCCTCAAACGTTGCTTGCTTTTCAAGCTCTTTAGGTATCTGGTTAATCTGCAAAGCTTATTTGTGGGCTTTTGAACTTTACTTTGGTGTGTGAACACCAAACTTAGTTCCTTGCCAATGTTTCTCATGCAACAAATTAACTATATGTGAAATCCTTTTTCCTTGCTAAGGTAATAAAACTAAAAACCATGAAACAGCAAATAGTTAACTAGTTTATCTAAATGTTTGAAGCTGGAATTATGCAGGAAGTGAGAATGCATTTTATGACGAGACTTTGGTGGAACACCAAACTTAGAATCCTTCACTCTCCCTTAGATTGTTTTGGTGTGCAACACCAAACTTAGCTTCTTGCTGTACAGATAAAACTAATTGACCTTTTTATTAAAATAACTATAAAAAGAAAATTACCTCAGGTTGGGTTGCCTCCCAACAAACGCTTCTTTATTGTCACTAGCTTGACATTAGATCCCTCTTTTATGGTGGTTGATGACTGTAGTGTCTCAGCTTATCCCCCCTGACTGTGAGCTTCTTCCTTGTTCCTTGATGTTCAATTTCAGCATGCTCTAGTGAGAGTATTTTGCTGACAGTATAATAGTCATCAGCTTGTTGGTTTGCCCCCAGTTGTTGGTAGATCAATTGTACTTCATCACCCTTAGAGAACCCCTCTGTTGGAACTTTTTTGTTCTTCCACCCCTTTTTAGTTTTATTCTTGTTTTTCTTCCCTCTTTTTGTTGATCCTTTCTCCTTGCAAATGGGCTTCACTTTGGGATTCTTCTTCTTGATGACTGACACATCAATGCCTTCTTGTATTTCCTCATTGCTCTGCACAGTTTCTTTCTCTTTTTGCCATGCTGCATTGTCTACTTCTTGCTTTGGAAGGTAGCTGCTGATCGTCTTGTTAATTTCTTCATTCCACTGCAAGTTTTCCTTGTCATCTTTCATGCATTCTTTCTTTTCATCTATGAGATGTATCTCTGGAAATACATCAGGGTGACGCTTTCATCATACATTCTGAGGGTTAACTCTCCTTGCTCTACGTCTATAATGGCCCTTGCAGTGGCCAAGAATGGTCTCCCCAGTATAATGGAATCACCTTCATCCTCATCTGAATCTAACACCACAAAGTTTGCAGGGAAGATGAATTTGTCCACTTTTACTAGAAGATTCTCAATCACACCCCTGGGATATATCACTGACTTATCCACCAATTCTAGAGACATCTGTACTGGTTTCACTTCTTCTATGCAGAGCTTTTTCACCAGTGAGGAAGACATTAGATTGATACTGGCCCCTAAGTCACACATTGCCTTGTTGATGGTCATACTGCCAATGGCACAAGGTAGAAAGAAACTTCCAAGATCTTCAAGTTTAGGGGGGAGTCCTTTCTGAATTAATGCTTTGCATTCTTCTGTGAGCAGTATAGTCTCCTTTTCTTTCCAGCTTCTCTTCTTGTTAATAAGCTCCTTCAAAATCTTGGCATATAGAGGCATTTGCTCAAGTGCCTCAGCCAGGGGTATGTTGATCTCTAATTTCTTGACGATTTCAAGAAATTTAGGGAAGTGTTGGTCCTTAGTCTCCTTTTTGAACCTTTTGGGATATGCTAATGGAGGTGTGAAGTTCACTCTTAGTTGGCTTTTCAATTGCTTCCTTCCCTTTTCTTGAAATTTTTGGTTGTTCTTCCTTTTCTTGAGCCTGCTTTGAAGTTTTCTTGCTTGCTGTTACATCTTCATCATTGGCTTCCTCTTTCTCACCCAGTTTCTTGTCATTTTATTTTGACTTCTTGGTTGCTTCTTCATTTTCCACCAAGATCTTTCCACTCCTTAGTTGTATAGCTGGTGCACGAAATTGTGATCATCAATGGCGCCAACAACTTGGTACGCACAATTGTAATCTCAACTCTTTATCACAACTTTGCACAACTAACCAGCAAGTGCATTGGGTCATCCAAGTAATAAACCTTACGTGAGTAAGGGTCGATCCCACGGAGATTGTCGGCTTGAAGCAAGCTATGGTCACCTTGTAAATCTCAGTCAGGCGGATTCAAATGGTTATGGTGAATTGATAATAAGAATATAAATAAAATATAAACTAGGATAGAGATACTTATGTAATTCATTAGTGAGAATTTCAGATAAGCGTATAGAGATGTTTTTGTTCCTCCTGAACCTCTGCTTTCCTGCTGTCTTCATCCAATCATTCATACTCCTTTCTATGGCGAGCTGTATGTTAGGCATCACCGTGGTCAATGGCTACATCCTGTCCTCTCAGTGAAAATGGTCCAATGCGCTGTCACTACATGGCTAATCATCTGTCGGTTCTCGATCATACTGGAATAGGATTTACTATCCTTTTGCCTCTGTCACTACGCCCAGCACTCGCGAGTTTGTAGCTCGTCACAGCCATCCCTTTCCAGATCCCACTCGGAATACCACAGACAAGGTTTAGACTTTCCGGATCTCAAGAATGGCCGTCCATGGAGTCTAACTTATACCACGAAGACTCTGATTAAGGAATCTCAGAGATACTCATTCAATCTAAGGTAGAACGGAAGTGGTTGTCAGGCACGCGTTCATAGGGAATGATGATGAGTGTCACGATCATCGCATTCATATTGAGGTGCGAATGAATATCTTAGAATAGGAATAAGCTTGAATTGAATAGAAAAACAATAGTACTTTGTATTAATTAATGAGGAACAGCAGAGCTCCACAACTTAATCTATGGTGTGTAGAATCTCTACCGTTGAAAATACATAAGAACAAGGTCTAGGCATGGCCGCGAGACCAGCCCCTATGATCTAAGAACTAAACGTCCCAAGATGTAAAGACAATAGTAAAAAGTTCTATTTATACTAAACTAGTTACTAGGGTTTACAGAAATAAGTAAATGATGCAGAAATCCACTTCTAAGGCCCACTTGGTGTGTGCTTGGGCTGAGCATTGAGCTTTACACGTGTAGAGGCTTCTCTTGGAGTTGAACGCCAGTTTGTAACCTGTTTCTGGCGTTTAACTCCACTTTGCAACCTGTTTCTGGCGTTTAACTCCAGAATACAGCATGGAACTGGCGTTGAACGCCAGTTTGCGTCGTCTAAACTCGGGCAAAGTATGGACTATTATATATTTCTAGAAAGCCCTGGATGTCTACTTTCCAACGCAATTGAGAGCGCACCATTTGAAGTTTTGTAGCTCTAGAAAATCCACTTTGAGTGCAGGGAGTTAAGAATCCAACAGCATCTGCAGTCCTTCTTCAACATCTGAATCTGATTTTTGCTCAAGTCCCTCAATTTCAGCCAGAAAATACCTGAAATCATAGAAAAATACACAAACTCACAGTAAAGTCTAGAAATGTGATTTTTATTTAAAAACTAATAAAAATATGCTAAAAACTAACTGAATTATACTAAAAACTATGTAAAAACAATGCCAAAAAGCGTATAAATTATCCGCTCATCACAACACCAAACTTAAATTATTGCTTGTCCCCTAGCAACTGAAAATTAAATAGGATAAAAAGAAGTGAATATACTATAAATTCCAAAATATCAATGAAACTTAGCTACAATCAGATGAGCAGGACTTGTAGCTTTTTGCCTCTTGAATAGTTTTGGCATCTCACTTTATCCATTGATGTTCAGAATGATTGGCATCTATAGGAACTCAGAGTTCAGATAGTGTTATTGATTCTCCTAGTTCAGTATGTTGATTCTTGAACACAGCTACTTTATGAGTCTTGGCCGTGGCCCTAAGCATTTTGTTTTCCAGTATTACCACCAGATACATAAATGCCACAGACACATAACTGGGTGAACCTTTTCAGATTGTGACTCAGCTTTGCTAAAGTCCCCATTAGAGGTGTCCAGAGTTCTTAAGCACACTCTTTTTTTGCTTTGGACCCTGACTTTAACCGCTCAGTCTCAAGTTTGCACTTGACACCTTCACGCCACAAGCACATGGTTAAGGACAGCTTGGTTTAGCCGCTTAGGCCAGGATTTTATTCCTTTAGGCCCTCCTATCCACTGATGCTCAAAGCCTTGGATCCTTTTTATTTACCCTTGCCTTTTGGTTTTAAGGGTTATTGGCTTTTTGCTCTTGCCTTTTGGTTTAAAGAGCTTTTGGCTTTTTCTGCTTGCTTTTTCTTTTTCTTTTTCTCTCTTTTTTTCGCATTTTTTCTGCAAGCTTTTGTATTCACTGCTTTTTCTTGCTTCAAGAATCATTTTTATGATTTTTCAGATTATCAAATAACATTTCTCTTTTTTCCTTATTCTTCAAGAGCCAACATATTTAACATTCATAAACATCAAATTCAAAAGACATATGCACTGTTCAAGCATTCATTCAGAAAACAAAAAGTATTGTCACCACATCAAAATAATTAAACTAGTTTCAAGGATGAATTCGAAACCCTGTACTTCTTGTTCTTTTGTAATTAAAATATTATTTTCATTTAAGAGAGGTGATGGATTCATATTCATAACTTTAAGGCATAGACACTTAGACACTAGTGATCATATAGTGAAGACACAAACATAATTAAAACATAAAGCTCAAAAATCGAAAAACAGTAAAATAAATAGACAAGGAGATTAAGGAATGAGTCCACCTTAGTGAGGCTGGCGTCTTCCTCTTCTTGAAGAACCAATGGTGCTTTTGAGCTCCTCTATGTTTCTTCTTTGTCTTTGTTGCTCCTCCCTCATAACTCTTTGATCTTCTCTAATCTCATGAAGGATTATGGAGTGCTCTTGATGCTCCACCCTTAGTTGTCCCATGTTGGAACTTAATTCTCCTAGGGAGGTGTTAATTTGTTCCCAATAGTTCTGTGGAGGAAAGTGCATCCCCTGAGGCATCTCAGGGATTTCATGGTGAGGAATTTCCTCATGCTCTTGTTGAGGTCCATGATCTCTTATTTGCTCCATCCTTTTCTTAGTGATGGGCTTGTCCTCTTTAATGAGGATGTCTCCCTCTATGTCAATTCCAGCCAAATTGCAGAGGTGGCATATAAGGTGAGGAAAGGCTAACCTTGTCGAAGTGGAGGACTTGTCAGCCACCTTTTAAAGTTCTTGAGGTATAATCTCATGAACTTCTACCTCCTCCCCAATCATGATACTATGGATCATGATGGCCCGGTCTATAGTAACTTCAGACCGGTTGCTAGTGGGAATGATTGAGCATTGAATGAACTCCAACCATCCTCTAGCTACAGGCTTAAGGTCCAATCTTCCCAGTTGAACCGGTTTGCCTTTTGAGTCAATCTTCCATTGAGCTCCTTCTACACATATGTCCATGAGGACTTGGCCAACCTTTGATCAAAGTTGACCCTTCTTGTGTAGGGGCGTGCGTTTTCTTCCATCATTGGCAAATTGAACGCCAGCCTTACATTTTCCGGACTAAAATCTAAGTATTTCCCCCGAACCATTGTAAGCCAATGCTTTGGATTCGGGTTCACACTTTGATCATGGTTCCTAGTGATCCATGCGTTTGCATAGAACTCTTGAACCATTAGGATCCCGACTTGTTGAATGGGGTTGGTGAGGACTTCCCAACCTCTTCTTTGGATTTCAAGTCGGATTTCCGGATACTCATTCTTCTTGAGTTTGAAAGGAACCTTGGGGATCACTTTCTTCTTGGCCACAACTTCATAGAAGTGGTCTTGATGGACTTTTGAGATAAATCTCTCCATCTCCCATGACTCAAAGGTGGAAGCAATTGACTTCCCTTTCCTCTTTCTTGAGGATTCTCTGGCCTTAGGTGCCATTGATGGTTATGAAAAAAAAAAACAAAAAGCTATGCTTTTTACCACACCAAACTTAGAATGTTGCTCGTCCTCGAGCAAAAGAAGAGAGAAAGAAGGAGAAGAAGAAGAAAAGATGGAGGAGAGGGAGAGATGTGTGTGTTTCAGCCAAGGGGAAAAGGGAGGGTTTATATAGTGGAGGGAGAGGGGTTAGGGTTCGGTCATTTAGGGTGGGTTTGGGTGGGAACATGATTTTTGAATTTGGAGGTAGGTGGGGTTTATGGGAAAGTGTGGTGGAGGTGATTGGTGAAAGGGTAATGGGGAAGAGTGGTTGAGTTGATTGGTGAAGGGTGTTTCGGGAAGAGGGTTATTGGATTGTGTGAAGAAGAGGGAGAAGGTGAGTTGAGGTAGGTAGGGATCCTGTGGGGTCAACATATCCTGAGGTGTCAAGGATTTCACATCCCTGCACCTTTTAGGCGTGTAAAACGCCCTATGCATGCAATTCTGGCGTTTAACGCCACTTCCATGCTTGGTTCTGGCGTTAAACGCCCAAATGTAGCTTGTTTCTGGCGTTAAACGCCAGTTTTATGCTTGTTTCTGGCGTTTAATGCCAGCCTTCCTCTGGGTGCAATCCTGGCGTTTAAACGCCAGACTGCTGCTTGTTTCTGGCATTTAACGCCAGTTTCATGCTCTGTTTTGGAGTTAAACGCCAGTCTGGTGCTTGTTTCTGGCGTTAAACGCCCAGAATGGTGCTAGACTGGGTGTTTAATCCCCATTCTGCTACCCTCACTGGCATTTAAACGCCAGTAAGCTCTTTCTCCACGGTGTGCAGTTTTTCATTTTGTTTTTCATTTTGTTTTTGATTTTTTTTTGTAGTTTTTGTGACTCCAGATGATCATCAAGCTAATAAAACACGAAATAAACATGAAAATAATATAGATATAATTAAATATATTGGGTTGCCTCCCAACAAGCACTTCTTTAATGTCAATAGCTTGACAGTGAGCTCTCATGGAGCCTCACAGATGTTCAGAGCATGGATGGAACCTCCCAATACCAAACTTAGAGTTTGAATGTGGGGGTTCAACACCAAACTTAGAGTTTGGTTGTGGCCTCCCAACACCAAACTTAGAGTTTGACTGTGGGGGCTTTGGTTGACTCTGCAGTAAGAGAAGCTTTTCATGCTTCCTCTCCATGGTTACAGAAGGAGATCCTTGAGTTTCAAACACAAGGGTGTCCTCATTCAGTTGGAGGACCAACTCTCATCTGTCCACATCAATCACAGCTCTTGCTGTGGCTAGGAAGGGTCTTCCAAGGATGATGGATTCATCCTCATCCTTCCCAGTCCAGGATTATAAAATTAGCAGGGATGTAAAGGCCTTCAACCTTTACTAACACATCCTCTACTTGTCCATAAGCCATATTCATAGATTTGTCTGCCATCTCTAATGAGAAATTGGCAGCCTGTACCTCAAGAATTCCCAGTTTCTCCATTACTGAGAGTGGCATTAAGTTTATTCCTGACCCCAGGTCACACAGAGCCTTCTCAAAGGTCATGGTGCCTATGTTACAGGGTATTAAGAATTTACCAGGATCTTGCTTCTTTTGAGGTAATTTCTGCCTATCCAATGCATTCAGTTCATTGGTGAGGAAGGGAAGTTCATCTTCCCAAGTCTCATTACCAAATAATTTGGCATTCAGCTTTATGATTGCACCAAGATACTTGGCAACTTGCTCTTCAGTAACATCTTCATTCTCTTCAGAAGAAGAATACTCATCCGAGCTCATGAAGGGTAGAATGAGGTTCATTGGAATCTCTATGGTCTCTAGATGAGCCTCAGATTCCTTTGGTTCCTCTAAGGGACACTCCTTATTGGTCACTGGACGTCCCAGGAGGTCTTCCTCACTAGGATTCACGTCCTCCCCCTCCCTTGTAGGTTCGGCCATGATGGTTAAATCAATGGCCTTGCACTCTCTCTTTGGATTTTCTTCTGTATTGCTTGGGAGAGTACTAGGAGGAGTTTCAGTGACTCTTTTACTCACCTGGCTAACTTGTGCCTCCAAATTTCTAATGGAGGACCTTGTTTCATTCATGAAACTCACAGTGGCCTTAGATAGATCAGAGACTATATTTGCCAAGCTAGATGGATTCTGCTCAGAATTCTCTGTCTATTGCTGAGTGGATGATGGAAAAGGTTTACTATTGTTAAACCTGTTTCTTCCACCATTATTAAAGCCTTGTTGAGGCTTTTGTTGATCCTTCCATGAGAAATTTGGATGATTTCTCCATGAGGGGTTATAGGTGTTTCCATAAGGTTCACCCATGTAATTCACCTCTTCTATTGCAGGGTTCTCAGGATCATAAGCTTCTTCTTCAGAAGATGCCTCTTGAGTACTGTTGGATGCAGCTTGCATTCCATTTAGACTCTGAGAAATCATATTGACTTGCTGAGTCAATATTTTATTTTGAGCCAATATAGCATTCAGAGCATCAATTTCAAGAACTCCCTTCCTCTGAGGCGTCCCATTACTTACAGGATTCCTCTCAGAAGTGTACATAAACTGGTTGTTAGCAACCATGTCAATGAGTTCTTGAGCTTCTGCAGGCGTTTTCTTTAGGTGAATGGATCCACCTGCAGAGTGGTCCAATGACATCTTTGATAGCTCAGACAGACCATCATAGAATATGTCCAAGATGGTCCATTCTAAAAGCATGTCAGATGTACACGTTTTGGTCAGTTGCTTATATCTCTCCCAAGCTTCATAGAGGGATTTACCTTCTTTCTGTCTGAAGGTTTGAACATCCACTCTAAGCTTACTAAGCTTTTGAGGAGGAAAAAACTTGGCTAAGAAAGCCGTGACCAGCTTATCCCAAGAGTTCAGGCTATCTTTAGGTTGAGAGTCCAACCAAATTCTAGCTCTGTCTCTTACAACAAACGGAAAAAGCATGAGCCGGTAGACCTCGGGATCAACCCGATTGGTCTTAACAGTATCACAGAGATGATGTGTCCAGCTGGTGGGAGGCGGCCGGAGCTGTCGTGTCTGATTTGTCGGACTGGCTGCACTGCTGATCCTTCGTCACTGGAGGGTGGGAGGTACCTGCAAGAGACTCCGATGCTTAAGTTAGCATGGGTATTAAGTAGGTTTTATGTAGAATCAGAGTATGAGTTATACCTGGGTGCTCCAGTGTATTTATAGTAGTGTGGGCTAACCTTTACGATAAGATAAGTTAGTTATCTTATCTTATCTTATCTTATTTTAAGTGAAGTCAGCTTATCTCCAAGGGAACCGCCTTTATCTCTATAGGCTTGGGTTGTCTTTGGATTTGGGTTGTGTTCCTCAATTTGGGCCCTTTATTGGGCTTTCCTGTCGATTTGGCCGACCTCTTTGAGAAGAGGTCGGGCAGCCTGACCTGAACAGGTCGGTCGCTTTGTTGCCAATCATCTCAAGTCAGGTATCTCGACCCAGGGTATGAACAGTGCCCCTGCTTGAGCTCGGTCTTCTTTGTTTTGGGGGCGAGTCTTTGACTTCGGTCCTTCTCTAATGAAGCCGAACTCAAGCATTTCGTCGATTCATTTGTAGCAGCTTTTGAATGTAGAACGTTTTCCTCTAAAAGCGCGCGCTTGAATATCAGTGCTTTTGGGAACGTGTGAGGGTTTAATACTTTCATTAATTAGTATTAATTGCCCTGTTTCCCGTTGGCTCCTTATTTTGATTTTCGAAAGCCCAGAAACGGTTTCTCTTCTTCGCTCTTTTTGTAACTTCTTCGCATTTTCTTCTTTTGTTCTCTCGCTCTCTGTCTTTCGCCCACATTTCTGCTTTTCTTGCGTTGCGGCGTCGCTTGGCGATTTTCTGGGCAGCTTTCATTTTTACGTCCCTTTTTTGAAGCTTCTTCTTTCTCCAGGTGAGTTCCATCCATATTTTCTTTTTCTTTCGTTGCTTTGGCTTTGTGATGAAGTTTTAATTTTGCTTTAGAGAAAGTTTAGATCTTTCTATTTTTGTCGCGCCTAATTGTTGTTGAAATGTGTGTTCTAGGAGTTTCTTTATCTTCTGCATAATCCTTTTTTCCTATTTCTTGATGCTTTTTAGGGATTTTGCATGTTCTGTTGTTTCTATCTGATACCAATACCCAGAAAATCTGCATCTTTTCCTCGCTCTGTTTGAAGATTGCTTTTTGTCTGATTCTGAAAAAGGTTGCGCCTTTGATAGTTTCTGTTTGGCGTGTTTGATGTTGTCGAAGCTTTTTTGCTGGTAGAGTGTAAAAAGATAGTGGCTTTGATGACTTTTTAAACTTTTTTGTGTTTTCTCTTACGAAAAATGCTTGCTGTTTGAAAATCTTCTTTTCTTGTTCAGGGGAAGCCGAGACGTAAGCTGTAGATTTTTCCAGAAACCTTGCTTTGTTACTGCCTCCAAAGGATGCCCCAGGACTTTGGTTTGAGTCTTGGGGTTTTCCTTTTCTGTTTGTTCCTCTGTATCATATTGGTCGAGTTGTTTCGCCCTTTGCCCGAGATGCTTTTTGGTAATCCAATCTTCTTTTTTTTTTGTAGGATTAGTTGGCCTCATGTCTTCTCGCAATAACATTGTAGAGATGTCTTCTAGAGTTCCCGAGGGGATGTCCGATTGGCTGGACTCCCTTGTCTTGATGTGTGTTTCTGTTGTGGATAATGAATTTTGCATAGAGCTGAGGAAGCGTCATATGATTTGTGGTAACAGTGCCTGGGAGAGGGATTATGAGCTTGTTGCTCCTGATTCTGATGAGAGGGTTTGTTTTCCGACTTCCA
The DNA here is from genome assembly GCF_003086295.3 of Arachis hypogaea. Classification (NCBI taxonomy): domain Eukaryota; kingdom Viridiplantae; phylum Streptophyta; class Magnoliopsida; order Fabales; family Fabaceae; genus Arachis; species Arachis hypogaea. Next base: position 99,821,793 of record NC_092052.1, on the reverse strand, counting down.
TCGAGGGGGAGCGTCCCTTCTTCTATGCCTACGAGTATTTCTTCAGTCAACTGGACATTATTTTTCCTTTTACTGCTTTTGAGACCGACCTATTGTGGTCGTGTAATATTGCCCCGTCCCAGCTTCACCCGAATTCCTGGGGTTTTATCAAAATTTTTCAGCTACTTTGCCAAGAGTTAGGTGTAACACCTTCTCAGGCTCTCTTCCTTTACCTGTTTGTTTCCGCCAAGCCTGGTGGCTCTTCGAAAAAGAAAGCTTCCTGGGTTTCTTTCAGGTCTGCCCAGAGCCATAAAGTGTTTGCTATGTATGATGAGTCCTTTAAGGATTTCAAGAATTACTTCTTTAAAGTTCGTGCTGTCAAGGGGGCCCACCCCTTTTTTCTTGATGAAAATGATGAGCCTTCTTTCCCTCTAGAGTGGCAGAAGGAGGTGAGAGTGTCTCGCTATTCCTGGGATATGCTTGACGATGTTGAGCATGCCTTTGTTATTGTTCTTGAGGATTTATGGGGAGCACCACCCCATCTTGATACAAAAAGGTTTTTGAATGACCCATCCCTGGTCCGGGCTGTTTTGGGTATTTGCCTGACTTGTTTCTATACTTGTTTCTTAGTTTGGCTTCCTCATCTTGTGATTGTAACCCTTTATTGTGGCTGATTTTATGTTTGCAGAGATATCAAAAAACAATGAATCCATGAAGGCCTTCAAAAGGGCAAAGAAGGCGACTGCTGCTCAAAACATCTCGGCCAAGGCGGCCGGGGAGGGATCTTCCCAAGTGCAAGTAAAGCCACCTATGCTGAGTTCTCCTGGACCGAGGAAGGTGATCCCTACTCCACGGGTTCGTCTGGCTGACCCTCCACCGACTTCTACCTCTAGTTCTGGTGCTCCTCCCAACAAGAAACAAAAAACAGCTAAGCCTTTCAACCTTGATGCTCCTGACTTTAATGCAATTGAATTTGTGGATCAACAAATCGGTCCCTACGGTGCCCTTCCTATGGACGATGTGTCGCTCCTTCGCCATCTGGACTTTATAACTCGAAGTAGTGTTAGAATGGCGTATATGGGGGCTGCCCTATACCAGACTGCTCAAAATCTTCCTCTCCACGCCACCAAAGCCTTTATGGAGGAGGCTAAACAGGAGTTTGATCGGATGAAGGGCCTGAAGGAGGAGCTTGAAGTAAAGGTAGCCAAGTTGGAGAAGGATCTGGAGAACGAGAAGGCGAGTTCACTTTCTCTGGCAGCTTCTGTGAGGCTGGCCGAGGACACGGCGCTGAGGCATAAAGACAGCTATGTTACATCCTATCGGGAGGGAATGCGTCTGAAGGCAGATTTGGAGAACGCCCGAGCTGATTACTCCAAGCTCCAGGGTCATCTTGTTGGTAGCGTAACTGCTGCCTATGAGAACCTGAAAGAGCAAGTTCATATTATTACTCCCGAGGCTGACCTTACTCTCTTCAGCCTGGATAATGTTGTTAGGGATGGTAAGATTGTCCCTGATGACGAGGATGATGATGATGTTGATCCCCTCCCTGTGTCTTCTGCCAAGGTGTCAGCTCCTGCTGTTCCTCCTGCCAAGGTCGGCCCTCCTGCTTCTGATCCTGACTGCCAGATCTTAAACCGGGACGATGGTACTGTGAATGTTGTTCCTCTCCAGGCTCGCCCTCCTTCTCCTCAGGCTGATGCTGCTAAAAAGTCTTCTAATTCTTAGCTAATTTATTTTGGATATTTGTGTAGTTGGCCCGACTTGTGGGCTTTAAAACTCTTTATTTCGTAGTTGGTTTATTTTGCTGACACTCTTTTTGATTGCTTGTTTAGCAACCCATTATTTGGAAAAACACAAAGAGCAGCTTCTAAGCTTTTAGGTCTGACCCTGAAGCTTTGTTATTTTATGTCATGCTTGCTTTCGCCTGTCTTAGTTTTTATATGTTTTGAGAGTGTTGAAGCCTTGTTGCTCAGCCTCTTTGAACTGCTTTGTACTTGGAGGTCATAGATGCGTGGATCCAATTAGCAATCCATGACCGACTTCTTTGTCCTTTTCCAAGTAGTTGACCGACGTCGTCATGTCGATCTTTTCTCGGTTATTTTTAGTAATCTTCTTTTTTGGACCTTGGTCAGGTCTCTTTCAGAGATTACTTTTATAACTTGTTTGTTGTAGGAAACCGACTTTATTATGTCGATCTCTTCTAAGTTATTTTTGTAATCCTCTTTCTTGGATCTTTGTTAGATCTCTTTCGGGGATTACTTTTATAACTCGTTTGTTGTAGGAGACCGACTTCATTATGTCGATCTCTTCTAAGTTATTTTTGTAATCCTCTTTCTTGGATCTTTGTCAGATCTCTTTCAGGGATTACTTTTATAACTTGTTTGTTGTAGGAAACCGACTTCATTATGTCGATATCTTCTAAGTTATTTTTGTAATCCTCTTTCTTGGATCTTTTTTAGATCTCTTTCAGGGATTACTTTTATAACTTGTTTGTAGGAGGTCGACTTCTTTGCGTCGTCCTCTTTCTAAGTTATTTTTGTAGTCCTCTTTTTTGGACCTTTGTCAGGTCTCTTTTAGGGACTACTTTTATAACTTTTCATTTTGGGCTGACTTTGTCATGTCGGGCCCTTCTAAGTTAAAGTAATCCTCTTTAATAGGGTTGGCCAGACCTCTTTCCAGGGTTTACTTATAACTTGGATTGACTTGGTCCGACTTCTTAACGTCGGCCAGTCTTTAAGTTATTATTTAGCAATCCATAAGACCTCGTCAGGTTCTTTTTCGGATCACTTTCGATAACTTCTTACATTATTCTGTGTTCATCTTTTCCAATTTGTAGAAGATGGTTGCTATCTTTAGATCGTCTTTTAGGTGAATCGCGTTTTCACCTTTATCGGACGATTGTCTTTATCGTGATCGTGCAGTGAAATTGTTTTTCACTTTATGCCGATCTGTTGCTTTATAATCGGACGATGAATGCTTCAGATTAATGCGTCTTGAAAACTTGTAGAATATCTAAAATATATATTTTATTCAAAGGAAAGTGCAAATATATACATGTGGGAATTTTTCATCCCTTTAAGTCGGATAGTGTCTGAGTCTCAACTTGGTGCCTCATTAAAAAACCCTTTCAGGAAAAAGAGTGCATCCAATAGTGAGATCTTTTACTTTTTCTAGCTGTAGTACCTTCTTAGGTTGCAGGCGTGCCATGATCTGGGAAGCTCTCGTCCATCGAGTTCGGACAGTCTGTAGTAGCCCTTCCCAAGTACTTCTACAACTCAGTAGGGTCCTTTCCAGTTTGCTGCCAACTTTCCTTCTCCTGGTCGAGTTGTTCTAATATCATTTCGGATTAGGATGAGATCATTCTCTGCGAAACTTCTCGGCACTACCCTTTGATTATATCTGGAAACCATTCGACGTTTTAGTGCTTCTTCCCTGATCCGAGCTCTTTCTTGGATTTCAGGTAGTAGGTCGAGCTCTTCCCTCTGAAGTTGGGAGTTTACTCCCTCATTGTAATGAACCACTCTCGGCGATCCTTCCTCAATCTCTACTGGAATCATCGCCTCTATTCTGTATGCTAACCGGAAGGGGGATTCCTTTGGGGTGGAGTGTGGCGTCGTTCGATATGCCCATAGAACCGCCCAAGCTCCCTTTGCGCCTTGTAATCTCCGTTTTAACCCGGCCAATATGACTTTGTTGGCAGCTTCAGCCTATCCATTGGCTTGCGGATGTTCCACGCAGGTGTACTGGTGCTTTATGTTCAAGTCGGCTCCTAATTTTCTGAAGCCTGCATCTGTGAATTGAGTGCCATTGCCTGTGGTGATGGAGTGTGGAACCCCGAACCTTGTGACAATATTTCTATATAGGAATTTCTGGCTTCTTTGAGCAGTGGCGTTGGCTAGGGGCTCTGCCTCGATCCACTTTGTGAAATGGTCTACCCCTACTATGAGGAATTTAACTTGTCCTGATCCCTGGGGGAAGGGTCCGAGAAGATCAAGTCCCCATTTTGCAAACGGCCAAGGCGAAGTTACGCTGATGAGCTCTTCTGGCGGGGCGATGTGAAAGTTGGCATGTTTCTGATATGGTGGACATGTCTTTACAAATTCTGTAGCTTCTTTCTGTAGAGTAGGCTAATAAAATCCCGCGCGGAGTACTTTTTTGCCGAGAGCTCGTGCTCCGAGATGATTGCCGCAAATTCCGCCGTGTACTTCCTCTAGCACTTCCTTTGTGTTGTTGGTCGGCACACATTTTAGTAATGGTTTTGAGATCCCTCTTTTGTACAAGATGTTGTTTATGATAGTGTAGTACTGTGCCTCCCTTTTTAACCTCTTTGCCTCCTTTTCTTCTGTGGGGAGTGTTTCTGCTTTGAGGTAGTTAATTTTAGGGGTCATCCCTCCTTGGTCCTGACTTGTTATGGCTAGGACTTTTTTCTCTTCCAAGATTGACGGGTTCTGTAGCATTTTCTGGATGAGGCTTCTATTGTTGCCCCCTGGTTTAGTGCTGGCTAGTTTCGAGAGTGCGTCAGCTCAGGCATTTTGTTCGCGGGGTATGTGGCGGATCTTATATTCCCCGAGTTATCCGAGCTGTTCCTTGGTTTTATCTAAATATTTTTTCATGGTGGGATCTTTGGCTTGGTAGTTCCATGTTATCTATGAGGTGACTACTTGTAAATCACTGTAAATGTTGAGTTTTTGAGCTCCAACCTCTTTAGCCAGCTTCAAACCAGCTAATAACGCTTCATATTCTGCCTGATTGTTTGAGGCCGGGAATCCGAATTTGAGGGAGAGCTCAACTTGGGTTCCTTGGTTGCTTTCTATTATCACACATGTGCCACTTCCAGTCTTATTTGAAGAACCGTCCACATAGAGATTCAATTCTGTGGGGATTTCCAGGGCACTGTGAATTCTGCGATGAAGTCGGCCAGATACTGTGATTTGATGGCCGTCCGAGCTTCATATTGGAGGTCGAACTCGGATAACTCGACTGCCCATTGTAAAATTCTGCCTGCTAAATCTGTTTTCTGCAATATTCCTTTTTTGGGCTGGTTAGTTCGAACCTTAATTGGGTGAGCCTGGAAGTACGGGCGAAGTCGTCGAGATGTTAGAACGAGAGTATAGGCAAACTTTTCTATTTTCCGGTAGTTCAACTCGGATCCTTGTAGCGCTTTACTAATGAAGTAAACGGGTTGTTGCCCACTTTCATTTTCTCTGACTAGTGCTGAGGCTATTGCCCGGCTTCCTACTGCGAGATATAATATAAGCGGTTCTCCTTTTCGTGGCCGAGATAGGATAGGTGGCCGTCCTAAGAATTCCTTGAAGTCTTGGAAGGCTTGTTCACATTCTGTTGTCCATTCGAACTGCTTTCCCTTCCTTAAAGTAGCATAGAAGGGGAGAGATCTTATCGCTGATCCTGCTAAGAACCTGGATAGGGCGGCCAATCTCCCGTTGAGTTGCTGTACTTCTTTGACACAGGTTGGGCTTTTCATGTTGAGTATGGCTTGACATTTATCCGGATTTGCTTCAATTCCTCTTTGTGTGAGCATGAAACCTAAAAATTTGCCTGCTTCTACTGCAAAGGTGCATTTTGCGGGATTGAGTCGCATGTCATGCTTCCTTATAGTGTTAAACACTTGAGTCAGGTCGGATAATAATGTCTCTTCACTTTGTGTCTTTATCAACATGTCGTCCACATAGACTTCCATGATTTTCCCGATGTGATCTGAGAAGACTTTATTCATTAGCCTTTGATAAGTAGCTCCCGCATTCTTGAGACCGAAGGGCATCATAATATAGCAGTAATTTGCTTTTGTCAAAAACGAGGTCTTTTCTTGATCTGGTGGATACATGGGGATTTGGTTGTATCCGGAATATGCATCCATGAACGAGAGGTATCTATATCTGGAGGAAGCATCTACCAGAGCGTCGATACTTGGGAGTGGGTAAGGATCTTTTGGGCAGGCTTTGTTGAGGTCCGTGTAGTCGGTGCATATTTGCCACTTCCCATTTGATTTTTTCACCAACACGACGTTAGCTAGCCATAGTGGGTACTTGACTTCTCTTATGAATCCTGCTTCCAGTAGTGCTTGTACCTGTTCTTCCACAGCTTGGGATCGTTCTGGCCCAAGTTTTCTTCGTCTCTGCTGTACCGGCCGAGATCCTGGGTAGACCGCCAATTTGTGACACATTAGCTTGGGGTCTATGCCTGGCATGTCTGCAGCTTTCCATGAAAAGAGGTCGACATTATCTCGTAAGAACTATACTAATAATTCCTTCCCATCTCCTTTTAGGATCGTGCCAATATTAGTCATTTTGTCTGAGGTGTCTCTGATCTGAACCTTCTCTATCTCACCTTCTGGCTGCGGACGGAGTTCTTCTCGTCTCTGAACTCCGCCAAGCTCAATTGTATGAAACTCTTCTCCTCTGCCTTTAAGGTTTAGACTTTTGTTATAACAGCGGCGTGCCATCTTTTGATCTGCTTTTATTGTGGCTATCCTCTCTGTAGTTGGGAATTTCATGCATAGATGTGGAGTCGAGACTATTGCACCGAGTTGATTTAGTGTTGTCCGACCTATTAGAGCATTGTAGGCTGAACTCACGTCGACCACAATGTAGTCTATTTTGAGTGTCCTGGATTGGTTTCCTTTTCTGAAGGTTGTATGTAGTGATACATATCCCAATGGTTGTACCGGGGTATCTCCCAATCCGAACAGACTGTTCGGGTATGCCCTAAGCTTCTTGTCTTCTAGGCCGAGCTTGTCGAAGGTAGTTTTGAACAAGATGTCGGCGGAGCTCCCTTGGTCTATTAATGTGCGGTGGAGATTGGCGTTTGCCAGTATGATGGTGATGACCATGGGGTCATCGTCTTCCGAGATGATACCGGATGCGTCCTCTTTAGTGAATGTGATTGCAGGGATGTCGGGTGCCTCCTCGTTTCCCTCGACATGATATACTTCTTTGAGATATCTTTTACAAGATGATTTGGAGATTCTTCCCGCTGTGAATCCGCCGTGTATCATGTGGACGTGTCTTTTCGGTGTACGAGGTGATCGCGTGGTTCGTCCGATATCTTCGTCCCTTCGTCTCTTTCTTTGGTCATCATCTCGGGTGGCTAGAAACCGATCTAATTTTCCTTCTCTCACCAATTTTTCTATGATGTTCTTTAGATCGAAGCACTCGTTGGTGGAGTGCCCTCGCACTCGATGATATTCGCAATATTCATTCCGATTTCCTCTTCCTCTTTTGCCTTTGAGTGGCCGAGCTGGGAGAATTTTCTCCGTATGGCAGACTTCTTCGTATACGTCGACTAGGGATGCCCTGAGATGGGTGTAATTGTGATATTTTTTTATTTTCTCCCCTTGTCGATCTTCTTTCCTTTTGGATTCCTTCTCTTTATCTCGGCAGGGGACCCCGGATTTTGAGGTCTCTCCTAACCGAGCGTTTTCTTCCATGTTGATGTATTTTTCTGCTCGCTCCTGCACTTCGTCTAGGGAGGTAGGGTACTTCTTTGATATGGATTGGCTAAAAGGTCCTTCTCGTAGGCCATTGATGAGTCCCATGATGGCGGCCTTTGTTGGCAAGCTTTGTATGTCCATGCATGTTTTGTTGAATCTTTCCATGTAGTTGCGGAGGCTCTCCCGATTTCCTTGCTTGATCCACAGTATACTAGGAGCGTGCTTGGCCTTATCTTTCTGGATGGAGAATCTGGCTAGGAATTTTTTGGCCAGGTCGTCAAAGTTTGAGATGGACTTTGGAGGTAGGTTGTCGAACCATCTAATTGCTGTCTTCGTGAGAGTTGTTGGAAAAGCTTTGCAGTGAACGGCATCTGAGGCGTCGGGGAGGTACATTCTGCTTCTGAAATTGCTGAGATGATGGTTGAGATCTGTGGTGCCATCATACAAAATCATATCCAGGAGTTTGAAGTCTTTTGGAATTTTGGTTTTCATGATTTCCCTGGTGAATGGATCTTGTTCTTTGCGTGAATTTTCCTCAAGAGTGGTCTGAGGAGCTTTTGATTTGAGATCGGCTTCTAATTGCCGTAGTTTATCTTCCAATTCTCGACGCCGCCGTACCTCTCTTTGTAGATCCTTCCCAACCTCTCATTGTTGTTGGGTTTCTTTTTCAAGTTGCTTTAAGCGGTCTTGAAGTGCTTCTATTACCCCTGGATTTGATGAGTTTTTGTCCCCGTTGGATTCCGGAGTATCCTTTAGCGTAGTGTCCGCGTTTTTGTGCGGTGTTCTGTTTTCCAGATCTGAATCGTGGTCGTTGTCATGACCGTCCGCCATGGTGTTGGGATGACTTCCAGGTTCCCCGGCAACGGCGCCAATGTTCCGAGAGTTACCTGAAGCTGTAGGTCGATCTCGGACGAGATCTTCTGTACTGGTCGGAGATGACGTGTCCGGCTGGTGGGTGGCGGCCGGAGCTGTCGTGTCCAATTTGTCGGACTGGCTGCACTGCTGATCCTTCATCACCGAAGGGTGGGGGGTACCTGCAAGAGACTCCAATGCTTAAGTTAGCATGGGTATTAAGCATGTTTTATGTAGAATCAGAGTATGAGTTATACCTGGGTGCTCCAGTGTATTTATAGTAGTGTGGGCTGACCTTTCCGATAAGATAAGTTAGTTATCTTATCTTATCTTATCTTATTTTAAGTGAAGTCAGCTTATCTTCAAGGGAACCGCCTTTATCTCTATAGGCTTGGGTTGCCTTTGGATTTGGGTTGTGTTCCTCTATTTGGGCCCTTTATTGGGCTTTCCTGTCGATTTGGCCGACCTCTTTGAGAAGAGGTCAGGCAGCCTGACCTGAACAGGTCGGTCGCTTTGTCGCCAATCATCCCAGGTCGGGTATCTCGACCCAGGGTATGAACAAGAACTGAAAAGGATCTTCAGATGGAAGTCCATGAAACTTGCAGTTCTGTTGCATCAGAGAAACTAGTTGAGGTTTAAGCTCAAAATTGTTTGTTCCAATGGCAGGGACTGAGATGCTTCTTCCATGTAAATTGGAATTTGGTGCAGTAAAGTCACCAAGCATCTTCCTTGCGTTGTCATTATTTTCGGCCATGTCTCCTTCCTTTTCGAAAATTTCTGTCAGATTTTCTCCAGAGAGTTGAGCTTTAGCTTCCCTTAGCTTCCTCTTCAGAGTCCTTTCAGGTTCAGGAACGGCTTCAACAAGAATGTTCTTATCCTTGTTCCTGCTCATATGAAAAAGAAGAGAACACAAAAGAAAATATGGAATCCTCTATGTCACAGTATAGAGATTCCTTATGCAAGTATAAGAAGAGAAGAATATAAAAAGGAGAAGAGGAAAATTCGAACACAGAGATGGAGATGGGGTTCGAATTTTGGGTGGAAGAGAAATGTTAGTAGATGAATAAATAAATAGAAGGAGATGAGGAAGAGAAAAATTCGAAAATTAGACAAAATAAAATAAAAATATTTTAAAATTAAAGTTAAAATTCGAAAAATAAAAATTGAAATCAAATTAAATTAAAATTAAAACAATTAGTTAATTAAAAAGGAAATTTGAAAAAGAGGGAAGGGATTTTCGAAAATTAGAGAGAGAGAGTTAGTTAGGTAGTTTTAAAAAAAGATAAGAATCAAACAAAAAGTTAAGTGGTTAATTGAAAAAGATTTGAAAATCAAATTTGAAAAGATAAGGAGTTAGAAAAGATTTTGAATCTGAATTTGAAAAAGATGTGATTGAAACTTATTTTGAAAAAGATTTGAAAAAGAAATTTAGAAAGATTTGATTTTGAAAATTAAAGTTGATTACTTGACTAACAAGAAACAAACAGATTTGATTTTAAAATTTAAAGATTGAACCTTTCTTATTAGGCAAGTAACAAACTTAATATTTTTGAATCAATCACATTAATTGTTAGCATTGAATTCGAAAATATGAAATACAAATAAGAAAAAGATTTTGAAAATTAATTTGAAATTTTCAAAAATATGAAAGAAAAAATGAAAAAGATTTGATTTTTGAAAAAGATTTTGAAAAAGATAAGGTTTTCAAATTGAAAATTTGACTTGACTCATAAGAAACAATTAAATTTTAAAAAGTTTTGAAAAGTTCAACTCAAATTTTTGAAAATTATGAGTGAAAAAGGAAAAGATATTTTTTTATTTTTGAATTTTAATGATGAGAGAGAAAAACATCAAAAAGACTCAATGCATGAGAATTTTGGATCAAAACACATGATGCATGCAAGAACACTATGAATGTCAAGATGAACACCAAGAACACTTTGAATGTCAAGATGAACACCAAGAACTTATTTTTGAAAATTTTTAAGAAAAGAAAAACATGCAAGACACCAAACTTAGAAATTTTCAATGTTGAGACATTAATAATTCAAAAATGCATATGAGAAACAAGAAAAGACACAAAACAAGAAATTTTAGAGATCAAACAAGAAGACTTACCAAGAACAACTTGAAGATCATCAAGAATACAATGCATGGATTTTCGAAAAATGCAAGAAAGAGATAAACATGCAATTGACACCAAACTTATAAATTGACTCAGGACTTAAACAAGAAACACAAAAAATATTTTTGATTTTATGATTTTAAAATTTTTTTTTTGGTTTTTCGAAAACTAATTTGAAAAAGGAAAATAAGGATTCCAAAATTTTTAATAAGAATTCCAGGAATCTTGCACTGTTAGTCTAAAGCTCCAGTCCAAGAATTAGACATGGTTCACCAGCCAGCCAAGCTTTCAGTGAAAGCTCCGGTCCAAAACACTAGACATGGACAATGGCCAGCCAAGCTTTAGCAGATACAAATCAGACATACAACAGCTGATACTTCATCCAACTTCATATGCTGATAAGTGGAAGCCTCGGTCCAATTGAATTAGACATGGCTTTACAGCCAGCCAGGCTTCAACGTGCTTCATGAAACTCTAGAATTCATTCTTAAAAATTCTGACGAAAAATATATTTTTGAAAATATTTTTTTTTTCGAAAATAAGAATAACAAAAACAAAAAGGTTAAAATTAAAATAAAATTACCTAATCTGAGTAACCAGATGAACCGTCAGTTGTCCAAACTCGAACAATCCCCCGCAACGGCGCCAAAAACTTGGTGCACAAAATTGTGATCATCAATGGCGCCAACAACTTGGAACGCACAATTGTAATCTCAACTCTTTATCACAACTTCGCACAACTAACCAACAAGTGCATTGGGTCGTCCAAGTAATAAACCTTACGTGAGTAAGGGTCGATCCCACGGAGATTGTCGGCTTGAAGCAAGCTATGGTCACCTTGTAAATCTCAGTCAGGCGGATTCAAATGGTTATGGTGAATTGATAATAAGAATATAAATAAAATATAAACTAGGATAGAGATACTTATGTAATTCATTGGTGAGAATTTCAGATAAGCGTATAGAGATGTTTTCGTTCCTCCTGAACCTCTGCTTTCTTGCTGTCTTCATCCAATCATTCATACTCCTTTCTATGGCAAGCTGTATGTTAGGCATCACCGTTGTCAATGGCTACATCCTATCCTCTCAGTGAAAATGGTCCAATGCGCTGTCACTGCATGGCTAATCATCTGTCGGTTCTCGATCATACTGGAATAGGATTTACTATCCTTTTGCGTCTGTCACTATGCTCAGCACTCGCGAGTTTGAAGCTCGTCACAACCATCCCTTCCCATATCCTACTCGGAATACCACAGACAAGGTTTAGACTTTCCGGATCTCAAGAATGGCCGTCCATGGATTCTAACTTATACCACAAAGACTCTGATTAAGGAATCTCAGAGATACTCATTCAATCTAAGGTAGAACGGAAGTGGTTGTCAGGCACGCATTCATAGGGAATGATGATGAGTGTCACGATCATCACATTCATATTGAGGTGCGAATGAATATCTTAGAATAGGAATAAGCTTGAATTGAATAGAAAAACAATAGTACTTTGTATTAATTCATGAGGAACAGCAGAGCTCCACACCTTAATTTATGGTGTGTAGAAACTCTACCGTTGAAAATACATAAGAACAAGGTCCAGGCATGGCCGCGAGACCAGCCCTCATGATCTAAGAACTAAACGTCCCAAGATGTAAAGACAATAGTAAAAAGTTCTATTTATACTAAACTAGTTACTAGGGTTTACAGAAATAAGTAAATGATGCAGAAATCCACTTCTGGGGCCCACTTGGTGTGTGCTTGAGTTGAGCATTGAGCTTTACACGTGTAGAGGCTTCTCTTGGAGTAGAACACCAGTTTGTAACCTGTTTCTGGAGTTTAACTCCACTTTGCAACCTGTTTCTGGCGTTTAACTCCAGAATGCAGCATGGAACTGGCGTTGAACGCCAGTTTTCGTCGTCTAAACTCGGGCAAAGTATAGACTATTATATATTGCTAGAAAGCCCTGGATGTCTACTTTCCAACGCAATGAGAGCGCGCCATTTAGAGTTTTGTAGCTCCAGAAAATCCACTTTGAGTGCAGGGAGGTCAGAATCCAACAGCATCTGCAGTCCTTCTTCAACCTCTGAATCTGATTTTTGCTCAAGTCCCTCAATTTCAGCCAGAAAATACCTGAAATTACAGAAAAATACACAAACTCACAGTAAAGTCCAGAAATGTAATTTTCATTTAAAAGTAATAAAAATATGCTAAAAACTAACTGAATTATACTAAAAGCTATGTAAAAACAATGCCAAAAAGTGTATAAATTATCCGCTCATCAATAGACTTGCATTCCTCCTTTGGATTAGGAATGGTGTCACTTAGGAGTGAGCTCAAGGGTCTCTCAATAGCAATTTGCTTGGAGAGCTATCCAATCTATCTTTCCATATTCTTCATGGAAGCCTCCTAGTTCTTTGTTGTCATCTCTTGGTGCTTCATCATTTTCTCCATTAAGATCTCCAAGTTGGTGATCCTCTGAGAGTCTTGCGAGATTGGTTGGTTGTCGGGTTTTGAGGGTTGAGGATAAGTGTTTTGATTGTTGGCTTGGTTGGTGGATGGATGATGGTTAGAGTTGGGGTAAGTGTTTTGTGGTTTTCTGTATGTATTTTGGTTATTGTTTTGCTGACTGTTGTGGTTTGTGTTTTTCCAACTATTTTGGTTTGAGTTTCTTTGCCATGGTTGTTGAGTTTGATTGTGATTGTCTCCCCATCGGAGGTTGGGGTGGTTCTTCCATGAGGGGTTGTAAGTGTCACCATAAACCACATTGTCCCAGAATTTTGATTGTGCATGTACTGGACTTGTTCTTGCTGTTGATCCTCTTGAGTTTCTTCATTTGTCACCCATGTGGATGATGGTTGGCTTGTGTTGACTGCTGTAACTTGGAGGCTATCAATCTTTTTGGCTATTTGCTCAAATTGTTGTTGAATTTGCTGCTGCATCATTTTGTATTGAGCTAAGATTGAGTCCACTCCTTCCAACTCCATCACTCCTTTCCTTTGTGATGGTTGGCATTGCCTTTGGTGAGCAAAGAAATACTGATTGTTAGCCACCATATCAATGAGATTTTAAGCTTCTTCTGCAGTCTTCATCAATTGTAGAGAATCTCCTGCTGAATGATCAAGAGCCTCCTGAGATTTCAATGTCAACCCTTCATAAAAATTCTGCAATCTATCCCAGTCACTGAACATTTCAGGAGGGAACTTCCTAATTAGAGCCTTGTATCTCTCCCATGCCTCATAGATGGGTTCAGTGTCCATTTGTGTGAATGTTTGCACTTCAGTTTTCAACCTGATAACCCTTTGAGGTGGGTAAAATTTGGCAAGGAACTTGCTCACTAGATCGTCCCAGTTGTTAATGCTATCTCTTGGGAAAGATTCCAACCATTGAGTAGCTTTATCTCTGAGAGAAAATGAAAATAACAATAGCTTGTAGCTGTCAGGATGCACTCTATTAGTTTTGACAGTGTCACAAATCCTCAAGAAGGTAGACAAATGTTGGTTCAGATCTTCAAGTGGTCCTCCTCCATAAGAACAATTATTTTGAACCAAGGTGATGAGTTGTGGCTTTAGTTCAAAGTTATTTGCATTAACATTTGGGGTAAGAATACTACTCCCACAATGTCTAGGATTTGTAAAAGTGTAGGAAGCCAAAACTCTTCTCTATGGAGGATTGTTGTTGTTATTGGCAGCTCCTCCTGATGGATTTGTTGGGTTTGTTGAGTGTTCTTCCATGTCTTGAAATTATTCTTCTGAATCCTCTTCTCCAACAATGCTTTTCCCTCTTTCAGCTCTTCTTAGTCTCCTAAGGGTTCTTTCGTCTTGTTCACCAAAGGTAGGTATAGCTCCTCTTGTCCCTGACATGCAAACCACACATAAAAATCACACAAAACAGAAGGACAGTAACACTTCAATCCATTGCTAGAATGAAATTTTAGTTAGCTTAAGCAAAAATTCAAACAGTTAGTGTGTTAGTCAAAAATTAAAGAAACAGAAAAGAAAAAGTGCTTGATCTAGATCTCCACTTCACTTAATCATTGTCAATCTAATCAATCCCCGGCAACGGTGCCAAAAACTTAATGGATATTTTGGAAAATGAATTCCAACATCCAAAACTAACCGACAAGTGTACCGGGTCGTATCAAGTAATAATAACTCACATGAGTGACGTCGATCCCACAGGGATTGAAGGATTGAGCAATTTTATTTTAGTGGTTAATTTAGTCAAGTGAATCAAGTATTGGTTTGAGTTGTTTGTAATTGACAGAAGCTAAATTGCTTGAAATGTAAAGGGAGATGGAAGAATTGTAGTAAATTAAAGAGAGCAGGAAGTGAAAGTGCTAAATCTTAAAGAACAAGTAAATTAAATTGCAGAAACTTATATTGCAAGAAATGTAAATAACTAAATCTTAAAGTGCAAGAAATGTAAATTTCTTGAATTATAAAAGGAATTGGGAACTGGGATTGCAGAATTTAAACAAGCAGAAGTAAATTGCAATAAACAGAAGAGTAAAAAGTGAATTGAAGTAAAGTGGATCTTAAACAGCAAAGTGAAAAAATGATTGAAGAATTAAAAATAGAAAATAAATGCAGCTCAATTGCAGAAATTAAAAGAGAAATTGAAGATCTCAGGAGTGGAAGAGACTAGAAAACACAAGTCTAGATCTCAAATCCTTCCTTGATTCAACAAGAAAAGTTGCAAAAGAAATAAAAAGATAAGTTGTAGAAGTAGTAGAAGAGAAGAACCAGTAAATAGAATTTGAAATGTAAATCAAAGTTTCTTAGAATTATGCAGAAAGATTAAACAAGAGATCTCAAGGTGAGATTGAAACAGAATTTCTTTAATTCTCCACCCAAGATCCAAGACAAGAAGTAAAGAGTGTTCAAGCAAGAACAAGGAAGAAGAGAGATCAATTCTCCTTCCAAATTCTCTAAGATCCAAATTCAAAGTAAAAAGCTCAAAATTACAAAAATGAAAATTCTCAAAGAAGCAAAAAAAAATAAAAGGTTTTCTCTAAATCAAACTAACACTTATTTATACACTTCCTAATCTAGATCTAAGAATTTGGGTGGGCTCTAAAATTTGGTAAAGAAATGAATTATTTTGGATTTTTAATGGATTTTTGGCCCAAGATGCACCTCCCAGGGGATGGCTCAGTTGGAAAACTAAACTGAGCGCCCAATGTTGCCTTGCTTGCTTAATTTGGTGCGCCAGTCCCCCTGTCCGTGTTGCTCTTCAATAGAGCTCAGTTGGAATTTCGAACTGAGCTCTATGTCTTGGCCGTGTCAATCTTGTGTGCATCATGGCATCCTTGGCCGTGTCAACGTGCGCATGACAAGCTCCTTGGTGTGCTTCTTGTTGCGCCAAAGTGTGGGAAGTGGGGGAGAGTAGCGCTCAGTTGGGAAAACCAACTGAGCTCCCCATTTGTAGCGCCTTGCTTTGGACTTCAAGCTCCCAGGTTCGAATCCTGGTGGAAGCAAACTGAAGCTAATTTCCTTGGAGGGGTTGGACGCTCCTTCCTTACCTTTCATGAAGCTCCTTGGTTCGAACCTTGGGAGAGCCATTTTGGCTCATTTTTCTTGCAAGGAGAGTAGCGCTCCTTCCTTGTTCTCCATGGAGTTCCCAGGTTCGAATCCTAGACAACTCACTTTGGCTTACTTTCCTTGCAAGCTTGGTAGTGTGAGGTTCCTTGTTCGAACCTTGGAGGAAGCTTTTTGGCCATTTTCTTTTATTTTCCTTGCAAGGAGCGTTCCTTGCTTTCCTTTCTTTCCTTGTGGAGCTCGGTTCACTCTCTCAACTTAGCTCTCCTTCTTCCTCAATGTTGCTATGCTTTTCTTTTCTTGGGCACGCTTTTTGTTTCCTTTGGGCACATTCCTTAGGCCACGCTTTTCTTATTTTCTTCTTTCTTCACCTACAAGTAGTCAAAACAACCAATCAAAGTATCACCAAATTCACAAGGTTTAAAATTCATTCATAATTCATTTAATTTTTGCTTAAACCTCATGATTTTGTATCAATTAAAGGGTGGTTGGTTGATTTAATAAAATATGAAATTCCACTCCAAATTACTTACTTACAATGCAAGAAAGTGCATAAAACCTAATAAAAACAAAGAAAAAGACTAGTAAAACTAGGCTAAGATGACTTGTCATCAGTACCACCACCCTCCGGTGATCAAGGATCAGCAGCACCACCCTCCGGTGATCAAGGATCAACAGCTCCGCCAAATCCAACAAGTCAGACACGACAGCTCCGGCCACCGCAGCAGATCTCATCCGAGATCGACCTCCAGTTTCAGGTAACCCTCGAAACATTAGCGCCGTTGCCGGGGAACCTAGAAGTCATCCCATCATTATGGCAGACAACCTTGACAATAATCACAACTCCAGTTTGGAGGAAAGATCCCAACTTAAAAATACGGATGCCACATCAAAGGATGTGCCTCAAAACAATGGGGATAAATAATCCTCCAACACAGAAATCTTGGAAGCCATCCGAGAACAACAGGATCATCTCAAACAGCTCGAACAGGAGGCTGAACATCAGTGAGAAGCTGAAAAAGACCTCCGAAGAGAAGCTAGGCGTCACCGAGAACTAGAGGACAAGCTCGCAAAACTCGAAGCCGACCTCAAGACCAAAACTGCTCATTCCAACCATGAAGATAACTCCCACAAAAACCAAGATCCCTTCACCAAAGAGATCATGAAAGCTAAAGTTCCAAAGGATTTTAAAGCTCCCGGCATGACTTCATACGACGGTACCTCAGATCTAAGCCATCATCTCAGCAATTTTAGAAGCATAATGTATCTCACTGACGCCTCGGACGCCGTTATACCCAGGATCTCGGCCAGTGCAGCAAAAGCGTAGGAAGTTCGGACCATAAATGTCCCAAGCTGTGGAAGAACAGGTACAAGCCTTACTGAATGCATGGTTCATAAGGGAGGTAACATACCCACTATGGCTAGCCAACATCGTAATGGTAAAAAAGTCAAATGGGAAGTGGCGGATGTGCATTAACTACACCAACTTCAATAAAGCCTACCCAAAAAACCCTTACCCACTTCCCAGCATCGACGCTCTAGTGGATGCTTCTTCCGGATACAAGTACCTCTCCTTCATGGATGCTTATTCAGGATACAATCAAACCCCGATGTATCCACCTGATCAAGAAAAGACCTCGTTTCTAACCCCGAAAGCAAATTACTGCTATATCATCATGCCATTCGGGCTCAAAAACGCAGGAACTACCTACCAAAGATTGATGAACAAAGTCTTTGCAGACCACATAGGAAAGCTAATGGAGGTATACATGGGCGATATGCTGGTAAAAACACAAAGTGAGGAATCCCTGTTGCCCGACCTCACCAAAGTGTTCGACACCATCAGAAAGCATGGAATGCGACTTAACCCTGCAAAATACACTTTTGCGATGGAAGCTGGCAGATTCTTGGGCTTCATGCTCACACAAAGAGGAATTGAGGCAAACCCAGATAAATGTCAAGCAATACTCAACATGAAAAGTCCGACCTACGTCAAAGAAGTACAACAACTCAACGGAAGACTTGCAACCCTGTCTAGATTTCTAGCTGGCTCAGCAATCAGATCCCTCCCCTTTTACGCCACATTAAGGAAAGGAAAGAGGTTTGAATGGACCACAGAGTGTGAGTAAGCTTTCCAAGATTTCAAAAAATTCTTGGGGTAACCACCCATTCTCACCCGACCACGGGAAGGAGAAGCACTCATATTATACCTCGCGGTAGGAAATTGGGCAATCGCTTCAGCACTAGTCAGAGAAGACGAGGGTGGGCAACAACCCATCTATTTCATCAGCAAAGCTTTACAAGGGGCCGATCTGAACTATCAAAAGATAGAAAAGTTTGCCTACGCCCTCATACTCACTTCTCGACGACTCCGCCCATACTTTCAGGCGCACACTATCAAGGTTCGGACCAACCAGCCCATAAAAAGCATCCTATAGAAGACCGACTTAACTGGAAGAATCCTGTAGTGGGCAGTCGAGTTGTCTGAATTTGATCTTCTATATGAAACTCGGACAATCATCAAATCATAGTATCTGGCCAATTTCATTGCTGAGTACACAGATACCCCAGAAAATCCCATAAAATGGAAACTCTACGTGGACGGCTCTTCGAACAAAACTGGGAGTGGCGCAAGTGTGATAATAGAAAGTGATCAGGGAACCCAAGTCAAACTCTCATTAAAATTCAAGCCAAATACGAAGCATTACTGGCTGGTTTGAGGCAGGCTAAGGAGGTAGGAGTTCAAAAGCTCACCATCTTCAGTGATTCACAAATAGTTACCTCGTAAATAGAAGGAAATTACCAGGCCAAGGACCCCACCATGAAAACATATCTGGACAAGACCAGAGAACAGTTCAGACAACTCGAGGAATATGAGATCCAACATATACCTCAAGAACAGAATGCTCGAGCTGATGCACTCTCAAAACTAGCCAACACCAAACCAAGGGGCAATAATAGAAGCCTCATCCAGGAATTATTGCGTAGCCTATCAATCTTAGAGGAAGAAAAGGTCCTAACCTTATCAGGTCAGGATCAGGGGTGGATGACCCCCATAATCAACTACCTCAAGACAGAGGCACTCCCCACAAATAAGAAGGAGACAATGAGGTTGATACGAGAAGCACAGCACTACACCATAGTAGGCAACATCTTATATAGAAGAGGGATCTCAACACCCCTCCTAAACTGCGTACCAACCTCCAACACAAGGGAAGTCCTGGAAGAAGTACATAGTGGCATGTGTGGCAACCACTTGGGGGTGCGAGCTCTGTCCAAAAAGGTACTCTGAACTGAATTCTTCTGACCAACCTTACACAAGGAAGCAACAGATTTCGTCAAGACATGCCCACCATGCCAGAAGCATGCTAACTTCCACGTCGCCCCACCAGAAGAGCTCATCAGTGTAACGTCACCCTTGCTGTTTGCAAAATGGGGGCTAGACCTCCTCGGACAATTTTCTCAAGGATCGGGATAAGTCAAATTCCTCATTGTAGGGGTGGACTATTTCACAAAATGGATTGAGGTAGAGCCCCTAGCCAATGCCACTTCTCAAAGAAGTCGAAAATTTCTATACAGGAATATTATTACAAGGTTTGGAGTCCCTTACTCCATCACCACATATAATGGCACTCAATTTACTAATACAGACTTCAGTAACTTGGTAGACGACTTGAAAATAAAGTACCAATTCACATCTGTAGAACACCCACAAGCTAATGGACAGGCAGAAGCCGCCAACAAAGTCATACTAGCCGGGTTAAAACTGAGACTACAAGACGCATAGGGAGCTTGGGCAGAAGAGCTCCCACAAGTTCTATGGGTATATCGGACAATTTCGCACTCCACCACAGGAGAATCACCCTTCCAACTTGCTTATAGAATGGAGGCAATGATCCCAGTGGAGATAGAGGAAGGATCCCCAAGAATAATCCTCTACAACGAAGAAGCCAACTCCCAAAACCAAAGGGAAGAGCTCGACCTATTACCCGAGGTCCGAGAAAGAGCTCGGATTAGAGAGGAAGCGCTAAAGCGTCGAATGACTTCAATGTATAATCAGAGGGTAATCCAGTGAAACTTCACCAATAATGATCTCATCCTAATTCGAAACGACATCGGAGCAGGTCGATCAGAAGAGGGGAAGCTAGCAGCAAACTGGAAAGGACCTTACCCAGTTGTAGAGGTACTGGGGAAAGGCTACTACAAGGTGTCTGACCTCAAGGGGTGAGAACTACCAATGTCATGGCATGCCTGCAACCTAAGAAGGTATTATAGTTAGGAGGTAACAAAGATCTTAGGTCAAGGCGCACTCTTTTTCTTGAAAAGATTTTTGAATGAGGCGTTAGGCCAAGATCTACAGAAATTGCTTGACTTAGAAGGGTAAGTACCCACATGTACATATTCTTGTCTAACTGCCTATTTTTTATTTGAATAAAGTTTTTTAAATTCTCTACAAAGCTTTTCTTTACCAAGACGCACTAATCTGAACGCAAGAATTCATCGTCCGATAACAAAGCTACAGGTCGGCAAGATGAAAACCAAATTCATCGTCCGATCACGACAAAATCGGCAAGATAAAAGTGACAAAAATAGATTAATGCAAGAAGTTATAAAAAGTGATCCATAGAAAGAGGCCTGACAAGGTCTGAGTAAAAATGGATTACTAAAAATAACTTAAGAGGGTTCCACAAGAAAAAGTCGGACCACACGAATCAAAGCGACAAAGTTATAAAATTAATCCATAGAAAGAGGACCAAAAGATAGATAAAGCAAAAATCTAATCAAAAAGAGGTCGGACAGCAGAGCACCAACACTGTATAAAGATCTATAAAATTTGCAAAGGTTGCAAAATAACAATCAATTATATCAAAATAAACATAGCCATCATTAAAAGACTCAGAAGGCGACCTGAAAGAGGGCCTCAAGAGTTCAAAGCATTTTGTTTTCCTACTTAATAAGTTGCATAGAAGCAACTAACAGTCAAGGGAACCAAAACCATAAACAAAGATACAAAAAATAGAGTTCAAAAGCCCACAAATCGGGCTGTACAGATAAAATAATGAAGTCATAAGGGGTTCAAAGTTTCCCCAGTGGTAGCATCAGTGGCCGAAGGAGGAGGAACGATATTCATAGGAGTGGCGTCCACAGTCCCATCCTCACGATTGAGAATTTGACAGTCAGGATCAGGTTGGGAAAGGTCGACCTCAACAGAAGGATTTGAAGTAGTCGTGGCTGCAGAAGCTTTGGCTGGCGATGCAGGAGGAGGCCCATCATCTTCCTCATCCGGAGTAGGCACTATCTTGCCCTCCTCCACCACATTGTCTAGGCTGAAGAGAGTCAGGTCGAGTTCAGGAGCAAGAACTCGGACTTGTGCCTCTAAATTTTCGTACGCACCCGTCACAGTATCTACCAAATGACTCTGGAGATCGGCGTAATCCATGTGGGCAGTTTCAAGCCTCCTCCTCAGCTTCAACACCTCGGCATAAGTGTGGGTATAACTATCCTTATGCTTTTTCGCCATCTCCTCTGCCAAATTTGCAGCTACCTCAGCCCTGATAGTCTGTGACTTCTCCTTCTCCAAATCCAACTCCAGCTTAATCACCCTGGCGTCCAGCTCATCCTTCAAGCCCTTAACCCTGTCAAACTCTGACTTGGCATCCTCCAAAAAAGCCTTAGTTGCATGAATTGGGGAACCCTGGACAGTTCGAAACAAAGCTGCACCCATATGGGCCATCCAAATGCTATTATTGGTAATAAAATTCAAATGATAAAGAATGGACACATCGTCCATGGAAAGTCGACCATAAGGAGCAATTTGATTATCAACAAACCCCACGGCATCAAAGTCAGAGGCATCCAAGTCATAAGGTTCAACAGTTTTATATTTTTTAGGAGGAGGACCAGCAGTCAGAGAGGTGGTAGCACCAGAAGATGGTCAAACTGGGTCAAAGGGGACAATTTGGACCTGAGGAGTTGGAATAACCTTCCTCGGCCCAGAAGCTGAGAAGACTCTCCCTCCGCAGCCTTGGCCGAGATGCTGGAAGCAGCTGTCGCCTTCTTTGCCCTATGAAAATGCTTCATAGAATCTGTAGATTTTACCATCTCTACAAGAAAGAAACCAAGAAAACAAGTCACAAACAGATGGAGATAAAAATTCAACCACAAAGCAAAACTATTGAAAAAGAAGTCGGTCACTACCCAATTCAACATGAAGAAGGGAAGGATCTCCCAGAAACTTCTTAGTGTTGAGATGAGGAGGCTCCCCCCAATTTTTCTCGAGCACATGCACGAAGGCCTGCTCGACCTCATCTAGACTTTCCCAAGAATACTTAGCCACTACCACATTCTTTTGCCAGCACAAAGAGGAAGGAAGGTTCATCCCTTTCATCCAAAAAGAAGGGCCGAGCTCCCTCAACGGCTCGAACCTTGAAATAATAGTTTTTAAAGTCCCTAAAGAACTCGTCGTACATAAAGAAAACTTTTTTGCCTTGAGTAGCTCGGAAAGAAACCCAGGAGGCTTTCTTCTTCGCTACCCCAGGCTTTGTTAGCACAAAAAGATAAAGGAAGAGAGTTTGGGTAGGTCGGATATCTAGTTCCTGACATAACAATTGGAAGATTTTAATGAAGCCCCAAGAGTTCGGGTGGAGCTGGGAAGGAGCTACATTGCAGGACCACAACAACTTGGTCTCAAAAGGGGTGAAAGAAATGGTAATATTCAATTGACTAAAGATATAGTCATAAACATAGAAAAAGGGACGTTCCCCTTGAGTCAAAGAGGGAAAACTAACCCTCTCCTCAGGGTCAGGTGACACTAACTCATAATTCTTCTCTTGATCCCTATCACTACAAATCCTATGGTGCCTCCTAAGTCGTATGCAATATTCGGAGTCATCAACTGTAACACACATCAACACAATGGAGTCCAGCCAGTCAGACATGCCCTCTGGGATCTTAGTAGACATTTCAACAATATTTTTGCGAGAATACATGGGTCAACTATTCCTACATAAAGAAAAAGAAAAATGGGGTTACTACCATACAACTCAGGCAAATAAGAAAACAACTCGGACGATAGTATATGAACACCAAGAATCAGAAACGGCAGTAAAAGGAAAACCCTAGGATTCACACTAAAGTCCAGGGGCACCCTTTGGAGGCAGTAAAAAGGCAAGAACCCGGAAAGAAAGAAATTGACAGAATATCCCCTAAACATTCCTCAACATGAAAACAAAAATCCTTTTCTAACAACGACACTCCATACAAAAAAACAAGAAAACCATCATCATCAAACAGACCACGCAAAATCATCAAAAGCTACAAAACTTCTCTACCAGCGAGCCACTATCTTCCTCTACAAACAGTCCCAACAAAAGACATACAAAAAGAAATTATACAAGGAGACAGGAACAACGATAATAAAACCCTAAGTAAGCAGCAACTACCAGGCACTTGCATCACAGCAAAAGAATGTAGGGATCACCACAAAAATGCAAGCTTTTTCAGAAAATTATAGAATGACGAAAGGAAAGACACAATCCTTTTCAATGAAAGTCAAGATTCTTGGAGAAAAAACCAGTAAAAATCACATGCAGTAGTACGGTAGAAACATACGAGAAGGTGACATAAAAGAAAAAGAAAATACCAACCTGTCGAGGAAGGAGAAGCAAACGCAAAGGAAGAAGCAACGATCGAAAACTCTCGAGCCGAAGAAAAAAACTCCAAAGCATGAAAGAAACGGATGGAACGAAGCAATTTCAGTAAAAAACGAAGCAAATGGAGAAGAAGAAACTGAAAGCAAGTCTTTGAAATTCAAAAATGAAGTAGCAAAGAGGGAAAAAAGGAAATGGAGAAAGGATATTTATTAGCTTTTAAAACCCTCGCACGTTTCCAAGAAAAGCGCAACGCACTACAATTAAAAAGAAGAGAAAACGCTTCGCATCTAAGGAGCCTCAACCGGAGATTAACAAAAAGGCAAAATGCTAGAGCTCGACTTCTCCAAAAGGATCGAAGTCTGAAAACACGACCCTAAAAAATAAAAATCGAACTCGAGCAGGGGCACTGTTCATACCCTGGGTCGAGCTATCTGACCTGGGCTGATTGAAGACAAAGCGACCGATCTCTTCAGACGGGTCTCCCCAACCTCCTCTCAAAAGAGATTGGCCAAAACTGCCATGAGAGGCCCAAACAGGCCCAAAAAAAGGGACACAGCCCAATCTAAAGGCAACTAAAGCCTAAAAAGATAAGGGCAGTTTCCCTAAGAGATAAGATGACCCCACTTAAAGATAAGATAAGATAACTAACTTATCTTATCTAGAAAGGTCAGCCTACACCACTATAAATACATTAGAGCACCCAGGTATAACTCATACTCTGATTCTACAAAATACCTGCTTAAAGCCCATGCTAACTTAAGCATCGGAGTCTCTTGCAGGTACCACCACCCTCTGGTGATCAAGGATCAGCAGCTCCGCCAGATCCAACAAGTCAGACACGACAACTCCAGCCACCGCAGCAGATCTCATCCGAGATCGACCTCCAGTTTCAGGTAACCCTCGGAACAGTTACCATACTGAGAACCTCCGGTTCTCATACCATATGTTGTTGTTGTTTTTCAGATACAGGTCGCAACCTATCTCGATGAGTTTGCGGATATGCTGACAGCAGAGGATGATCTTTCTTATGCTTTATTTTACTTTACTTTTGTTGTAGTTATTCTCTCACCTTTTGTATTATATACTTTATTTCCTTAGAGACTTACTTGAGAGATAATTTGTATAAGCTGTTTTAACTTAAAAAATCTGTATTGTCTGTTTTGACTATCATATATATATCTTGATCTTTATGGTATTATGTTCTATGTTGTATCTTCTTCCTTTACGCGTTTTGTTATCGTGAGGAACGTATCGCGCATTGTATCTCTGTTTCTATGTCTTTGGGCTATATTTCTTCATCAGGCTTCTAGTGTTAGTATTTCCATTCTATATTTACTACTGTATGAGCTTTAGAACTGTCTTGATACTTTGTTATCCTTCGCTTTACAGCTTGAGGTAAGGCTTAGGGTAAACACTCTTCATTTTAATGTTCAATATCTTGTACTTACACTATATTATTTTATTCTTTGTTTTATTCTGAATATGCTTGTGACTTATACTCATGATTCTACTGAGATTGATTTATAAATTCAATCTGTTATACTTGTTTTGTATTGAATTTTTATTGTGAGTTATTAATCTGTATGATTGAATGTTATCTGCTACATTAAACTAGATTTTTTTATTGAACTTTTTAGTTGAATTTTGCTTGTTCTGTACCTTGTTTTGAATTGATTAAAATGAATGATAGAATTTTTATTGTTGTTGAATCTTCATTCGATTAAAAAGAGAAAAAAGAAACTAAAATAAAAAGAAGAAAGTTAGTAGATTTATCATTGGCCTATTGCTATTATGCATGAGACGATGATTTTATTATCTACATGAATATTGTTTTGGTGAATGGTGATGATTGAAATTAATCCTTATATGTTTTATTAATCTTGAACTACAATGGTGAATTTTTGCTATTGCATTGAGTTCAGTTGTTAAATTTTTGCTCTTATACTTTGGCAATTTCTCATCTTGATGTTGACAAATTTGAAAAACTTTTCTAAGGACCTCCTCCTCCTGTTTTTGATAATGAAGATGGTAATGCAGAAGCTTGTGAAACTCGTGAAGATTTTATAATTGACGAAGAATAAAATGACTATTAAATGACTTTAGTTGTTCCTTATAGTATAATTGTTGGTTGTATGAATGCAATGTACTCAATACAAAATTTCGCAAAGTTTAAGAGGCTAATGGATCTTTATAGTATAAGATGAAGGTTCTCCACATGTTATTAATTAATATATATTCAATATTAGCTTCGGATTACAAACCGAAGATCAATTAAATTGTGACTTCCATGGACTGACTTGTACTTGTTTTTGATAATTCATGACATAGATTCTCCTATTTTATTTCTCCAATTCAATTAGATGCCGAATCCGGAAAGAGTAGTTGTGGAAGATGTTTTCTTGTTGTTACCCCCTTACAAGGTGTTCTTAATTTAATAAAAATACTTTTTTTAGTTCTATTTATATTATTCTATATATCCTTATATATATTATTTTTATATTTTTTTTATATTTCATATTTATCTTACTATATTTATTCGAAATTTTCAGTTTTATTGGATGGACTGATGTAGACAACAAACATTTAATTACATTAAATATACATTGAAATGAAATATGCATTAAATATAATAATATATAAATAAGATTATTTAGTAAGATATATAAAATTGTTCATCCTTTTCTCTAGACAGACGAATTGGTTCCACAATAAACATTATTTTTTTGATCAATTTATTATTTTTTGTCAATCCTGTAAGACTTAAAATCTTTTGGTTTTCCATAAGATCTAGATTGAGTTCTCCTCTTTTATATCAATCCTGTAATGATATAAATCCTTACGGGAAGCTTTTTCTGTATTTTGAAAAGATTGGTAGTCAACCCCAATCTTTTTTACATTTTAATATGAAAAACTAAGAGTCTAATTTCAGTAGAAAATAGAATTTTGAATTATAATAAACTATTGTTATCATTCTAATGAATGATAATCAAATTTTAATAAACAATTTCTACTTAGTCTATTTAGTACTTAGTCTATTTATAAGGTAGAACATTTTTATCAGTCTCTTTTTTTTTTATTTAGATCATATATATTCTTTTTCTATTTATAATGGATTGAATTTCTATTCAGTATTATAACGAACATTATAGATATAGAACCTTCCAGATAAAATACATATACTTTTCTATAGTATATCATTATTATTAGATCTTTCATATTCTTTATATTCATTATCTAAATTATTTGATAATTTCATTCTATGTTTAGATTTCTTTTAATGTTTATATTAGAATAATATTTTTTTATTTATTATATTTCTTTTTTTATTTTCATTCCATTTTTTGTGAAATTAAATTCATATCCAAAATCATTAAACGATTCATGTGTTGTTGAATATAAGGGCTATATTTCGGCTCGTGATCAACCCATAGATACCGATAGAAAATAAATAGGCACTCAAAACAAGTCCATCTTCGAGCATCATTGACGAACTCCTTATCAATTTTGATTCACTATAATATTAATATCTTTGTGGGGTAAAGAAAGAAAATAAAAAGTAAAAAAAAGATTTTATTTAATAGATTTATTAACATTAATAAATAATGACCAGAAATATCTTTTTTAACAAGAGGGCATATTTCCATTATATTAATAAAAAATGTCAAAAGCATTATAATTGTACAGGCTCCCATAGCAATAACATATTTTGGTTCGGGCATTTACTCATATAATCTAATTAAAGAAGGAGCCATTTTCATAGTTACTGTGTCCGCTGTTAAAATAAGGTCTACCTGCCTAGGACTAGATCGCAGTACTAGTCCATAACGATCAAAGTTGAATCGTGATCCTATTAATGAAGCAAATTCAATGAAGCAACAATAGATACCATAGAGAAGCGGCCATAAACTGGATAGTCTTAACCAATTTGAAAGATCATTCAATGTAGTGGAAATAACTAAATTTTGGGTTGTTCGATCAAGTAAGGAAAACTCAATGGAATTCATAAATGTCTAAATATTTTTTTATTATCTAAATATTCAAGAATTAAGACTGGTAAACATTACCAGTAGAACATGTTAGTAAACATGTTAGTTTTTTTACATTACCTACAATGGAAGTAAATATGTTAGTAACAGAACCTTCCTCAAAAAGGTCTAAAGGATAAGCTACATAGGCAATATATTAATTTTCTTCGCCAGCAACCGACTCGATGTTGTAGCATCATCCTTTGTAACGATCAAGAATGGTAAACCCATCGGTCCAAATAGTTGTCCATGTACCAGTAGAAGATTCAGCAGCTACCGCGGCACCCGCTTCTTCCGGAGGAACTCCATGTTGAGGAGTTACTCGGAATGCTGCCAAGATATCAGTATCTTTCGTTTCATACTCAGGAGTATAATAAGTCAATTTATAATCTTTAACGCTAGTTTTGAACCCAACACTTGCTTTATTCTCTGTCTGTGGTGACATAAATCCCTCCCTATAACTCGTGAATTAAGAATTATCGCAACAACTAGATCTACTCGACACTACTATACTTAGTAGTTAACGAAACCTTCTTGTTTATTTCAAATTGGTTGGAACTATGTTGGAACTATGTTCTTATTTATTTTTATTTCAAATTGGTCGGGGGCTCTTTTGCCTTGGAAAATAATACAGTTACCTCATGGGGAGTTAGCTGCACCCCACAAATGATATAAATACTACTGTACTGCAATTTTCACCCTTCAAATTGTATCTGATTCAATCCCAGTATACAGTAGAAGTGTGTTGAATAAAATTAGAGAAGAATAAAATTAGAGAAGAAAAAATTAGAGTATCTACTCGAACACTACAGTGGAAGTGTGTTGAATCAAGAGTATACAGTAAGCACCTTTATTATGGACGCTTTATTTTGTCTCCACTTATGAAAGGCCAAAATGATACAATAGGCATTGCGATGCGAAGAGTTTTGCTTGGAGAAATAGAGGGAACATGTATCACACGTGTAAAATCTGAGAAAATACCACATGAATAAGCAATCTATTCCTCCTGAATACTTCGATTCAGTCTAAAGAATTTTCTGTAGCTACCATATAGTATTCATCTCTACTTGGTGGTAAAAAAAAGCATCTGTATTCTTTTTTATCTCTTACCAATTTCGTAAAATGAACTTTCTATAGACCCCCAACGATCAATTCTCCCATGAATAGCTAGAGATCCAATAAGTCCAACATTAATTCCTTCAGACGTATTAATTGGACAAATGTGTCCATAATGACTAGGATGGATATCTCGTATCCGAAACCTAGCAGTTCGCCCATTCACCCCTCTGGGGCTAAATAACTCAATTTTCTACCATGAAATTAATCCGTATATGTTTTATTAATCTTGAACTACAATGGTGAATTTTTGCTATTGTATTGACTTCAGTTGTTGAATTTTTGCTCTTATACTATGGCAATTTCTCATCTTGATGTTGACAAATTTGAAGAACTTCTCGAAGGACCTCCTCTTCCTGTTTTTGATAATGAAGATGGTAATACAAAAGCTTGTGAAACTCGTGAAGATTTTATAATTGATGAAGAATAGAATGACTATTAAATGACTTTAGTTGTTCATTATAGTAGTTTGGTTAGTTTATTTGCTACTTGAATTTATTTTAGTATCGAATAAACTTGTGAGTTGTGAATTTGTGTTTTAATTTTTGAGTTGAGTTATAAATTTATGTTATGAGTTGTGACTTTTGACTTGTTATGATATATATTAGTTACAGTCCTATGGGTAATTTGATTTATTTGAGATTTATTTTATTATTTGTGAAATTAATTTTTGCTATCAAATTTTTCATAATTTTTATATTTTAAAAGTTATGTTTTACGATTCAAGCAATTACAATTTTGAACTAGCTTAGTGAGTCAAGGTAAAAACTACGAGATCGCTACTTTGAATATATCAATTAATTAAAAAAAATAAAATTTGGCAAATTATGTGTATAATTTATATTAAAAAAATTATTACAAAATAAATATTGTACTTTTCTAACAAAAGGAATGAAAAATGTTACAAATTTGAGTTATATTTTGTAACAAAATTTGATGATAAGAAAAATTATATTGTTACAAAAAATATCTCACAGGATAAAATTTATTATCACTTTTGTAACAAATTTTTGTTTTTGTGCTAAAAAAATTTGTTACAAAATACTTATATTGTAACCATTTCATTTTTTGTTACAAAAAGTTTTTGTAATGAAACATATTATAATAATCCTGTAACAAATTTTTTTTTAGCTACAAATTTTTTTAGTTTTAAAATTTATATTTTATAATATTTTTTTTACAAATATTGCTTTTTCTTGTAGTGCTCCTAACCTTCTATAAATCCAACTTCTTCCTTTTTGTTGTGGCCGAATATACTAAAGAGTAGTAGTGAATTTTGTAGTAAAAGTGTCGTGAGAATTTTGTTTGTGAAAAGAAGACTGACACTACAAGAATTTTGCTCATTTATGGCGGTTTTTTTTCTTGTTTGTGGCGGTTTCAAACCCTCACAAAATGGATCGTGGCAGCTTCATAAACCCCTAAAATTGGAGGTGCCACGAGCTCCTTTGTGACAGTTTTTTACAACCCCCACAATTCCATTCAGTGGCGGTTTTCTATCCCTTTTGTGGGGGTTCTGTGCTAGCGTTTTGTGACAATTCTTGGTTAATTATTGTGGGCATTTAGAACCCTATAAAAAAATTTCCAATTAAAAAAAAGACACATTCATGTGGGATTTTAACCTCCACAAACATGTCAATATTATTCTCAAACAATTAATATGGATACTAAAATTACATTATTATACTACTAATCAATTATCATTTAAAAGAAATCTTTAAATAAGACACATTAAAAATTTAGAAGGAAATTAAAATATTACATATTGGATGAAATAGAGATTATATTTCAACTATATAAAGCACTAAATCAATTTGGCTGACTAAAACATTCTAGCTGTCACTTGAAATAAATCACCTATTGGTGCACGAAATTGTGATCTCCAGGCTCGAACAAATCCTGGTAATGGCTCCAGAGCTTGGTGCTCTGATCTTAATTCATAATTGTAACAACTTCGATACAACTAACCAGCAAGTGCACTGGGTCGTCCAAGTAATACCTTACGTGAGTAAGGGTCGAATCCCACGGAGATTGTTGGTATGAAGCAAGCTATAGTCACCTTATAAAGTGATAATGGTGTTTTCGAATTTAATATAATAAGATAGGGATAGAAATACTTATGTAAATCCTTGGTAGGAATTTTAGATAAGCGAATGGAGATGCTTTTCGTTCCTCTGAACCTCTGCTTTCCTGCTATCTTCATCCAATCAGTCTTACTCCTTTCCATGGCTGGCTTTATGTGATACATCACCACTGTCAATGGCTACTTTCGGTCATCTCTCGGGAAAATGATCCAATGCCCTGTCACGGCACGGCTAATCGTCTGGAGGCATCACCCTTGTCAATGGCTTCATCTTATCCTCTCAGTGAATAATATTCTCACGCACCCTGTCACGGCACGGCTATTCATCTGTCGGTTCTCGATCATGCTGGAATAGGATTTACTATCCTTTTGCGTCTGTCACTAACGCCCTGCAATCGCGAGTTAGGAGCTCGTCACAGTCATTCAATCATTGAATCCTACTCGGAATACCACGGACAAGGTTTAGACTTTCCGGATTCTCTTGAATGCCGCCATCATTCTAGCTTACCCCACGAAGATTCTGGTTAGGAGATCTAAGAGATGCTCATTCTAGCTTAATTCATGTAGAACAGAAGTGTTTGTCAGGCACGCGTTCATAGGGGAGATGGTGATGAGCGTCACACATAATCATCACCTTCATCACGTTCTTGGGTGCGAATGGATATCTTAGAAGCGAAATAAGAAGA
Source organism: Arachis hypogaea (assembly GCF_003086295.3). Lineage (NCBI taxonomy): Eukaryota > Viridiplantae > Streptophyta > Magnoliopsida > Fabales > Fabaceae > Arachis > Arachis hypogaea. Next base: position 99,790,304 of record NC_092052.1, on the reverse strand, counting down.
ATTGAATAGAAAACAGTAGTACTTTGCATTAATCTTTGAGGAACAGCAGAGCTCCACACCTTAATCTATGGAGTGTAGAAACTCTACCGTATGAAAATACATAAGTGAAGGTCCAGGCATGGCCGAGATGGCCAGCCCCTCTGATCTAAGAACCAGGCGTTCAAAGATGATCCTAAGATCCTAAGATCCTAAGATGATCAAAAGATGTCTAATACAATAGTAAGAGGTCCTATTTATAATAAACTAGTCACTAGGGTTTACATGAGTAAGTATTTGATGCATAAATCCACTTCCGGGGCCCACTTGGTGTGTGTTTGGGCTGAGCTTAAGTGTTTCACGTGCAGAGGCCATTTGTGGAGTTGAACGCCAGTTTTTGTGCCAGTTTGGGCGTTCAACTCTGGTTTTGGATCCTTTTCTGGCGCTGGACGCCAGATTTGGGCAGAAGGCTGGCGTTGAACGCCAGTTTACGTCGTCAATTCTTGGCCAAAGTATGGACTATTATATATTGCTGGAAAGCCCTGGATGTCTACTTTCCAACGCAATTGGAAGCGCGCCATTTCGAGTTCTGTAGCTCCAGAAAATCCACTTTGAGTGCAGGGAGGTCAGAATCCAACAGCATCAGCAGTCCTTTTTCAACCTCTGAATCTGATTTCTGCTCAAGTCCCTCAATTTCAGCCAGAAAATACCTGAAATCCCAGAAAAACACACAAACTCATAGTAAAGTCCAGAAATGTGAATTTAACATAAAAACTAATGAAAACATCCCTAAAAGTGACTAGATCCTACTAAAAACATACTAAAAACAATGCCAAAAAGCGTATAAATTATCCGCTCATCACCTATTAAACTCCGACTCATGAAAAAAATCAGAAATTTTATTCCCCGGATTAAAAGGAACATTTAGTCTGCACTTGCAAAATCCAAGGCACAACCAAACATAGTTGGAACTTGGAACAAAAATAAAATTAATACAACATAATCTGGCAAGGAAAAAGTCTAGATATGCCACAAGCAAAATGCTGCCACAGATGATATGAAAATGAAGCCCAAATGCACAAATTTTAAAAAATGGCAACATCCTAAACTATAAAAATGGTAAAAGTTGAGGGAGGGAAAATAGGGAAGAAAGAGGTAGTGTTAAGGAAAGGAGAAAGGAGACAAACACACAGGCGCTATTTCTCCTAAAGCACTAAGCTGCCATCAGATTTTGCCTTGACATGGGCCTGCTAATTCATTTACATACATGTTAGCAATTTTTCTATATATATCCTGACAAAGAAAAACCTAATCACAGAACTAAATGACCAATATCCTCATGATATGACAATTTTAGCATATAACTAGAGCACATGCAATCTCATACCAAGTGCAAAACATCAATGCTGATCATTGCAATAGCTTTATTTAAATCTGCCTGGAGGTATTGATATTTGCAACCAAAAATAAGATATTTTACACAAGGGAAAAACAAAATAAAGAGAAGGCAAAAACAAAATATCAAAACACAAAACCCACTCACAACTATATAAAGCACTAAAATCAATTTGGCTGATTAAAGTATTCTAGTTGTCCTGAAGAATCTTTTGTAAAGAACAATCGTTCTTCTTGAGTACCTGAAAGCCCATATATTTCACAAAGCCATTAGATTTTCGGAGTGACTAAAAAGTGGATTAGTTTAAATTTGTCTTTTATGTTATAAAAAGAAAAAGAAAATGTAAAAGAGAGCTGTATACAAAAAATACTAAACTAGTACAAACATCATTTCAGTAAGATATAATAAAGCATGTAATAGTGAATAAATTCAATAAAGTTCAATAAAGCATAAAAATAAAATCAAAGTTTAAAAAGATAACAAGTAAAATATGGAGGGTATGCAGATGAGTTCAAACTATCTTGAAGTGCTTTTCCATAATCATCATTGTCTGTCCCCAAATTATATCCTTCATGTGCTAACAATAAAATCAAAGTTTAAAAAGTTGTGGTCAGAAGGATCATGATAGCATGGAACTAAACATTTCTTTGAAAATTAATTACCTACCATTTGGTTGCTCTAAATCTTCTACTGAAGATCGTGACATTGCATGGCCGAGATCATCATTCTCCCTGCATCAGCAATATTATTCAAGATATTCTCTTGTCCTTAATAAAGCATGTAATGGTGAATAAATTCAATATAGTTCTTCATTAAAGCAATTGATAGTTGGAAGTGAATAATAATGTTCGGTTTCACAAAGCTGAATAATCAATCTAGAAGGCATCATTATATGACATATGCTTAAAAGAATTGTTCAGAAAGAGCTGATATGACTTATCAATAAAGGATGCACACGATTCATAAATCATAAGAAATTCATAAATTTCTTGTGCACAAGATACAAAGTAGGATTTATGACATTGAATGAAATGTCATCACTTGGGTTTGGATATGAAATCTATTAGTACAGTTGTAGGGAAGCATGATGATGACATTCAAATTTTTCCACCTAAGAGTTAAATTTTTCCATTTTTTTCACTGAAATCAATGAAACTGTTCTGTTGTTAAAAATATATATAGAGCATAATTCTTCTTTATATATCATCAATAAGATATGTATTTGTTGATATTCATGCACAATAATATGTTGCTCAGTAAGAAGATTACTTACCACATCAAAATGAATGCAAAATTGATCTGATAATGACTCTACAGCACCAAATGCCCAACAAGAACCACAATGACCCTGAACAATCAGCACAAGGATTATCTAAGTACCTCTTGAACCTTGATATTGTTTAGGGTTAAAATGTAGAAAAAAAAGGAAAAATTACCTGATCTTCAATGCAGACATTGATTCACCAATCCATGTTATTATGAATATGAGGGGGGGGGGGAGATTCAGCACCTCCTATCAAACAAACTATTTGATTAATAAATTAAACTTAACAATGGAGAAGGAGCAAGTAAATGACCTATAATTCTTCCAATGGTACTACACTGAGACCATTGAGTCCTTGCATCAAACTCCTTTGGATATTTCAATGATTTTGGATGAGTCACAATGGTTGCACCTATCAGTTCCTTCTTAGGAGTTGGTTTAACACCAAGCAGGCGCTTAAATTCTCCAACCTGCACATCAAGCACAATATAGATTCTAAAAATGATAAAATTATAAAAAAATTACCATATTTTTAGCAAGATGTTGGATCTTTTTTAATTAGCAGTGCAATAGCAACAAGATCTGCTTCAGTGACATGAAGATGATATTTTGTCCCAGCAGTAATATTTCAGTCTTAGAATTTTCTCCCACGTCTATTAAAATGTTAACAAAGGAAAAATATACCGCAAGCAAATAATTAAATAGATAACTCTACGGCATAAAGTAAGGATATTAAAAATTGTAACCTTGTTAAGTATTTCTTCCAAATTATATCCAATTTGGGATTAGATCGAACCCTAGGCCCTTCTACATTCACTTGGTCTGCTTACTCAAACCAGTCAATTCCTATAATGCAGAATGTATCATATACAATTCACATAATTAAAACCACAAAATTGAAGTCCCGTAATAAACAAGAACAAATTCTCACCGTAATGACTTGGAACGGCATGAGAATTAGTTCCACGAGATCTAATAGCTTCGAATGCAGCTTCAATCGAAGCTTCCAAAGACTCCAGCTCGCTCACTTTCTAGATCTCCTCAGCCAGTGCCACCGAGTCTGCGAAGAAACTGTGCTGTGAGTGCTTCAAGCTGCCAGAGCAAAATCAGAACCAGCGAAAGAAGCCGCCATCAAAGACGACGTAGAAACGGAATATCTAAGCATTATCTCAACGATTTGAATGAAATCTTCCCTGAAGTACTATCCTGAGAGGCAAGAGCTCCACGAATTGAGAGGCTCCACAATCACCTCGTCCTCCATTCATAACTCCAGCGGGTGACGCGTTGAGCTGTTGACGGAGGAAACTTGGCGGCAATGGCGGCAAGGAATTGACCGGCGATGGCGATGAAATCCATATTTTAGGGTTTCAGACTCTCCGTCGTTCTCTCTCTCGAATAACTTTTATTTTTTTTCATTTTTGGTATGCGTTTGGTAAATATTTGTTTGGTTTGGGTCTTTTATAATTAATTGGGTTAAAAACAAACAGTAGGAATTTTTGTTAATTATTTAAAATAGTTACAAATAAAATAGATTGTGGAGGTTCTAATAACTCTCACTAAAAAATTTTCAAAGAATTTTGTAGTGTGATAAAGTGATAAGAGTAATATATATTTTGTTTGTGATAATATTAAAAGTATGTGAAGTTATTAGTGTTTGAAGTGTGCTTTGAATAAAAAATTATATATATTTAATTTTATTATAAAAATATATTGTTACGTACATCTAAATAATCTTTGATATGTAAGTCATTATCTTATTAAGTTATTTATATGGATGTGTTTGTTTTACTATTAGTGTTTTTTTTTTTCAATTAAATCGTTAACATTATTGCCATTTTAAATATTAAGATAATTTGATTACTTTATTAATATTGATATTAACATTATTAAAATGATTCCCCTAGTACATGTATCCTGAATATTAATATTTGTAGGTAATATATATAATTCAAAAAATTTTCTTTTTTTTATAATATGTTACAGGCATTTTTTAATTGGTTTTTTTTTCTATTGTTAATAATATTATCTATACTAATATTATCATGTGTAATAATCTGAAAATTATACGTTATTATTAACTTTAAAAATATGACATTAGTATTAATAATTATAACTAACGTTGAATATTGTTCTATATGTTAAATTAATATTATATATTAATATTCATACTTCTAATTATCGTAAATTATTACCGAATATAAAAGTTATTATGTATTAACATTAAAGTATTTCATATTAATAATATTTATATTAATATATTTATGATAAATATATTATTAAATAAAATACGCAACATACATAAAACATGTTATTCATATATATATATATTTAGTAATTTTCATTATATGTTAGTCTACTTTTTTTTTTCATCTGTATTCATATTCATATTCATATTCAAGTGATGAGAATTTTTAAATCGAAGAAATTCGTTCCACGAGAACAATATAGTTATTTGGTGATCGATGTATTACAGAAAATTAATTTTTATCGCATATCTCAAATAGAAAGAATAGAATATAAAACACCTCTAATAACAGCATTAATAGACATATAGTGATTTGAGACATGCATATTTTATTTCTAGTGAGTGAATGCACGATCACACTAGAAGATATGGCACATATATATAGTCTCCTGATCGACCGTCATGCTATAAGTGCAAGAAGGATAGTAGTTTTTTCCACTTGGTTGGTCAGTGCGTGACCAACTTTGGGATACCGCCAAGTGAAAATAATCATATTTCTAGTGTGATTAAACTGTTATGAATTAGACAAAATCTATCATGCGAAAGCGTTGGACACTCTAGAGCCTGTACAATGCTATGTCCCTTGTCATGTATTCAACTTTATTGAAACCACTTTTTTTTCTGACAAGTCAATGTCGATGGTGAGCTGCAAGTACTTGCCCTTGTTAAGAAATTTTTCGAAAATCAGATCTTTTAGGTAGGGATCGGCATATTTGGCATATCTATAGAAGTCTTTGTTTCGGGTCTCGCGTTATCATACGAAGGAAAGGTTCACTAGTCCTATTGCACGTTTGGGGGACGGAAGCGAATGCCACGGCTAGCTTCGATTTTCGCACTTATTCCTGCAGGTGGAGTCTTTTCGTTGACATAAAAGTAAAATTGTATTTTCATGTGAAAAATGAAATTATTATTTAGTAAATTGTATATTATTATATTAAGTCATTTTTGTTATGTTTCTAATTAGAAAGCTTAATATTTTCAGGTGGAGTATTTGGAGGCAATGCCAGAACCATAGAAGAATGAAGGTAGCACATGTTTGGCAGATGCTTGATGATATACAACCTAAAGCGATAATAACTAGAAACATTAAATTATACTAATAATTAGTATCTTTGTGGTTATTAGCATCTACTCTCTGATGGTGTAACATTCTAATGCAGTTTCTATGGATTTCAGACGTCCAAATCCACCATGAGGTGCCACAAGATGTATACGATCATCATGAGATATGGATTGTTGTTGGCTCCTTGATCAACCTTGAGATCATAAAATGGTACCCAACTGATCAAGTTCATCGATAATTTGGCTATCCCCAGCCAGTACCTAGCCTGCCAAAGGATCTAGAGTAGGATCACAATGTTAGGTTGCATGGTGAACAGAATACCAACTGGAGAGAATACCATAGCCTATTCTCTAATGCTTGTAAAATCTTCTGCAACTTCGCAATGGGAAATTCTGAGAAGGCATGTTTAGCATTGATGCGCTCTTGAATCTCGGCTCTCTTATGGGTAAATAGCTCATTCAAGCAGTAAAAGGTTGCCTTGACAATGCCGTGACAAGAAGGTTGCCTGCACCTTTCAACACAGAGTTTATGCACTCAACTAAATTGGTTGTCATGTGAACCTAGTGATGCCCTTCATCGAAAGTCATAACCTACTGCCGATGATCGATACTGTCACACCATTGAGTGTGTGCCTCTCCCCCCTTTCGCAATTGCTAGTACTGCTCGTTGTATTGTTGTTCTGCCTTAGAATAACAACTACAAAAAAAGGTCTATGGTCACGGTGAAAAACCGTGACCATAGCTAGTGAAATGAGTGACCATAGGTCTATGGTCACGGTTTTTGACCTATGGTCACGGTTTTTCTGCCGTGGCCTATTATCTCGTGGCCATAGACCTATGGTCACAGTTTTTTTCTCTATGGTCACGGTTGTAATGTTCAAATTCTGGCATGGCCTCTATGGTCACCCCTTCCCAAAACCGTGACCATAGCCTTATCTATGGTCACGGTTTTGGCCGTGACCATAGCCTCTATGGTCACCCCACCAAAAACCGTGACCATAGCTATGGTCACGGTTTTGGCCGTGACCATAGCCCCTATGGTCACCCCTGATTAAACTGTGACCATAGAGTTATCTATGGTCACGGTTTTGGCCGTGACCATAGCCTCTATGGTCACCCCACCTAAAACTGTGACCATAGCCTTAGCTATGGTCACGATTTTGACCGTGACCATAGCCCCTATGGTCAACCCTCCTTAAACTGTGACCATAGCCTTATCTATGGTCACGGTTTTCACCTTGGCCATAGCTTATCTATGGTCACCCTATTTTTAAATGGTGACCATAGCCTGTTTTACGTTATGAGATTTATTTTTTTTAAAACATAATCACATCCCAAAATGATGATAATCACAAAATAAATCTAAGAATGAGAAATTTGATAAATCCAAATCATAAAAGTTTCATTAAAAACTAGATATCCATTATAACACTAATTAAAATAGGGTGTAATCTATCCATTACATGTAATATCGGATAAAGTCTCTTATCAAAAAGTAAAGAATACATCAAAATAATACATTTAGATAACCAAACTCATTATAAGACCCATCCCATCTTGTATTTGTATTAAACATATTTTTTTCACATCATGTCCTCCTGCTAGCAAAAGAAATAAACATGTTAGAATAGAGCAAAAATATTTTTGATGATGCAGTACAGTTCAGTAATGAATATGGAGCACAAGTTTAATAAGTCAATCAACATGAAAATTTCATCCACTAAATAACAAGGAGCATTGATAAACTCCTATTTCGTGATTTATCTTGTACTTATTTTGGGAGATTTTATCACCTTTTTCCACATTTATTCAATAAAATAGCATGGTTTTGTGATTCTCCCTTGAATTTTGCTTAAGTGTAAAAACATGCTTTTTAGGCCCTAAATTGGTAATTTTGATTCATTTTAATTCTATTCGATACCTTGATGTGTGTGTTGAGTGATTTTAGGTTATAAGGCAAGTATTGGATGGAAGAAATGAGTAGAAAAGCATACAAAGGGGAGAATGCATGAAGAAACAAAGATTAGGATGCGCACAAGGCGCGCACGCACAAAAGAGATCTCGCCCATGGACGCGCACGTGTACATGCCGCTTCCGCACGGATGAAGAAATTGCCAATCGACACGCACGCGCACATGTCGCGCACGCGCCAATACTCTTACTTGGCCCACTTGAAGGCAAAACGTTGGGGGCGATTTCTGAGCTGCCCAGGCCCAAGTCCAACTTGTTTCTGAGTGTATTTCATGTAGAATTGAAGTACAAGCAAAGGGGGAGCAATTAGTTTAGCCAACATGAGCCTTTAGTTAGTCTTCTAGAGAGAGAAGCTCCCTCTTCTCCCTAGAATTAGGTTAGGATTAGGGTAGATTATCTTAAATTCAAGTTCAATTACTTGATCTCATCTTGTTTATTTTATAATTTCTCATTCCCACATCTTGGTCTTCTTAATTGTGATGTTAATTTCTCGTTTTGCTCTCTTTTGTGATGATGAACCCATGTTGGATTTGATTTGTTTTTAATGCAATTTAGTGTTGATGTTCTTTTTATTGATGAATTGAGTTGTGATCTTACTTTTCTAGCACTTAATAGATGTTAGATTTTATTATTCTTGCAATTTATGATGCTTACTTTTATTGCACTCTATGTGTTTGATGAAATGCTCTCTTTAATTTTTGAGTAGTTTTGTCAACTCTTGGCCTAAGCCAAGGGAATTGGATAATCTTGAGTCATTGGGTATGATTGATTTGGTGATTTGAGAACCCATGGTGATCAATTTGACACCCATTAACGCTAACCCACTACTAAGTTAATTAGTAGGTAGGTTAGGACTTAAGGGTGGATGTGATCAAATCTATTTGATGTACTTCAAACTTAGGAGTAAATGTTACGTACTTAAAGCTTTTGGGAAGTAGACTTAGTAGGTTGGCCTCTCTTGATTATCAATATTCGGTTTTGTTGACAAGGATGGTCATCTCAATTATCCAAATCTTAGCCAAGAGTTCTTTATCTTACTTACTTCACTCACTTGCTAAATTTACTTTCTTGTCATCTCATGAACCAAACCCCCCCCCCTTTTACCCCTTCATAGCCAATAACTAAGCATTACATTGTTATCCTAGGGAGACGACTCGGAGTCCAAATACTTCGGTTAATTTTCATTGGGGTTTGTTCTTTGTGACAACTCAAATTTTTGATGTGGGAATTGTTTGTTGGTTTGGAGCTATGCTTACAACGAAGTAATTCTTTCTACAAGAAGAAATCTAAACCATCGTGCAAATCTCATTTATCAAAATGACGCCGTTGCCGGGGAACGCAATGGTGCTATGTTATTGGCTATTGTATATATTGTGAATAGCTTGAATTTTGGTTTGTTTGCTAGTTTTTACTAGTTAGGATTTTATCTTCTTTGTTTCTTATTGTTCTTTGTTTTTATTTTCTCTTTCACTATGAATTCTCCTCCTTTTGGCTATGAGTGTAGTTCAAACTATGTTGTAGGAAATGAAAGCTCCAATGAGGATATGATCAAGGGTTTGGAATTCAAGGATGGGAGGAACCTCAAGCTTATGAGCAACCTTCATGGCAACAACCTCCTACGAACTCCTATGGGTATAATCCTAATCCTAATGTGTATCAATACAGTGTGTGTGATGACCCTCATTGTGGTTGTCAACCACAATCATCATATGCATGTGATCCCATTCCTCAATATAGCCACACACCATACTCACAAGCCTCACATTACCATTCAACTCCATGTGACCATAACTCATGCACACCCTATCAACCACCATTTGAATCACATCTAGAACAACCACCATCCCAATACCAATACTCCCAAGAATCACAAATTCTACATACACCACCTCAAGAATTCCACCAATATAAACTAACTTCTGATTACGAAAATCTTCCCTCAAGCAATGAATTCTCTCTTTCACCACCACCTTCCGACAAAGCCTTCATATTAGAACTGAGAGACCTCGAATCTCGCATCTTAAGGCGACTAGAGGAGGATGAAACTAAGTTTAAGGAGCTAAAGGCAAGGATAGCTAGCATGGTAGAAGCCGTGAATCACCTAACATCTCACCTAGGTTCATGTACCCTAAGTACTCCCCTTGTTGAATGCAGAGAAACTATTAAGGAGCCTAGCGAGGGAATAAACTTGAAGCTCCTAGTTGGGGAAGAAGAGTTGAAACAAGAAGTGCAACAAGAGGAGAAGATAGAGATTAGCGAACAAAAGGAAGTAGTGGATAGATGTTTGGGATATGTTGAGCTCATAAAGGATGTTAAAAAGGAAAGTGAAGTTGCGGAAGTAAACGAAGAGTTGAAGGAAAATATAATCAGGAAGTGGATTCCATCACTAGTGATTTTTTGCCCACATTGATCAACCCCCTTGACGATCTTGTTGAGCCCTCTCCCAGTGGATTAAAAAGCAAGGTTGAGAAGGATGTACAACCTTCAAAACCCATTGTAAGTGAAGAACTGGAAGAAGTGTTCCAAGGAACAAGCCCTCCTATCTATGATGATTCCGCATCAACATGTGATCCTTTCGAGTTTGAAGAGTCCTCCCCCAAAATGCTTGAACTTCATGAGGAGATAGACTTCACTAGACCTCCTATCTATGATGAGAGTGATGGGGAGGAGATGGAAGAAATTGGTGAAGAAGAATGTGAACTTGAGGAAGCTTGGCATGAGGAGAAACTTGAAGAATCTTGCCAAGTGGTGGAACCCTCCAGAAGAGGATGCACGGGAGTATAGCATGCTTTATCAAGACCCTTGGGAACTCCTTCACCTAGTTCGTCATCCAATCCTCTGCTTGAGTGGGTAAACCTTCTAACTCTCAGCTTTATTATCCTACTTGAGTATGGTTTGCTTGAGACGGATGGCCAACTTAGGGCGCTTTGTGGAATTAAGCAAAAAAGAAGGATGTTTAGTGGTTGGCGTTGAAAATCTAGATTCATTATGGTTGGAAGCTCAAAATTGAAGAACATAAATTCGTGTAATGCTCAATTAAATGGGTCAAGGAGAGTAGTTTGGTGCCTCCATGAGAATTCTGCTTTCTCGTCACCCGGACAAAGTCAAGGCAATCAATTAGAAGATGGGTGCAAGGACAAGATATGGGATCCTGGATTAGCTTATGAAAATCAATTTTGGGAGCTCGTGTCTTGGAGAGGACCTCACCAAAGCTTAATGAAGATGGCTGGAACTTCCGACAACCGATTGGAAGACTAGCACTCTTGGAGGTTCAAGGATGGGTACAAACATAAGCCAACTTGACAAGAAGCCTCCCAAATGTCCAACTTAAGGACTTAAGCCAAAAGTGCTTAGTGGGAGACACCCCACCATGGTAAACTCTTTCCATTCCCTTGTAGATATAACAAATGAATGAATTGAGTTCCATTGTATATAAATCCTTTGCTTCTTGGTACATTTCACTTTGCTTGTTAAGGTGTTTATACATTTTATGCTTTAATTAGGGATGATTCTTTGAATTTGAGTTTTTGCTTGGATTGTAAGTTTCCTCAATTTGTTTGAAAGATTCCCTATTTCTCAAAATGTGTTTAATTTTGCACCTTAGCTAGTTTTAAAATTTAGAGGAGGATAGGAAGGTTATGAGCTCTCTTTGATGCTCATAAAAAAAAAGAGAGAGAAGCCACGTGCAAGCGCAAGGCGCGCGCGCGTGTCGGCTGTGCGTTTCAACTATCTGGGCCAAGGACCAGAGAGTTGGGCCACTTTTGGGCCAACTCTGTGTCTCAACCCACGCAGACGCACGCTGTACGCGTTCACGCCACTCCTTGTTTCACTACCCACGCATTGGCGTACTTGACGCCCCGGCGCCCATTCCATCATCTCAAGCCATCCATGCGCAAGCGCACAGTGCGCGCGCGCGTCGATGCATTTTAGCATCACCCAGGCTAAAGGACCCGAGAGTTGTGCCAACTCTAGGACTCTTTTGTTCCTCTGCCCAGCACACCCGCGCGGACGCGCACCATACGCGTCCGTGCCGATCTCCAATTCTCTCATCTACGCGTAGGCGCATATGGCACCTCCGCGCCACTTCCCTATTTCTGTCACCCACGCAGACGCGCACGGTGCGCGCCTGCGTGGATTTAAAAATCCCATTTAACCAGGGACGCGAAAGCCCTAGCGTAGAAGCGCCCCGGCTCCCTCTCTTCTCTAACATCTTTCCCTCTTCTCCCTCCTCCATAACCACCTTCCCTCTCCATAACCGGCGAGCACTCTGGCGTCCACCACCGCCGTCGCCGCGTGCTCCAATGCCCCTCTTCCTCGCTCTCCCTCTCTTTCACTCAACCCTCTCTATTTCTGCTCTCTCACAGCATCACAGCGCCCTGCTCCACCACGAGCACAGCCGCGGTGCCGTCGTCACCGGAGTGGGTAACACAGTTGGCAACCTCACATTGTTGCCCTCTCCGTCCCTTCCTCCCAATTCTGCTTCCGCTTGGCTTACAGGTTTCTGTTTCCCTTGTTCTGCTTCCCTTTTTACTGCTTTATGATAATTTTGTTAGTTTAGTTAGATTAGCTTATTTAGTTAGTTTAGTTTAATTTAGGCGGTTAGTGAATCTGGGCTGAGTAGTGAATTTAGGATTAATTGAAATCTTTGCTGCTGTGTGAATTTATTCTGTTTCGTTGAATTGCTCTATTCTCTTGGATTGTTCTGTGTTCATTTGATAGGTGATGCTGCTTGCTTGTGTTTGATTGACGAAGCAACTACTGCTATTCTTTGTACTATTTGATTTGCTGTTGCATTATTGGCTGTTTGTTCCATCCATGTGAATTCATATATATGGTTTTGTGTTTTCAAGTATTGATGAACTCATATGGAACCTGATTTGCTGTTTAAACTTGGAAATAGCCAATTTACTGCTGAGATGCTGCCAGATTTTTCTTAACCATGTTCCATGAACTAACGATGCTTTGATTGGTGTAGTGACGTGGCGAAAATTGGCGAGTCAAGAATTGTTATAAGATACGCGTTGCAAGTATAGTTCTCAACCAACCAGAATTCCGCTTATCAATTTAGAAGGGTTGTCACAAAAATTAAAATTGAGATACTGGGAGTATGAATCCCAGGTCGTCTCCCAACGAGTTACAGAAAGGTGTGCTATTTTATTAATCAGAAGTTTTCAAAAAGAGTTTGAGTTGAATAAACAGGAAATTAAATTGGAGAAATTAAGTAATTTAAATAAAAGCCTTGACTGGGAGTAGATTAGTTGGAAGCCCTATTCTTGTTGCAGTACTCTCAAGATTAATTGATAATTGAAGGTTGTTCTGTTTAGTTATCCCTTACTAGGTAAGGAAAAGTCAAACAAGTTGGAATGCTGTTTCTATTCACAAGTCCCAATCCGCTTACTTGGAAGGACTGGCGTTAGTGACTAGATAGCAATCTAACAATAAATCCAATTACAATTTCTCTTTTGAGCAATCCAACTCAAGGGTTCCTTTCAATCAACTCCCCATCAAATTAGGAAACTACTCGCTCATTGTGAATGTGGAATTCATAACATAGAAAAGAGAATTAAAGAAAGACATGATAAATAAAACTCAAAGGAATCAATTAAAAATAAAAGTAACTCTTGTATTAATAAATTCTAAAATAATCCAATAGTAAAATTGAGTAAATTAAAGGACATGGAAGAGTAAAGCCAAGTAAAGAAAACGAACTAGAATGATGAAGTCTTGGTGAGGTAATAACTTTTCTCAATATCCCAATGCAAAGAGCAATAGAAATAAAATCCTAAGAACTATGAATGTGTGTAGAGAGAAAACCTAGGAGAGGAGTAAAACTAGATCTAAAAACTAAAAATTGTGTAGAATGAATGTTGTGTTTGGTTTATGCATGTCCTCTGGCTCTAGTCTGCTTTTCCGGGCCGAAAACTGGGTCAAAACAGGGCCCAAAATCGCACCCAGCGAATTTTGTAGATTATGCAGATCGTGCACGTCACGCGATCGCGTCATTCATGCGGACGCGTCATTCGGCGTTTTGCTTTGCCACGCGGGCGCATCGTCCACGCCTCCGCGTCACTTGTTCTATTCCAATCCGCGAGTCACTATGATTTCCTCTCTTCCGTGCGGTCGCGTGAGCCATGCGGCCGCGTCACGTCTCGCTGGTCATCTCCTCAATTTCTTGTTTTCCTTCCATTTTTGCAAGCTTCCTTTCCAATCTCCAACTCATTCATGCCCTATGAAGCCTGAAACACTTAACACACAGATCACGACACCGAATGGAATAAAGGTGAATTAAAATACATAATTAAAAGTCTCTAGGAAGCAAGTTTTCAATCATGTAGTAATTTTAGGAAGGAAATATAAATGCATGCTAATCATATGAATAAGTGGGTAAAGATCATAATAAAACCACACAATTAAACACATTATAAACCATAAAATAATGGTTTATCATATGGCAAACTCTAGTTGATGATTTTTGTTTCAATTAGCACTTTGTTACCTAAATGATCTTGGAAAATCCTCAAGAACAAGTTTTGGTCTTGCTTATACTCTTTGCTTGTTATTCATGATGATTTGTGTATAGGCATTGAATAGTTTGAATGAATTTTCTGATTGACCATAACTTGTGACTTCCTTAAAATGTCAGATCTCTTTTGCATAAACATACAAGTTGAAAGTTTTTAATCTATGAGGCTAATTGATTCACATGATCGTGCATAATTGACATTAAGCCACATAGACCATAAGGTTTTTCACTCTTTTCTCAGCTTGTAACTTTTATGCATTATTGAATTTAGTGTTGAATAATTCTTTATTGATTTTTTTTAATGATTTGACTTCACCAACACAAGTTCATTTGACTCTAGTGATCATTGCATTGATTGATGTACTATTTCATATTAATTGCTTTCTAGCTATACCATATTTCATCATCAATGACTTATTGCATTTCATGATTGTGAACATGTTTATATTCTTATTTTGTGCATTCTCTTTTGAATTGAGCTAGTAACTACCATATCACTGATTTTCAAACCGATTTCTAACTTTAACTTGTTTAACCAACTAACCTCTTTTAGTTTTCAACCTAACTCTTTTTATCATTATTTTGGATATGATGTTTCCTAAGCTTGATGAACAAGTAATGTGCAAAATATGGTTTGAATTCTCGGTCTGAAGTTTGGCCTGCATTCTGAATTCTGTTTGCTTGCATTCCAAGAAATCTCCTTTCTTTATTCACTTCATGAGTATACTTTGCTTTGAGTGCTTTGTATCTATTTGTCTATCTGCTTATATTGTATCATCTCTGTTTTTCAGGATGTCAGACAAAGGAAAGGCTATAGCCACTACTTCCAAAAAGAGGAAGCGCTCTAAGACCTCTACCCCCTCTCCCTATACAAATTATGCTAAGAATCCGCTGAATGAGGTGGATAGGGAAAACCAGTTGCTACCACCCACTGACCCAATTAAATTCCCAAACCTCTACTGTGAGCTTTGCTTCTCTGACTTCCGGAAGAAAAATCTCAACATTGAGAAGAAACTGCTTCTTCCTAATGATGTGAGGCGTGCCATTAACACCCGAATTCTGGAGTTAGGATTGGACTTTGTTGATAGAGACTTGGGGAGGGTGAATAATTCATGGGTGAGAGAATTTTATTGCAACTTCTTCCGAGCCAATGTTGATTCAGTTCAGCTGAGGGGTAGAGAGATTATGATCACTAAGGATGCTATTGGAGATGCACTGCTTTGCCACCATCATCCTGATGAGACCTGCGCCTATAGGCAGGTAGAGGTAGCTATCCTTTCCATGACCTTTGACTATGAGGCGCTTAAGCGCATAATTGCCACACCAGATGCTCCCTGGGTGATGGATTCGAACAACAAGAAGCCTAAGGGGATGCGCTTTGCTTATCTGACGAGGGAGGCCAAGACCTGGCAGCATATCTTCGCACACTATGTCTTCCCCACCACTCACTTTTCAGAGATCCCGATGGATATGCTGGTTCTGATTGGGTGTGTGATGGAGGGGAAGGAGATAAATTTCCCCCGACTAGTCAGACATAGTATCTGGAGAGCTCATATTCGTGGCTTGCTACCCTTCCCTACACTGGTCGCCAGCATGATCGAGCTGGCAGGTGTCCTATGGAAGGATGATGATGTGACACCACTACCCCCAGATGACAATGACAAGGAGACCACCATTCCATGGGGTGGGTGGGTGCACGAGAAACCCCCACCCAAACGCCGTTCACGAGCCAGAGCAGTGGAGGAGGCAGCTCAGCCCTTATCGTCAGCAGCAGTCATAGGACCCCCTTCTACTTCAGCAGCCGGAGCATCCTTACCACCACCACCACTAGTACCTGAGCCGACTTATCTATTGGTGCAGCACCTTCTTCGCTTCATGGAGCGCTTCAAGCGTCGTGTCATGTGACGTCTCAATCGCATCGACCAGGTGTTTGTATCGCAGGGCATCGAGCTACCACCGCTCTCAGACTCTCCAGCTTCCGACGAGCAGGATCAGGAGGAGGAGCTGGCTGAGGAGCTGATTCATCAGGATGCACCTTCAGAGACACAGGCCACCACTGAGGTCCAGCATCCCCCTGAGGATCCACAGCCACATCCAGAGCCGCAGCCAGTCCCAGTTCCACAGCCTGAGCTTGAGGAGCCCGGTGCGATTATTGACCCCCAGCCCGAGCTTCAGCAGTAGCATCGAGGACGATGCTTGATTCTAAAGTGTGGGGAGGTCACTGTTCGTGACCGGTGTTTACATTTATGTGGTGAACTTTCGGACATCTATTTATGTTTTCTGCTACTTTATTTTATTTTGCACTTTATCTTTTAGATCATTTTGGGATGACTGTATATACTTGCTATTGTAGATACTCTTGTTTTGGTAGTTGCATACTTTTAATATATATATATATATATATATATATATATATATATATATATATATTTCATCTTAGTTTTTGATTGTGATTAGAAAAGTGTTTTGGATTGTTAAAAATCTAGTTGACCATTTTTATATAAGAATTGTGTTTTGATTGAAAAAGGGATAAACTAGGAAAATTTTTAGAATAAGCTTAGTCAATATGATGAAAATTTTCAAGAAATTCATTTTTAGGGTACCACCCAATTGGTTGAAAAAAAATTTTTTTAGAACTTGCTTGAATTATATACTTTGTGGAACATGATTTTTGAGCTAAGAACATAAGCATGTGAGATTTGAGCCTAATTGTGTGGTTACATCATATATGACCACTTATTTTCATTCTTGTGTGCATTATTCTCTTCCTATGATTGTAATCTTTGATTTGTTTAATTCTATATGTCCATTATTTTGTGTATACATGCATTTATATGATTGAGGCCATTGTTCAAATAGCTCACTTACCCAAATAAGCCTACCTTTTATCTTCCATTGATAACCAATTTGAGCCTATGCTTAACCCATTTGTTCTTAATTGTAGCACATTACAAGCCTAAGTGAAAAACAATAAATATCCCTTAATTTGGATCTTGATTAGCTTAGGCTAGTGAGAGTGTTTATCATTTGATTTTGGGAACATTGGGTAGAGATAAAAGTGTGTTTTTGTATTTATGTTGAGAATCTTGGGAATTGGGTACATACTCATGTATTAATCATGTGTAAACCATATGCATTTATGTTCTTGTATATATTTTAGTTTGAAAAAAAATGATGAGAAAAACAAAAAGAAAAAATATATATATATAAGAAAAAAAAAAAGAGAAAATATATAGAAAAGAAAGAAAAAGAATTACAATAAAAAGGGGACAAAAATGCCCTAAAGTCAAGGTTCAATAAAAAAATCAATGCATATGTGTAGTGATCGAAAGGGAATGCATGAGTGTGTGAAAAAGTGAAGAATGGATAGCTAGGTTTGTTTAGAATTGTATAGGTTGTCATAGGTTAGGTGGAAAGTTTAAATTGATCAAAGATTCAGATTTCAAGCTTACTTGACCATATGCATCCTACCTTGACCCTAGCCCCATTACAACCTATGGGAAAGCCCTCATGATATTTATATGCATGCATGAATTAATTGTTGATTGTTAGATGAAAAAAAAAATCTTGGAAAGCATGATTAGGGGAGAATTGAGTGAATCAACCCCATACACTTGAGTAACTAGAGCGAATACACATCCGGTGAGGGTTTGATCGCTCAATTACATGTTTCCATCCATGATCATGTTTTCTTGCAAGTTTGTGAACTCTTTCAATGATTCAATCCAATTGTGGTTTGCTTGATTGCTAATACCTTGTCCCTTGTGCTTGTATGTGTATTCTTGGAGATTGATTTATTTTGATAAGCCATTGCATCATGTAAATAGATTGCATATAGATAGATTGCATTTAGTAGTTGCATTGAATAAATGTTAATACCCTTTGCTTCTTCTTGATTTTAGCATGAGGACATGCTTAGTTTAAGTGTGGGGAGATTTGATAAACCCCGATTTTGTGATTTATCTTGTGCTTATTTTGGGGGATTTTATCACCTTTTTCCACATTTATTCAATAAAATAGCATGGTCTTGTGATTCTCCCTTGAATTTTGCTTAAGTGTAAAAACATGCTTTTTAGGCCCTAAATTGGTAATTTTGATTCATTTTAATTCCATTCGATGCCTTGATGTGTGTGTTGAGTGATTTTAGGTTATAAGGCAAGTATTGGATGGAAGAAATGAGTAGAAAAGCATACAAAGGGGAGAATACATGAAGAAACAAAGATTAGGACGTGCACGCGCACAAGGCACGCACGCGCAAAAGAGATCTCGCCAATGGACGCGCATGCGTACATGCCGCTTCCGCGCGGATGAAGAAATTGCCAATCAACGCGCACGCGCACATGGCACGCACGCGCCAATACTCTTACTTGGCCCACTTGAAGGAAAAATGTTGGGGGCAATTTCTGAGCTGCCCAGGCCCAAGTCCAACTTGTTTCTGAGTGTATTTCATGCAGAATTAAAGACCAAGCAAAGGGGGAGCAATTAGTTTAGCCAACATGAGCCTTTAGTTAGTTTTCTAGAGAGAGAAGCTCCCTCTTCTCTCTAGAATTAGGTTAGGATTAGGGTAGATTATCTTAAATTCAAGTTCAATTACTTGATCTCATCTTGTTTATTTTATAATTTCTCATTCCCACATCTTGGTCTTCTTAATTGTGATGTTAATTTCTCGTTTTGCTATTTTTTGTGATGATGAAACCATGTTGGATTTGATTTGTTTTTAATGCAATTTAGTGTTGATGTTCTTTTTATTGATGAATTGAGTTGTGATCTTACTTTTCTTGCACTTAATAGTTGTTAGATTTTATTATTCTTGCAATTTATGATGCTTACTTTTATTGCACTCTATGTGTTTGATAAATTGCTCTCTTTAATTTTTGAGTAGTTTTGTCAACTCTTGGCCTAAGCCAAGGGAATTGGGTAATCTTGAGTCATTGGATATGATTGATTTGGTGATTTGAGAACCCATGGTGATCAATTTGACACCCATTGACGCTAACCCACTACTAAGTTAATTAGTAGGTAGGTTAGGACTTAAGGGTGGATGTGATCAAATCTATTTGATGTACTTCAAGCTTAGGAGTAAATGTTACGTACTTAAAGCTTTTGGGAAGTAGACTTAATAGGTTGGCCTCTCATGATTATCAATATTCGGTTTGTTGACAAGGATGGTGATCTCAATTACCCAAATCTTAGCCAAGAGTTCTTTATCTTACTTACTTCACTCACTTGCGAAATTTACTTTCTTGTCATCTCATGAACCAAACCCCCCCCCTTTTACCCCTTCATAGCCAATAACTAAGCATTACATTGTTATCCTAGGGAGACGACTCAGAGTCCAAATACTTCGGTTAATTTTCATTGGGGTTTGTTCTTTGTGACAACTCAAATTTTTGATGTGGAAATTGTTTGTTGGTTTAGAGCTATGCTTACAACGAAGTAATTCTTTCTACAAGAAGAAAATCTAAACCATCGTGCAAATCTCATTTATCAAAATGGCGCCGTTGCCGGGGAACGCAATGGTGCTATGTTATTGGCTATTGTATATATTGTGAATAGCTTGAATTTTGGTTTGTTTGCTAGTTTTTACTAGTTAGGATTTTATCTTCTTTGTTTCTTATTGTTCTTTGTTTTTATTTTCTCTTTCACTATGAATTCTCCTCCTTTTGGCTATGAGTGTAGTTCAAACTATGTTGTAGGAAATGAAAGCTCCAATGAGAAGATGTATCAAGGGTTTGGAATTCAAGGATGGGAGGAACCTCAAGCTTATGAACAACCTTCATGGCAACAACCTCCTACGAACTCCTATGGGTATAATCCTAATCCTAATGTGTATCAATACAGTGTGTGTGATGACCCTCATTGTGGTTGTCAACCACAATCATCATATGCATGTGATCCCATTCCTCAATATAGCCACACACCATACTCACAAGCCTCACATCACCATTCAACTCCATGTGACCATAACTCATGCACACCCTATCAACCACCATTTGAATCACATCTAGAACAACCACCATCCCAAGAACCACAAATTCGACATACACCACCTCAAGAATTCCACCAATATGAACCACCTTCCGATTACGAAAATATTCCCTCAACCAATGAATTTTCTCTTTCACCACCACCTCCCGACGAAGCCTTCATATTAGAAATAAGAGACCTCGAATCTCGCATCTTAAGGCGACAAGAGGAGGATGAAACTAAGTTTAAGGAGCTAAAAGCAAGGATAGCTAGCATGGTAGAAGCCGTGAATCACCTAACATCTCACCTAGGTTCATGTACCTTAAGTACTCCCCTTGTTGAATGCGGAGAAACTATCAAGGAGCCTAGCAGGGGAATAAACTTGAAGCACCAAGGTGGGGAAGAAGAGTTGAAACAAGAAGTGCAACAAGAGGAGAAGATATAGATTAGCAAACAAAAGGAAGTAGTGGATAGATGTTTGGGATATGTTGAGCTCATAAAGGATGTTAAAAAGGAAAGTGAAGTTGCGGAAGTAAACGGAGAGTTGAAGGAAAATGATCAGGAAGTGGATTCCATCACTAGTGATTTTTTGCCCACATTGATCAACCCCCTTGACGATCTTGTTGAGCCCTCTCCCAGTAAATTAGAAAGCAAGGTTGAGAAGGATGTACAACTTTCAAAACCCATTGTAAGTGAAGAACTGGAAGAAGTGTTCCAAGCAACAAGCCCTCCTATCTATGATGATTCCGCGTCAACATGTGATCCTTTCGAGTTTGAAGAGTCCTCCCCTAAAATGCTTTTACTTCATGAGGAGATAGACTTCACTAGACCTCCTATCTATGATGAGAGTGATGGGGAGGAGATGGAAGAAATTGGTGAAGAAGAATGTGAACTTGAGGAAGCTTGGCATGAGGAGAAACTTGAAGAACCTTGCCAAGTGGTGGAACCCTCCAGAAGAGGATGCATGGGAGTATAGCATGCTTTATTAAGACCCTTGGGAACTCCTTCACCTAGTTCGTCATCCAATCCTCTGCTTGAGTGGGTAAACCTTCTAACTCTCAGCTTTATTATCCCACTTGAGTATGGTTTGCTTGAGACGGATGGCCAATGGTGTATGAAATCACAATCACACTTTTGCAATTCGGCACAACTAACCAGCAAGTGTACTGGGTCGTCTAAGTAATACCTTACGTGAGTAAGGGTCGATCCCACGGAGATTGTCGGCTTGAAGCAAGCTATGGTTATCTTGTAACTCTTAGTCAGGATATCAATAATTCTTAGATTTAATTGTAAAAAGTAAAAGAACTTGAAATAAATACTTGTTATGCAGTAATGAAGAACAGGTTGAGGTTTCGGAGATGTTTTGTCTTCTGAATCTCTGCTTTCCTACTGTCTTCTTCTTCATGCATGCAATGCTCCTTCCATGGCAAGTTCTATGTTGGGCATCACCGTTGTCAATGGCTACTTCCCGTCCTCTCAGTGAAAATGTTCCAAATGCGTTGTCATCACCGCACGGCTAATCATTTGTCGGTTCTCGATCATGTCGGAATAGGATCCATTGATCCTTTTGCGTCTGTCACTACGCCCAACACTCGCGAGTTTGAAGCTCGTCACAGTCATCCCTTCCCAGATCCTACTTAGAATACCACAGACACGGTTTAGACGTTCCGGATCTCAGGAATGGCCGCCAATAATTCTAGCTTATACCACGAAGACTCTGATCTGAATCATAAGGCTAAGAGATATTCATTTAATCTAAGGTAGAACGGAGGTGGTTGTCAGGCACGCGTTCATAGATGAGAATTATGATGATTATCACGGATCATCACATTCATCAGATTGAAGTGCGAATGAATATCTTAGAATAGAAGCAAGCGTGATAGAATGGAAAACAGTAGTAATTGCATTAATTCATGAAGAACAGCAGAGCTCCTCACTCCCCAACAATGGGGTTTAGAGACTCATGCCGTAGAAGATACAATATGAAACGTGTAGAATGTCATCTGGTACAAGATGAATCACTAAAAGTAGTTTTTATAGTAAACTAGTGACCTAGGGTTATAGAAAATGAGTAAGCTAGGGTGTTTAGTGTAAAAATCCACTTCCGGGGCCCACATGGTGTGTGCTTGGGCTGAGCATTGAAGCCTTCATGTGTAGAGACTTTTCTTGGAGTTAAACGCCAGCTTTTGTGCCAGTTTGGGCGTTTAACTCCAACTTTTATGCCAGTTCTGGCGTTAAACGCCAGAATTCTTAAGCTGACTTGAAACGCCAGTTTGGGCCATCAAATCTAGGGCAAAGTATAAACTATTATATATTTCTGGAAAGCCCAGAATGTCTACTTTCCAACGCAATTGAGCGCTCCAATTGGGCTTCTGTAGCTCCAGAAAATCCACTTCGAGTGTAGGAAGGTCAGAATCCAACAGCATCTGCAGTCCTTTTTCAGCCTCTGAATAAGATTTTTGCTCAGGTCCCACAATTTCAGCCAGAAAATACCTGAAATCACAGAAAAACACACAAACTCATAGTAAAGTCCAGAAAAGTAAATTTTAAATAAAAACTAATAAAAATATAATAAAAACTAACTAAAATATACTAAAAACATACTAAAAATAGTGCCAAAAAGCATATAAATTATCCGCTCATCACAACACCAAACTTAAATTGTTGCTTGTCCCCAAGCAACTGAAAATCAAATAGGATAAAAAGAAGAGAATATACAATAAATTCCAAAAACATCTATGAAGATCAGTATTAATTAGATGAGCGGGGCTTTTAGCTTTTTGCCTCTGAACAGTTTTGGCATCTCACTTTATCCTTTGAAGTTCAGAATGATTGGCTTCTATAGGAACTCAAAATCCAGATAGTGTTATTGATTTTTCCAGTTAAGTATGTTGATTCTTGAACACAGCTACTTTATGAGTCTTGGCGTGACCCTAAGCATTTTGTTTTCCAGTATTATCACCGGATACATAGATGCCACAGACACATAACTGGGTTAACCTTTTCAGATTGTGACTTAGCTTTTCTAGAGTCCCCAATTAGAGGTGTCCAGAGCTTTTAAGCACATTCTTTTTACTTTGGACCATGACTTTAACCGCTCAGTCTCAAGTTTTCACTTGACACCTTCACGCCACAAGCACATGGTTAGGGACAGCTTGGTTTAGCCGCTTAGGCCAGGATTTTATTCCTGAGGGCCCTCCTATCCACTGATGCTCAAAGCCTTAGATCCTTTTTATTACCCTTGCCTTTTGGCTTAAAGGTTTATTGGCTTCTTCTGCTTGCTTTTTCTTTCTTTTTCTCTCTCTCTTTTTTTTTCGCATATCATCCTCTTTCTTTCTATTCACCGTTTTTTCTTGCTTCAAAAATCAATTTTTTGATTTTTTAGATTATCAATAACATTTCTCCTTTTCCATCATTCTTTCAAGAGCCAACAATTTTAACATTCATAAACAACAAATTCAAACATATGCACTGTTCAAGCATTCATTTAGAAAACAAGAGTATTGCCACCACATCAAAATAATTAAACTGTTTTAAAATTTGAAATTCATGTACTTCTTTTTCTTTTTCAATTAAAGACACTTTTTATTTAAGAAAGGTGATGGATTCATAGGACATTCATAGCTTTAAGACATAAACTTTAAATTTTATTAATCATGGAATGACAATAAGACTCAAAAATAAATATAAGAGCAACCCAATAATAATAGAAGACAGAACATAATAAAAAAAAGAAAAATAAATGACACTTAAAATAGACTCTCAATAATAAAGGTTATCACAAAGTTAGGACTCAACAACCTTGATTTTGAGAAGTGGATGCTCCCTCAATCTATGGGGTGCTTGGTCCTTCAAGGGAGAGCTTCTGGCGCTTCAGCTCCTGTAGCTCATGCCCCTGCTTCTCCTGTTCCTTCAGCAGTTTGCAGAGCATGCAGTTTTGATTCTGCTGTTCTTCCTTAAGTTGTTCCATAGCTTCTTGCAACTTGGTAACAGATGCTTCTAGGCGGGTCCAGTAGTCAATTTCAGGAATTTCTGGGAGGAACTCTTGCGCCCTCCTTTTTATGGAGTTGTCTTGCACTTGTCCTTCATTGACTTCTTGGTGATTGGGTGTTCAATTGGGATAAATTTATCTACTCCCATCCTCACCCCAGCATCTTTACATAGCAGAGAAATTAAGCTTGGGTAGGCTAGTTTGGCTTCAGTGGAGTTCTTGTTTGTAATTGTGTAAATCTCATAAGAAATCAGATGATGAATCTCCACTTCTTTTCCAAGCATAATACAATGAATCATCACTGCTCTTTTGACAGTGACCTCAGAACGGTTGCTAGTGGGCAATATAGAACGCCCAATGAAGTCCAACCAACCTCTTGCAACTAGTTTGAGATTTCCCCTCTTGAGTTGGTTTGGGACACCTTTTGAATTGGTTATTCACTTAGTTCCAGGGAGGCATATGTCCTCTAGAACTTGATCCAACCCCTTATCTACTCTCACCATTCTCCTATTAAAGGATTCTGGATCATCTTGTAGTTGAGGCAGTTTGAAGACCTCTCTTATTTTGTCCAGATGGAAGTAAATAAGCCTCCCTCTGACCATGGTTCGGTAGGTATGAAAGGTGGTTCCAGTTATTCTCTGCTTATCTGTTAGCCACAGATTTGAGTAGAATTCCTGAACCATATTTCTTCCAACCTTTGTTTCAGGATTAGCTAGAATTTCCCATCCTCTGTTTCGAATTTGCTCTTAGATCTCCGGATATTCATCTTCTTTCAGATTGAATTTAAATTCCGGGATCACTGACCTCAGACCCATTATTTTGTGGTAATGGTCTGCATGTTCTTTGGTTAGGAACCTCTCTTGATTTCAAAGACTCTTTGGAGTATTCTCTTTTTTGCCTCTTGATTTGGTTTGTTTTCTCTTAGGTGCCATGATCTTGATGAGTCTTAGCTCAGTGATCACGGGAAAATACACCAAACTTAGAGGTTTGCTTGCCTCAAGCAAAAGAAAGGAAAGGGGAGAGAGAGGAGAAGAGGCAAATTTGAATGGTGGAGAGGAAGGGTGGCCGAATGTGTATTTATAAGAGGAGGGGAGGGATTTCGAAAATTTTGAAAGAGATATGCCATAGAGATATGATTGGTGGAAGAAAATAAAATCATGATATGAAAAAGATGAGATTTTCAATTGAAAAAGATATAAAAAGGTTAAATCTGAAAATTTGGTTATGCATCTAAGAAATAAGAGATGATATGATGGGTTTGAAAAGATTTGAAAAGAAATTGAAAAGATACTTGAGTTTTTGAAGAAGATTTGGGAAGGATTTGAAAGAAAATTGAAAAGAAATTTAGAGAATTGTTGAATTTTTGAAAATTGAGGGTGAATAATGAAAGTTTGAAACATGTTTATGCAGAAAATTATGAGTTAAAACATGAAAATTTGAAAAAAATTTGAATTTGGAAACAAAATCTCCTCCCCTGCCTTTCTGGCGTTAAACGCCCAATTGTTGGCCATTATGGGCGTTTAACACCTAGCCAGGTGGCGTTAAATGCCAGAAACCCCTTTATCACTGGGCGTTTTGCTGAACGCCCAGGATGCTGCAATTCTGGCGTTAAACACCCAGAATGGTACCCATTCTGGCGTTTAATGCCCAAAATGCCCTTTACTGGTGTTTTCTTGTCAGCAAGCTCCTTTTCTCTGCTTTTTGCACTGAATCCTTCTGTAACTCTGTGAATTCCTTCAATTTCAATGATTAACCTTTGAAGAAAATGTATATCAAATTTCTACAAGTATTAATTACAACAAATAACCTGCTAATGGCTGGGTTGCCTCCCAGCAAGTGCTTCTTTATTGTCTTTAGCTGGACCTTTACTGAGCTTCATTCAAGCCTCAGTTTTGAGCATTCTTGCTCAAAATTGCTTTCAAGATAATGTTTGATTCTCTGTCCATTAACAATGAACTTTTTGTCAGAATCAATATCTTGAAGCTCAACATATCCATATGGTGACACTCCTGTAATCACATATGGTCCCTCCACCGGGATTTTAATTTCCCGGGGAATAATCTGAGCCTAGAGTTGAACAGCAGAACTTTTTGTCCTGGCTCAAAGACTCTGGATGACAATTTCTTGTCATGCCACTTTTTTGCTTTTTCCTTATAAATTTTTGCATTTTCAAAAGCATTGAGTCTGAACTCCTCTAGATCATTTAGCTGGAGCAATTTTTTCTCAGCAGCTAACTTAGCATCCAGGTTTAGGAATCTGGTTGCCCAGTAGGCTTTATGTTCTAGTACCACGGGCAGATGACAGGCCTTGCCATACACAAGCTGGTATGGAGAGGTTCCTATAGGAGTCTTGAATGCTGTTTTGTATGCCCACAGAGCATCATCCAAACTCTTTGCCCAATCCTTTCTACGGGAAATTACAGTCTATTTCAGGATTCTTTTTAGCTCTCTGTTAGAGACTTCAGCTTGCCCATTTGTCTGTGGATGATACGGAGTTGCTACTTTGTGGATAATTCCATATCGGACCATAGCAGAGTAAAGCAGTTTATTGCAAAAATGGGTGCCCCCATCACTGATTAGCACTCTGGGAATACCAAATCTGCTGAAAATATGTTTCTAAAGGAACTTCAGCATAGTCTTGGTATCATTAGTGGGTGTGGCAATTGCCTCCACCCATTTAGATATGTAGTCTACTGCCATCAGAATGTAAGTGTTTGAGTATGATGGTGGGAAAGGACCCATGAAGTCAATACCCCATACATCAAACAACTCAATCTCCAAGATCTCTTGTTGAGGCATGGCGTAACCATGAGGTAAGTTGCCAGCTCTTTGGCAACTGTCACAGTTATGCACAAACTCTCGGGCATCTCTATAGAGAGTAGGCCAGTAGAAGCCACATTAGAGGACTTTAGTGGCTGTGCGCTCACTTCCGAAATGTCCTCCATACTGTGATCCATGACAATGCCACAGGATCTTCTGTGCCTCCTTTCTAGGGACGCATCTGCGGATCATTCCGTCTGCACATCTCTTAAAGAGATATGGTTCATCCCACAAGTAGTACTTTGCATTAGAAATTAGTTTTTTCTTTTGAACCCTGCTATACTGATAAACCACTATTTTATGGTTTATTTTGTACTCAATTGAGTGGTTTTTATCTACTCTTTACCCACTTATTCATACTATTTGCATGGTTTTACATTTGCCTTCCTAATTATGTGCTTTGATTGAAAACATGCTTCTTTGATCTTATATTTGCTTATTATTAATCCTCTCTTATCACCATTAGATGCCTTGATATGTGTGTTAAGTGT
Source organism: Arachis hypogaea (assembly GCF_003086295.3). Classification (NCBI taxonomy): domain Eukaryota; kingdom Viridiplantae; phylum Streptophyta; class Magnoliopsida; order Fabales; family Fabaceae; genus Arachis; species Arachis hypogaea. Next base: position 99,762,599 of record NC_092052.1, on the reverse strand, counting down.
TTTCAGATATTATAGGGCAGGAATGACTCGGAGGATGGAAAGGAAGCATGCAAAAGTGGAAGGAATACAAGAAGATGAAGAAGTTGCTAAGCTGTCCAGCCTGACCTCTTCGCACTCAAACGGCTATAACTTTAGCTACAGAGGTCCAAACGACGCGGTTCCAGTTGCATTGGAAAGCTAACGTCCGGGGCTTCGATTTGATATATAATATGCTATAGTTTCCCTGACACTAGGCGACGCGACCGTGTGATCCATGCGGCCGCATCGCAGTGACGGAAATCATCGTGTTTGAATTCTTCTCCAGCGATTTTCGGGCTGTTTTCGACCCAGTTCGCGGCTCAGAAAACACAGATTAGAGGCTATAAAGTGGGGGATTGCATCCATTCATAGGAGGCTCTGATAATTCATAATTTTAGGAGTAGATGTAGTTTTTAGAGAGAGAGGTTCTCTCCTCTCTCTTAGTTTTAGGATTTAGGATTTCTTTTAGTTTTAGGAGTGACTCTCAATCCCAGGTTCTTTATTTTTATTTATTTTCTTAATTTAATTTATGAACATCTATGCCAGATTTAATTTCTTTTGTTAATGCAATTCGAGGTATTTTCAGATTTAAGATTGCTTTGCTTATATTGATGCTTTTAATTTAATTTAGATATTTTTCTCCCTTTTGGCTTTGGTCAAGTGATTGGTAGTACTTGAGTTATCAAACTCAGCAAGTGATTGAAATTGGCAGATTTTGCTTTAGCTAGGATTGCTCTAACACTAGTCTCTCCACAGGAGTTGACTAGGACTTGAGAATCAAGCTAATCAGTCCACTTAACATTCCTTTGTTTAATAAAGGCTGACCAAGTGGGATTAAAACCCAATTCTCTTCACACTTGATAAGGATAACTAGGATAGGAATTCCAATTCTTATACCTTGCCAAGAGATTTTATTATTATTATTTTATTTTACTTGTCATATAACATATTCCCTCCTTACTTCCAAAACCCCAATTTACAAACTCATAACCAATAATAAGAACATACCTCCCTGCAATTCCTTGAGAAGACGACCCGAGGTTTGAATACTCGGTTATCAATTTCAAAGGGGTTTGTTACTTGTGACAACCAAATTTTTTGTAAATTGTTTTCATTCATGTTTTGGTTTGGTGTTTCTGAACTCTGTTTTACTCTGCTTTACCCAACCCGTTTCATGAATGCTATGGTAGACTTTCTTATCCTCTTTGGTTTCCTGGTTCATAAACTGCATTTGTGATTCACTGATTCTAATTTTTGCTTTATTTCTATTCGAATCAGCATCACCCTGTTTTCCTTGTTCGATTATGAGTACTTCTATTCTTACCTGTGAATCCTTGTTATATGGAATTTTTTTCTATGCCACTTATCTTAACCCGCACTTTACTAACTCACTAATTTTAATTTACTAATTTCTTCTTCAAATTCTAACCATACTAACCCTTTTGATCTCTTTTCTGTTTATTTTCACTTTCCTCTAACTTTCTAACCATGGCATATTGATTATTTTTCTATTTAACATAAATTCAATCACATTTCATATACTCATTTTCCTTATTTTATTTCTCCTTTGCCGCTTTGAGTTTCCTTTGTTTAATTGCCTATTTGCTTTACTATTCTTATCCATATCCTGGTTTTCTGTTTTTCAGGATGTCTGCCTCACAAAGGAAAGGAAAAGGCAAGGCTACTGGTAAGCGCAAGCGAGGAGATTCCTCCCAGTCCATCATTGCCCTCATGCACGATTCCTCATGGCGGGAGAAGAACTTCACACAGCAGGAAAAAGCTGACCAGCTGCTCCCTGTAAATGATCCTATAAAATTTGCAAACCGGTACTATGAGCTGAAGTACCCGGCTTTTGCAAACTCCAGAAATCTATACCTGGAGTGAACTCTGAAGATTCCAGAAGCACTCCAGCAGTACACCACTGAGCAAATCAAGCAAAGGGGCTGGTTCTTTCTGGAGAGAACACTGACAGAGGTCAACGCATCTTGGGTCCGGGAATTCTACTGCAACTACTACCTCACCACCCTAGATGCAGTGAACCTGAGAGGAAAACAAATTCTGGTCACTGAGGAGGCCTTAGAGGACATTCTCCAGCTCCCAGCCAAGTCCGATAAGCCTGATGGTTATTCAAAGGCTGAGGAGGACATGCGTCAGATGCAGTTTGATTGGGATGCCGTGAAGGCACGAATAGCTCTCGACCCGACAGTTCCTTGGGAGACGGGTCAGGACACCACCATGCCTTGAGGGATCAAGAGAGCGTACTTAAATGATGAGGCTCGGTTATGGCATCAGAACTTGAGTAATTATGTGATGCCGAGTACTCACGAGACGGAGATCCCGACTGCTATGATCACCCTCCTTTGGTGTGTGATGGAGGGGAAGGACCTTTATCTGCCACGCTTTATCCGGTATTTTATGGCCAGGGTCCACGTCCGAGGCACCCTCCCTTTTCCATATCTGGTTACACAGCTAGGCCGTCGAGCTGACGTGCCATGGGAGGATGCCGATGAGAGACCACCAGCGGCAGATTGCAGGAAGATCATTCCTCACAGCAGAAACTTCTTAGCTTTGGGCTACAGACCACCACCCTTCACTGCTACCGATGAGCCAGCCCCACCGTCTGCTGGACCCTCTTCATCCACAGCTGCCACTGCTGCTCCTGCTGCTACCACTGCACCTTCACCTGCCTCTGAGCCCATATACCGCCTCGTGCACCGCCTATTCCAACAGCTTGATCAGATGGAGCGCCGTAACCGGCGCCGGTATGAGCGATTGGAGCGTCGCAACAAGCGACGCTATGAGCACCTGAAGCTGATGATACGATCCAGCGACATCCCTCTGAGTCCGACACACCATCTGAGCCATCAGAGGAGGAGGAGGATGGGCACGAGGAGGAGACTCATTTCCAGGAGGAGACCCATCAGCAGGCAGCCACAGAGCAGGCTCCCCCGCATCAGGAGGTTATGCCCAAGATAGAGGCTGCGGATCCGGAGATCCCAATCCAGTCAGCCCCACCTCTACAGCAGCCAGACCCTCAACCCACCACCACCGCAGAGCCTCCAGCTGCCATCCCTACCAGTGATGACACCCCTTCACACCCGACTTGATTGAGCATCAGGGACGATGCTTCATTTTAAGTGTGGGGAGGTCGCCATCTCTGGCGTTTATTTTGGTGAACCACTACATACTTTTTCTTTTATTTTGAATATTTTTCTGTATTTTTCTTTTTACTTTTATTTTCTGAGTACTTATACATTGTTTTTATGTATTTTTACTCTAATTTTGTATATTGCATCTTTAGTTCATATTTTTAGTTATTTAGTTTAGTTTGCAATTCTGATTTATTAGTGGATTAATTAGTATAGTTTACCCTTTTTAGCATAAGATAGTATAGTTTAAATTGAAAAATATAAAAAGAAAGTAAGCTAGAAAATTGAACATATGAGATTTAAATCCATAAACCTTGTATATAACATTACATGATGTAGTTAAGCTGACAACATTTCATCAAGGAGGAACATTAAAACTTTAAAAACTACCCTAAATAATTTTTTTATGAGAATAATGGGAATTTTTAACTAAACCTGCATAACATATATGAATGATATATGATGCTTGAGTTAGAGAACACACAGCCTGTGAGTTTTGAGCTTAATTGTATGGTTGCATTCAAACCATAACTTCATTCCTGTGTGTTTTGCTTCTTTTTAATTCTGATGTTCTTTACTTTGCTTTAATCTATATGTCCAATTATAGAATATAGAATAGATACATACCAAAAGAATGATTGAGGCCATCATTTGATTTTAGCTCATTTACCCCAGAATAACCTACCTTTCACATCACCCTTGTCAGCCCCCTTGAGCCTTTTAACCCCCTCTTATTCTGTATTTTACCATATCACTAGCCTTAAAGCAGAAAAATAATTAAATATCCCAATTGAATCTTTGGTTAGCTTAAGATAGTGTGTTAATTAAGTATGAGAAAACTGTGGGAACATGGGTTAATAAAGGAAAAGTATAATGTTTCTAATTTATTTGAATATCAGGAATTTGGGAACCTACTCGTGAAAAACCAAAATAGAAAAATAATAGAAAATCCATGTGCATTAATAAGTTATGTTTGTTTCTCTACAAAAAAACAAAAAAAAAAGAAAAAAAAAAGAGAAAAAAGAGAAAAATCCAAAAATACTCAATAAATAAGTAAATAAGGGGACAAAATTACTCCAATATTAAGTTTAATAAAAGATCAATGCACATGTGATAAAAATTAAAGAAAAATTTGGTACATGAGTATGGGAATTATACAAAAGTGAGAATTATGGGTAGCTAGGCATGAATTTAAAGTATATAGAGTATATGTATATTAGGTGAGAGCTTAGGTTAATTGAAGATTCATATTATAGCTCACTTGGCCATACATATATCCTTACCTTTACCTCAGCCCCATTACAACCTTGAAAAGACCTCATGATGTTTGCTTTGGTACATTAAATATTTTTTGATTGGTTAGATGAAGAACAAGGTTTAGAAAGCATGACTAGAGAAGAGTAGAGTGAATAACCCTATACACTTGAGAGATTAGAGTGATATACACTACCAGTGAGGGTTCAATGCTTGATTCTATGTTCCCTGCTTTCATGAGCTGTCTTCTTACAAGTTTACTTGATTTTTATTTTATGATTTGAATTACTGAAATCTGATTTATGTTTGTCTTGGAGAACTTATTTATTTTTAACCAAGTAGGTAGAAACATTTTGCATGTAGTTGCATTCATATAGATAGGATTGCATTTCATACATTCTTACTTTCTTCTTCATTCCTTTAAAGCTTCTCTTGAGCTTAGCATGAGGACATGCTAATGTTTAAGTGTGGGGAGGTTGATAAACTACTATTTTATGGTTTATCTTGTGCTCAATTAAGTAGTTTTTATCTACTCTTTACCCACTTATTCATACTATTTGCATGGTTTTACATTTGCCTTCCTAATTATGTGCTTTGATTGAAAACATGCTTCTTTGATCTTATATTTGCTTATTATTAATTCTCTCTTATCACCATTAGATGCCTTGATATGTGTGTTAAGTGTTTTCAGATATTATAGGGCAGGAATGACTCGGAGGATGGAAAGGAAGCATGCAAAAGTGGAAGGAATACAAGAAGATGAAGAAGTTGCTAAGCTGTCCAGCCTGACCTCTTCGCACTCAAACGGCTATAACTTTAGCTACAGTGGTCCAAACGATGCGGTTCCAGTTGTGTTAGAAAGCTAACGTCTGGGGCTTCGATTTGATATATAATATGCTATAGTTCCTCTAACGCTAGGCGACGCGATCGTGTGATCCATGCGGCCACGTTGCAATGACAGAAATCAGCGTGTTTGAATTCTTCTCCAGCGATTTCCGGGCTGTTTTCGACCCAGTTCACGGCCCAGAAAACACAGATTAGAGGCTATAAAGTGGGAGATTGCATCCATTTATAGGAGGCTCTGATAATTCATAATTTTAGGAGTAGATGTAGTTTTTAGAGAGAGAGGTTCTCTCCTCTCTCTTAGGATTAGGATTTAGGATTTCTCTTAGTTTTAGGAGTGACTCTCAATCCCAGGTTCTTTATTTTTATTTATTTTCTCAATTTAATTTATGAACATCTATGCCAAATTTAATTTCTTTTGTTAATGCAATTCGAGGTATTTTCAGATTTAAGATTGCTTTGCTTATATTGATGCTTTTAATTTAATTTAGATATTTTTCTCCCTTTTGGCTTTGGTCAAGTGATTGGTAGTACTTGAGTTATCAAACTCAGCAAGTGATTGAAATTGGCAGATTTTGCTTTAGCTAGGATTGCTCTAACACTAGTCTCTCCACAGGAGTTGACTAGGACTTGAGAATCAAGCTAATCAGTCCACTTAACATTCCTTTGTTTAATAAAGGCTGACCAAGTGGGATTAAAACCCAATTCTCTTCACACTTGATAAGGATAACTAGGATAGGAATTCCAATTCTTATACCTTGCCAAGAGATTTTATTATTATTATTTTATTTTACTTGTCATATAACATATTCCCTCCTTACTTCTAAAACCCCAATTTACAAACTCATAACCAATAATAAGAACATACCTCCCTGCAATTCCTTGAGAAGACGACCCGAGGTTTGAATACTCGGTTATCAATTTCAAAGGGGTTTGTTAATTGTGACAACCAAAACGTTTGTATGAAAGGACTTTTGAAGGTTTAGAAACTATACTTGCAACGAGGATTTATCCACAATTTTCTAGACCACGCAAAAGTTCTCTCATCATGTACTCCTGGGGTATGAACCTCACAGCTTTATAATTTGCAATGTCTGCAAACCATGGTGCTTCTTGAATGGCAAAGAGTTGCTCATCTGGAAAGGTCTCAGAGATCTCAGTAGAAGGGAGGGACGCCCCAGCTACTAGCTCTATCCAGGACAGGTGATCAGCTACCTGGTTTTCTATCCCTTTTCTGTCTCTTATTTCTATGTCAAACTCTTGCAGAAGCAACACCCATCTTATGAGCCTGGGTTTTGAATCCTGCTTTGTGAGTAAATATTTAAGAGCATCATGGTCAGTGTACACAATCACTTTTGATCCTACTAAATAGGATCTAAACTTGTCAATGGCATAAACCACTGCAAGCAGCTCTTTTTCTGTGGTTGTGTAATTCTTCTGTGCGTCATTTAGAACACGACTGGCATAGTAAATGACGTGTAGAAGCTTGTTATGCCTTTGTCCTAACACTGCACCAATGGCATGGTCACTGGCATCACACATTAATTCGAATGGTAATATCCAGTCAGGTGCAGAGATGACTGGTGCTGTGATCAGCTTAGCTTTCAGGGTTTCAAACGCCTACAGACACTCTGTGTCAAACACAAATGGCGTGTCAGCAGCTAGCAGGTTGCTCAGAGGTTTTGCAATTTTTGAAAAATCCTTTATAAACCTCCTATAGAATCCTGCATGCCCCAGAAAGCTTCTGATTGCCTTGACATTGGTAGGTGGTGGTAATTTTTGAATTACCTCTACCTTGGCTTGATCCACCTCTATTCCCTTGCTTGAAATTTTGTGCCCAAAGACAATTCCTTCAGTCACCATAAAGTGATATTTTTCCCAGTTTAAGACCAGGTTAGTCTCTTGGCACCTTTTTAGGACAAGTGCTAGGTGATCAAGACAGGAGCTGAATGAGTCTCCAAATACTGAGAAGTCATCCATGAAGACTTCCAGGGACTTCTCTACCATATCAGAGAAGATAGAGAGCATGCACCTCTGAAAGGTTGCAGGTGCATTGCACAGACCAAAAGGCATTCTTCTGTAAGCAAATACCCCAGATGGACATGTGAATGCTGTTTTCTCTTGGTCTCGAGGATCCACTGCAATTTAGTTGTAGCCTGAATAGCCATCTAAAAAGCAGAAGTATTCATGGCCTGCTAGTCTCTCTAGCATTTGGTCTATGAATGGTAAAGGAAAATGATCCTTTCTGGTGGCTGTATTGAGCCTTCTGTAGTCAATACACATACGCCACCCTGTAACTGTTCTTGTAGGAACCAGTTCATTCTTTTCATTATGAACTACTGTCATGCCTCCCTTCTTGGGGACGACTTGGACATGGCTCACCCAGGGGCTATCTGAAATAGGATAAATAATCCCAGCCTCTAGTAACTTAGTGACCTCTTTCTGCACCACCTCCTTCATGGCTGGATTTAGCTGCCTCTGTGGTTGAACCACTGGCTTAGCATCATCCTCCAATAGGATCTTGTGCATGCATCTTGCTGGGCTAATGCCCTTAAGATCACTTATGGACCACCCAAGAGCTGTCTTGTGTGCCTTTAGCACTTGAATTAGTACTTTCTCTTCCTGTGGATTTAAAGCAGAGCTTATGATCACTGGAAAAGTATCACCTTCTCCCAGAAATGCATATTTCAGGGATGGTGGTAGTGGTTTGAGCTCGAGTTTAGGAGGTTTCTCCTCTTCCTGAGGGATTTTTAGAGGTTCTTTTATTTCCTCTGGTTCATCTGGATCAGGCTGAACATCTTTAAAGATGTCCTCTAGCTTTGATTCAAGACTCTCAGTCATATTGATCTCTTCCACCAAAGAGTCAATAATGTCAGTGCTTATGTAGTCATTTGATGTGTCTGGATGCTGCATAGCTTTGACAGCATTTAACTTGAACTCATCCTCATTGACTCTCAGGGTCACTTCCCCTTTTTGTACATCAATAAGAGTTCGTCCAGCTGCTAGGAAAGGTCTTCCTAGAATGAGAGTTGCACTCTTGTGCTCCTCCATCTCCAGCACTACAAAGTTAGTGGGAAAAGGCAAATGGCCCAACCTTGACAATCATGTCCTCAATTATGCCTGATGGATATTTAATGGAGCCATCAGCAAGTTGAAGACATATCCGGGTTAGTTTGACTTCTTCAGTCAAGCCAAGCTTTCTAATAGTGGATGCTGGTATTAGGTTGATACTTGCTCCAAGGTCACATAAAGCTGTCTTGGTACAAGCACCTTCTAATGTGCATGGTATCATAAAGCTTCCTGGATCTTGAAGCTTCTCTGGTAAGCTTTTCAGAATGATTGCGCTGCATTCTTCAGTGAGAAACACCTTTTCAATTTCTCTCTAATCCTTCTTATGACTTAAGATCTCTTTCATGAACTTAGCATAAGAGGGTATTTTCTCAAGTGCCTCTGCAAACGGGATCTTTATCTCAAGAGTCCTGAGATAGTCTGCAAAGTGGGCAAATTGTTTATCCTGTTCCGCTTGGCAGAATTTCTGAGGATAAGGCATCTTGACTTTATATTCTTCAACCTTAGTTGCTGCAGGTTTATTCCCTACAGAGGTGGTTGGAGAAGCCTTCTTAGAGGGGTTATTATCAGCACTTGCACGTGTTTGATCCCTCATTGGTGTTTGAACGCCAGGATTGGGTGCAGGATGGGCGTTTAACGCCATCTTCCCACCCTTTCTGGCGTTTGAACGCCAGAATTATTTCTCTTTGAGCGCTTGCTGTCCTCAGAGGGATTTTGGGTAGTGGTTTGATCATCCTCTATCATTTGTTCCTTTCTTGACTTTTTGCTACTTTGAACTGAATTATTCAATGTCTTCCCGCTCCTTAGTTGGACAGCTTGGTATTCTTCTGTTATCTGTTTAGATAGTTGCTGTCTTATCTGATTCAATTGTGCTTCTATATTTTTGTTAGTATTTTTGGTGTCTTGGAGCATCTCTTTAAATTCTGCTAATTGTTTTGTCATAAGGAGAAATTGCTGTTTAAGTTCAACAATCTGTTCTTGAGGATTATGATCAGTAGTTGCTGTCATAACTTCTTCTTTTATGGAGGGCTCACTACTTGAGTACAAATGTTGATTTCTAGCAACTGTATCTATGAGTTCTTAAGCCTCTTCAATTGTCTTTCTCATGTGTATAGATCCACCAGCAGAGTGGTCTAGAGACATTTGAGCTCTTTCTGTAAGCCCATAGTAAAAGATGTCTAACTGTACCCACTCTGAAAACATTTCAGAGGGGCATTTCCTTAGCATCCCTCTGTACCTCTCCCAGGCATTATAAAGAGATTCATGATCCTCTTGTTTAAAGCCTTGGATGTCCAGCCTCAGCTGTGTCATCCTTTTTGGAGGGTAAAATTGATTCAAGAATTTGTCTGATAACTGTCTCCATGTTTTTATGCTTGCTGTGGGTTGGTTATTTAACCACCTCTTAGCTTGATCTTTTACAGCAAACGGAAACAGTAATAATCTGTAGACATCCTGATCCACTTCTTTATCACGTACTGTGTCAGCAATTTGTAAGAACTGTGCCAGAAACTCAGTAGGTTCTTCCTATGGAAAACCGGAATACTGGCAATTTTGCTGCACCATGATAATGAGCTGAGGATTTAGCTCAAAACTGCTTGCTTTGATGGGAGGTATACAGATGCTACTTCCATATGCAGCTGTAATGGGGTTAGCATATGACCCCAGAATACTTCTGGATTGTTCATTTCCACTTATGTCCATGATGGAGAAAAGGGAATTGAAATGAATTACAGATAAATTATATTTTTATTTTTATTTATTTAATTAAAAGTGACCGAAATTAAAATAGAATAAAATAAAATAAATAGAAAATAAAATAAAATTTCGAAAAAAAATAAAATAAAAGCAAATTGAAAACTAAATTAATTAATTAATTAAAAGGATTTTGAGATTAACAATCAAAAGGATATGATTGAAAATTATTTTGAAAAAGATATGATTGAGAAGATATGATTGCAATTTAAAAAAAAAGATATGATTGAAAAGATATGATTGAAGAAATTAGAAAGATTTGATTTTTGAAAAAGATTTGAAAAGATCAATTTTTGAAATTGGAATTTTGACTTGACTAAAAAGAAAAGATATGATTTTGAAAATCTTTGACTATTTTAATGCCAAATTTCGAAAATCATGAGTAAAATAAGGAAAAGATATTTTTTTTATTTTTGAATTTTAACGAGGAAAGAGAGAAACAACAAAATGACACTAAACCTAGAAATTTTAGATCAAAACAGAGAGAACAAACAAGAAAACTTTGGATGTCAAGATGAACACCAAGAACACTTTGAATATCAAGATGAACACCAAGAACAAATTTTTGAAAAATTTTTAAGTAAATAAAGGCACGAAACACACCAAACTTAAAATTTTTAGAAAATCAAACACAAATTTTCGAAAATTTAAAGGAAAACACAAAGGAGACACCAAACTTAGAATTTTTAAGGATCAAGAAACAACTAAGAGCATGCAAATTTGAAAAATTAAAAGAAAGTAAAAGCATGCAATTGACACCAAACTTAAAATATGAAACTAAACTCAAATAAAAGACTCTAAACCAACAAAAATAAAATATTCCTACTCTAAGCAACAAGATAAACCGTTAGTTGTCCAAACTCGAACAGTCCCCGGCAACGACGCCAAAAACTTGGTGCACGAAATCACAATCACACTTTTGCAATTCCGCACAACTAACCAGCAAGTGCACTGGGTCGTCCAAGTAATAACTTACGTGAGTAAGGGTCGATCCCACGGAGATTGTCGGCTTGAAGCAAGCTATGGTTATCTTGTAACTCTTAGTCAGGATATCAATAATTCTCAGCTTTAATTGTAAAAAGTAAAAGAACATGAAATAAATACTTGTTATGCAGTAATAAAGAACAGGTTGAGGTTTTGGAGATGCTTTGTCTTCTGAATCTCTGCTTTCCTACTGTCTTCTTCTTCATGAACGCAAGGCTCCTTCCATGGCAAGCTCTATGTTGGGCATCACCGTTGTCAATGGCTACTTCCCGTCCTCTCAGTGAAAATGTTCCAAATGCGCTGTTACCGCATGGCTAATCATCTGTCGATTCTTGATCATGTTGGAATAGTATCCATTGATCCTTTTGCGTCTGTCACTACGCCCAACACTCGCGAGTTTGAGGCTCGTCACAGTCATTCCTTCCCAGATCCTACTCAGAATACCACAGACAAGGTTTAGACGTTCCGGATCTCAGGAATGGCCGTCAATAATTCTAGCTTATACCACGAAGACTCTGATCTGAATCATGAGGCTAAGAGATATTCATTTAATCTAAGGTAGAACGGAGGTGGTTGTCAGGTACGTGTTCATTGATGAGAATGATGATGATTGTCACAGATCATCACATTCATCAGATTGAAGTGCGAATGAATATCTTAAAATAGAAGCAAGCGTGATAGAATGGAAAACAGTAGTAATTGCACTAATTCATGAAGAACAACAGAGCTCCTCACCCCAACAATGGGGTTTAGAGACTCATGCCATAGAAGATACAATATGAAACGTGTAGAATGTCATCCGGTACAAGACGAATCACTAAAAGTAGTTTTTATAGTAAACTAGTAACCTAGGGTTACAGAAAATGAGTAAGCTAGGGTGTTTAGTGTAAAAATCCACTTCCGGGGCCCACTTGGTGTGTGCTTGGGCTGAGCATTGAAGCTTTCATGTGTAGAGACTTTTCTTGGAGTTAAACGCCAGGTTTTGTGCCAGTTTGGGCGTTTAACACCAGCTTTTATGCCAGTTCTGGCGTTAAACGCCAAAATTCTTAAGCTGACTTGGAACGCCAGTTTGGGCCATCAAATCTTGGGCAAAGTATAAATTATTATATATTGCTGGAAAGCCCAGGATGTCTACTTTCCAACACAATTAAGAGCGTGCCAATTGGGCTTCTGTAGCTCCAGAAAATCCACTTTGAGTGCAGGGAGGTCAGAATCCAACAGCATCTACAGTCCTTTTTCAGCCTCTGAATCAGATTTTTGCTCAGGTCCCTCAATTTCAGCCAGAAAATATCTGAAATCACCGAAAAATACACAAACTCAAAGTAAAGTCCAGAAAAGTAAATTTTAAATAAAAACTAATAAAAATATAATAAAAACTAACTAAAATATACTAAAAATATACTAAAAACAGTGCCAAAAAGAGTATAAAGTATCCGCTGATCAGCCAACTTAGGGCGCTTTGTGGAATTAAGAGAAAAAGAAGGATGTTTAGTGGTTGGCATTGTAAATCTACATTCATTATGGTTAGAAGTTCAAAATTGAAGAACATGAATTGGTGTAATGCTTAATTAAATGGGTCAAGGAGAGTAGTTTGGTGCCTCCATGAGAATTCTGCTTTCTCGTCACCCGGACAAAGTCAAGGCAATCAATTAGAAGATGGGTGCGAGGACAAGATATAGGATCCTGGATTAGCTTATGAAAATCAATTTTGGGAGCTCGTGTCTTGGAGAGGACCTCACCAAAGCTTAATGAAGATGGCTGGAACTTCCGACAACCGATTGGAAGACAAGCACTCTTGGAGGTTCAAGGATGGGTACAAACATAAGCCAACTTGACAAGAAGCCTCCCAAATGTCCAACTTAAGGACTTAAACCAAAAGTGCTTGGTGGGAGACACCCCACCATGGTAAACTCTTTCGATTCCCTTGTAGATATAACGAATGAATGAATTGAGTTCCATTGTATATAAATACTTTGCTTCTTGGTACATTTTGCTTTGCTTGTTAAGGTGTTTATACATTTTATGCTTTACATTATACACCCGCGCGGACGCGCACCATACGCGTCCGCGCCGATTCCCAATTCTCTCATCTATGCGTAGGCTTATATGGCGCCTCAGCGCCACTTCCCTATTTCTGTCACCCACGCAGACGCACGGTGCGCGCCCGCATGGATTTAAAAATCCCATTTAACCAGGGACGCGAAAGCCCTAGCGTAGAAGCGCCCCGGCTCCCTCTCTTCTCTAACGTCTTTCCCTTTTCTCCCTCCTCCATAACCACCTACCCTCTCCATAATCGGCGAACACTCCGGCGTCCACCACCGCCATCGCCACGCGCTCCAACACCCCTCTTCCTCGCTCTCCCTCTCTTTCACTCAACCCTCTCTGTTTCTGCTCTCTCACAGCATCACAGCGCCCTGCTCCACTAGGAGCACAGCCGCGGTGCCGTCGTTACCGGAGCGGGTATCACAGTTGGCAACCCCACATTGTTGCCCTCTCCGTCCCTTCCTCCCAATTCTGCTTCCACTTGGCTTTCAGGTTTCTGTTTCCCTTATTCTGCTTCCCTTTTTACCGCTTTGTGTTAATTTTGTTAGTTTAGTTAGTTTAGCTTAGTTAGTTAGTTTAGTTTAATTTAGGTGGTTAGCGAATCTGGGCTATGTAGTAAATTTAGGATTAATTGAAATCTTTGCTGCTGTGTGAATTTGTTCTGTTTCGTTGAATTGTTCTGTGTTCATTTGATAGGTGATGCTGCTTGCTTGTATTTGATTGACGAAGCAACTGCTACTATTCTTTGTACTATTTGATTTGCTGCTGCATTATTGGCTGTTTGATCCATCCATGTAAATTCATATATATGATTTTGTGTTTTCAAGTATTGATGAATTCATATGGAACCTGATTTGCTGTTTAAACATGGAAATAGCCAATTTACTGCTGAGATGCTGCCGGATTTTTCTTAACCATGTTCCATGAACTAACGATGCTTTGATTGGTGTAGCAAACTCTAGTTGATGATTTCTGTTTCAATTAGCACTTTGTTACCTAAATGGTCTTGGAAAATCCTCAAGAACAAGTTTTGGTCTTGCTTATAATCTTTGCTTGTTATGCATGATGATTTGTGTATAGGCATTGAATAGTTTGAATGAATTTTCTGATTGACCATAACTTGTGACTTCCTTAAAATGTCAGACCTCTTTTGCATAAACATACAAGTTGAAAGTTTTTAATCGATGAGGCTAATTGATTCACATGATCGTGTATAATTGACATTAAGCCACATAGACCATAAGGTTTTTCACTCTTTTCTCAGCTTGTAACTTTTATGCATTATTGAATTTAGTGTTGAATAATTCTTAATTATTTTTTTTTAATGATTTGACTTCACCAACACAAGTTCATTTGACTCTAGTGATCATTGCATTGATTGATGGACTGTTTCATATTAATTGCTTTCTAGCTATACCATATTTCATCATCAATGACTTATTGTATTTCATGATTGTGAGCATGTTTATATTCTTATTTTGTGCATTCTCTTTTGAATTGAGCTAGTAACTACCATATCACTGATTTTCAAACCGATTTCTAACTTTAACTTGTTTAACCAACTAACCTCTTTTGGTTTTCAACCTAACACTTTTTATCATTATTTTGGATATGGTGTTTCCTAAGCTTGATGAACAAGTAATGTGCAAAATATGGTTTGAATTCTCGGTCTGAAGTTTGGCCTGCATTCTGAATTCTATTTGCTTGCATTCCAAGAAATCTCCTTTCTTTATTCACTTCATGAGTATGCTTTGCTTTGAGTGCTTTGTATCTATTTGGCTATCTGCTTATATTGTATCATCTCTGTTTTTCAGGATGTCGGACAAAGGAAAGGCTATAGCCACTACTTCCAAAAAGAGGAAGTGCTCTAAGACCTCTACCCCCTCTCCCTATGCAAATTATGCTAAGAATCTGCTGAATGAGATGGATAGGGAAAACCAGTTGCTACCACCCACTGACCCAATCAAATTCCCAAACCTCTACTGTGAGCTTCGCTTCTCCGACTTTCGGAAGAAAAATCTGAACATTGAGAAGAAACTGCTTCTTCCTAATGATGTGAGCCATGCCATTAACACCCGAATTCTGGAGTTAGGATTGGACTTTGTTGATAGAGACTTGGGGAGGGTGAATACTTCATGGGTGAGAGAATTTTATTGCAACTTCTTCTGAGCCAATATTGATTCAGTTCAGCTGAGGGGTAGAGAGATTATGATCACTGAGGATGCTATTGGAGATGCACTGCATTGCCACCATCGTCCTGATGAGACCTGCGCCTATAGGCAGGCAGAGGTAGCTATCTTCTCCATGACCTTTGACTATGAGGCGCTTAAGTGCGTAATTGCCACACCAGACGCTCCCTGGGTGATGGATTCGAACAACAAGAAGCCTAAGGGGATGCGCTTTGCTTATCTGACGAGGGAGGCCAAGACCTGGCAGCATATCTTCGCCCACTATGTCTTCCCCACCACTTACTTTTCAGAGATCCCGATGGATATGCTGGTTCTGATTGGGTGTGTGATGGAGGGGAAGGAGATAAATTTCCCCCGACTGGTCAGATATAGTATGTGGAGAGCTCATATTCGCGGCTTGCTACCTTTCCCTACACTGGTTACCAGCATGATCGAGCTGGCAGGTGTCCCGTGGGAGGATGATGATGTGACACCACCCCACCCAGATGACGATGACAAGGAGACCACCATTCCATGGGGTGGGTGGGTGCACGAACCCCCACCCAAACGCTGTTCACGAGCCAGAGCAGTGGAGGAGGCAGCTCAGCCCTCATCGTCAGCAGCAGTCACAGGACCCCCTTCTACTTCAGCAGCCGCAGCATCCTTACCACCAACACCACTAGTACCTGAGCCGACTTATCTATTGGTACAGCACCTTCTTCGCTTCATGGAGCACTTCGAGTGTCGTGTCATGCGACGTCTCGATCGCATCGACCAGGTGTTTGTATCGCAGGGCATCGAGCTACCACCGCTCCCAGACTCTCCAGCTTTCGACGAGCAGGATCAGGAGGAGGAGCTGGCTGAGGAGCCGATTCATCAGGATGCACCTCCAGAGACACAGGCCACCACTGAAGTCCAGCAGCCCCCTGAGGATCCACAACCACATCCAGAGCCGCAGCCAGTCCCAGTTCCACAGCCTGAGCCTGAGGAGCCCGGCGCGATTGTTGACCCCCAGCCCGAGCTTCAGCAGTAGCATCGAGGACGATGCTTTATTCTAAAGTGTGGGGAGGTCACCGTTCGTGACCGGTGTTTACATTTATGTGGTGAACTTTCGGACATCTATTTATGTTTTCTGCTACTTTATTTTATTTTGCACTTTATCTTTTAGATCATTTTGGGATGACTGTATATACTTTTAATATATATATATTTTGCATCATAGTTGTTGATTGTGATTAGAAAAGTGTTTTGGATTGTTAAAAATCTAGTTGACCCTTTTTATATAAGAATTGTGTTTTGATTGAAAAAGGGATAAACTAGGAAAATTTTTAGAATAAACTTAGTCAATATGATGAAAATTTCCATGAAATTCATTTTTAGGGTACCACCCAATTGGTTGAAAAAAAATTTTTTTAGAACTTGCTTGAATTATATACTTTGTGGAACATGATTTTTGAGCTAAGAACACAAGCATGTGAGATTTGAGCCTAATTGTGTGGTTACATCATATATGACCACTTATTTTCATTCTTGTGTGCATTATTCTCTTCCTATGATTGTAATCTTTGATTTGTTTAATTCTATATGTCCATTATTTTGTGTATACATGCATTTATATGATTGAGGCCATTGTTCAAATAGCTGACTTACCCAAATAAGCCTACCTTTTATCTTCTATTGATAACCAATTTGAGCCTATGCTTAACCCATTTGTTCTTAATTGTAGCACATTACAAGCCTAAGTGAAAAATAATAAATATCCCTTAATTTGGATCTTGATTAGTTTAGGCTAGTGAGAGTGTTTATCATTTGCTTTTGGGAACATTGGGTAGAGATAAAAGTGTGTTTTTGTATTTGTGTTGCGAATCTTGGGAATTGGCTACATACTCATGTATTAATCATGTGTAAACCAAATGCATTGATGTTCTTGTATATATTTTAGTTTCAAAAAAAATGATGAGAAAAACAAAAAGAAAAAAAAATATATATATATAAGAAGAAAAAAAGAGAAAATATATAGAAAAGAAAGAAAAAGAATTACAATAAAAAGGGGACAAAAATGCCCCAAAGTCAAGGTTCAATAAAAAAATCAATGCATATGTGTGGTGATCGAAAGGTAATGCATGAGTGTGTGAAAAAGTGAAGAATGGATAGCTAGGTTTGTTTAGAATTGTATAGGTTGTCATAGGTTAGGTGGGAAGTTTAAGTTGATCAAAGATTCAGATTTCAAGCTCACTTGACCATATGCATCCTACCTTGACCCTAGCCCCATTACAACCTATGGGAAAGCCCTCATAATATTTGAATGCATGCATGAATTAATTGTTGATTGTTAGATGAAAAATAAATCTTGGAAAGCATGATTAGGGGAGAATTGAGTGAATCAACCCCATACACTTGAGTAACTAGAGCGGATACACATCCGGTGAGGGTTCGATCGCTCAATTACATGTTTCCACCCATGATCATCTTTTCTTGCAAGTTTGTGAACTCTTTCAATGATTCAATCCAATTGTGGTTTGCTTGATTGCTAATACCTTGGCCCTTGTGCTTGTATGTATATTCTTGGAGATTGATTTATTTTGACTAAGCCATTGCATCATGTAAATAGATTACATATAGATAGATTGCATTTAGTAGTTGCATTGAATAAATGTTAATACCCTTTGCTTCTTCTTGATTTTAGCATGAGGACATGCTTAGTTTAAGTGTGGGGAGATTTGATAAACCCCGAATTCGTGATTTATCTTGTGCTTATTTTGGGGGATTTTATCACCTTTTTCCACATTTATTCAATAAAATAGCATGGTTTTGTGATTCTCCCTTGAATTTCGCTTAAGTGTAAAAACATGCTTTTTAGGCCCTAAATTGGTAATTTTGATTCATTTTAATTCCATTCGATGCCTTGATGTGTGTGTTGAGTGATTTTAGGATATAAGGCAAGTATTGGATGGAAGAAATGAGTAGAAAAGCATACAAAGTGGAGAATGCATGAAGAAACGAAGATTAGGACGCACACGCGCACAAGGCGCACACGCGCAAAAAAGATCTCGCCCATGGATGCGCACGCGTACATGCCGCTTCCGTGCGGATGAAGAAATTGCCAATCGATGCGCACGCGCACATGGCGCGCACGCGCCAATACTCTTACTTGGCCCACTTGAAGGCAAAACGTTGGGGGCGATTTCTGAGCTGTCCAGGCCCCAAGTCTAACTTGTTTCTGAGTGTATTTCATGCAGAATTGAAGTCCAAGCAAAGGGGGAGCAATTAGTTTAGCCAACATGAGCCTTTAGTTAGTTTTCTAGAGAGAGAAGCTCCCTCTTCTCTCTAGAATTAGGTTAGGATTAGGGTAGATTATCTTAAATTCAAGTTCAATTACTTGATCTCATGTTGTTTATTTTATAATTTCTCATTCCCACATCTTGGTCTTCTTAATTGTGATGTTAATTTCTCGTTTTGCTCTCTTTTGTGATGATGAACCCATGTTGGATTCGATTTATTTTTAATGCAATTTAATGTTGATATTCTTTTTATTGATGAATTGAGTTGTAATTTTACTTTTCTTGCACTTAATAGTTGTTAGATTTTATTATTCTTGCAATTTATGATGCTTACTTTTATTGCACTCTATGTGTTTGATGAAATGCTCTCTTTAATTTTTGAGTAGTTTTGTCAACTCTTGGCCTAAGCCAAGGGAATTGGGTAATCTTGAGTCATTGGGTATGATTGATTTGGTGATTTGAGAACCCATGGTGATCAATTTGACACCCATTGACGCTAACCCACTACTAAGTTAATTAGTAGGTAGGTTAGGACTTAAGGGTGGATGTCATCAAATCTATTTGACGTACTTCAAGCTTAGGAGTAAATGTTACGTACTTAAAGCTTTTGGAAAGTAGACTTAATAGGTTGGCCTCTCATGATTATCATTATTCGGTTTGTTGACAAGGATGGTGATCTCAATTACCCAAATCTTAGCCAAGAGTTCTTTATCTTACTTACTTCACTCACTTGCTAAATTTACTTTCTTGTCATCTCATGAACCAAAAAAAAAAACCCCTTTTACCCCTTCATAGCCAATAACTAAGTATTACATTGTTATCCTAGGGAGACGACTCGGAGTCCAAATACTTCAGTTAATTTTCATTGGGGTTTGTTCTTTGTGACAACTCAAATTTTTGATGTGGGAATTGTTTGTTGGTTTGGAGCTATGCTTACAACGAAGTAATTCTTTCTACAAGAAGAAAATCTAAACCATCGAGCAAATCTCATTTATCTAGCATTTATAACAAAATCCTTTTTCTTAAATAAATCAAAAACGAAATATAATTTATCCTATTCTTAATAAATCAAATAACACAGTTTCCCAAATATTCAAACACATTGTCACCCAACTTAACCAGAATTTTATCAACATTGACACCAAAACACACAAAAATATGTATTATTCACAAAATCCTGGTTCTCCTATAATCAACTATTATGTTCACCCAAAAATTCAGCTTCGTATAGTTTCCAATTATTACAAATTATCTTTATACTTTTAAAATAACTACATTAGTTTACAATTTAGATTTTAAGGAATTAATTTAACAATCGATTTATGATCTCTTTACAATTCACAAGTTCAAACCTAGCTTATCAAAAATCAATTCAACATCCAATGTACTGCCAACAAGCAAAATCAGAATCTCCAGCAAACGTTCACCAAGCAATCCTCAATTCACATATTACTATAATCAAAGCATAAACATAACGTACTCATAGCTAGCCCAACTAATCAGGATTAAGTAAAATAATCAAAACACTGATCATTATCATAACAACCACAAAAGTTGTTACAGTCCATAGACATAATCAGAATCAATAAATCATGACACAGAAAATTAGTCCAACCATTACAGAACTATTTATATACTCTTAAAGTTGCTATTCTATTTCAGAAAATCAAGTTTTCAAGACAGTTTAATCCCTTAAAATCCAATCCTTCAATAATCACCAAAGCCAATTTCAACCAGTCACAAGTCAATTTCATAGCCATTCCGATTTATCAGATAACTAAAATCAACAAGCACTTATTCTCAATAATCAGAATACAGTCACAACTTAACCAATTCAGCATAATAAAATTAGAATTTTCAACAATTCCATTAAAATCAGAAAAAAATCAATATCAATTACAGCTTCAAACACTCACAACAACAAAACCCAATAACATTCACCACCATAACCTAAATTCAATAATTTAATTGAAACACTAAAGCATCATCAAACTTAATCCAAATTTCACAACCTCATACCAAGCTTATTCCTATCAATTAATCATATTTATGAATTATTTGCAATTACTCACTAAACCTCATTGGCATTCATAAGTTAAAACTGTTAATTTTGAAATAAATTTCCTACCTCGATTAGCCGAAATTCGATAATCAAACGCAACAAAACCTTCTTTTATTTTTAATTCGCAGTGGCAACAACAATATTGAATCGAACTAACAGCAGAGGCATTTTTTATCACTTCTCAGCAGCAGCTGATAAACCACTATTTTATGGTTTATCTTGTGTTTAATTGAGTGGTTTCATCAAGTCTTTACCCACTTATTCATATGATTTGCATGATTTTATAATCCCTTCCTAGTATTGTTTTATGATTGAACACTTGCTTCCTATAGATCTTTAATTAGTATATTTTAATTCTCCTTTATACCATTTGATGCCGTGATCCGTGTGTTAAGTGTTTCAGGCTTTATAGGGCAGGAATGGCTTAGAAAATGGAGAGGAAGCTTGCAAAAATGGAAGGAACACAAGAAACCAAGGAGATGACCAGCGAGCACTGACGCGCACGCGAGCGTGCGAAATGGAAAAAATTGCAGCGACGCGAAGGCGTGCCTGACGCGTACGCGTAGATTGGAGTCTGCACAAAAGACACGCACGCGTGACAAGGAAATTCGCCAAATGACGCGCACGCGTGAATGACATGTACGCGTGACCTGCGCGATCTACAGAATTAGCAGAAAATGCTGGGGGCGATTTCGGGCTGCATTTTGACCTAGTTTTTGGCCCAGAAACACAAAATAAAACTAGGGAACATGCAGAGAATCAACACACACATTCACATATTCTCATTAGGATAGCTTTAGATTTTTAGATCTGAATCTAGAGAGAAACTACTCTTCCTCTAGGTTCTCTTTACATTCATAGTTTATTGCTTTTGCTTTTGGATATTGAAGAGTCATCACCTCTGTTGAAGATATTATTCTAGTTTGTTTCCTTACTTACTCTTTTATTTATTCCATATTTTTAATTTTTGTTTAAAGTGGTAATTGGATTATTTTCATGGATTGTTAATGCAAAGGATTACTTTTATCTTTAATTAATTTTCAAAGCTTTATTTTATTTAATTTATCATATCTTCTTCTTATATTCTTATGAGCGTTACATTCATGTCAATGGAGTAGATTCTCCACTTGACACGGGGGTTGATTAGGAGGAGACACTTGAGTTGGAATGCTCAAGTGCTTAGTTAAATTGGGAGTTGTTGGCTAATTCTGTATTTACTAACGCTAGACCTTTCCAAGGGAGAGGACTAGGATTTGCGAATAAGAGTTAGCTTAATCACTTGACTTTCCTTTATTTAGTTAGGGTTAACTAAGTGAAAATAACAACCTTTTTACACTACACTTGAGAGAATTCCAACAAGGATAGAACTTTTGATTAATCATTCCCCCAATCAAGGCTTTTTATTTTGAATACTATAAATTCCTTTTTATTTTCATTGCATTTAATTATAATTATTTATTTTCTGTTATTCAACTCTCAAAATTCTCGGAAA
This sequence comes from Arachis hypogaea, assembly GCF_003086295.3. Lineage (NCBI taxonomy): Eukaryota > Viridiplantae > Streptophyta > Magnoliopsida > Fabales > Fabaceae > Arachis > Arachis hypogaea. Next base: position 99,740,484 of record NC_092052.1, on the reverse strand, counting down.
ACTCCTGATTAATAACTAAGCACCCTTTCTAGCAACTCGTTGGGAGACGACCTGGGACTCAAACTCCCAGTATTTTTATTCTAAACTTTTGTGACAACTTTTCTAAATTGATGAGGCATATTTTTGCTGGTTAAGAGCTATATTCGCAACGCTTTTCTATTATATTACAATCTCTTAATTGGTCTAACTTCCGCCCCTCGTCAATTTTTGGCGCCATTGCTGGGGAGTTGCAATTGTGTGCTAAATTATTAATTAGTGTACATATTTTTATTTTATTTGCGTATTTTATTTTATTTTATTACCATGAGTTGTATGTTTCTTTCATTGAATGATGCGTTCACTGCCTGATCCGAGCTTAGCTGCTTTTGATCCTGAAATTGAAAGAACTCTTTCACGTATTAGCCGAGCTCGATGTAGGTTAGCCTCTGAGGATGGTGAAGTCATTGTTATCGATTTACCAGTCTCATCTGAGGGCGAATCTAAACCGCCATCTGAGGAAGAAACAAGCCCCTTTACTACTGATTTAGTTGATTCACGTGCAGATAACATGGCAGCACCTAGGAGGATTACTTTCTAGGAAGTTGGAGCCCCAGATTTTACACTGCAGCCATATCAAGTGCATCATCCAACTCTGGCTGTAGATTTTGAGCTGAAGACTGCATTAATCAACCTGATGCCCAAGTTTCATGGTTTACCTGCTCAGGAGCCTATCAAGCACCTAAGAGATTTCCAGACAGACTGTTCTACTGTTAGGCGCCATGGTGCAAATGAAACTTCTATTCTGTTAACCGCCTTCCCGTTTTCTCTTAAGGGAAAGGAAAGGGAGTGGTACTACTCCCAACCTGAAGCAACTGTTACCAATTGGGATACGCTCAGGAGAAAATTCTTGGAAAAATACTTTCCAGCTGAAGTTACAGACAGACTAAGAAAAGAGATTTCCTGCATTGTTCAAGGAGAATCAGAGACTCTTTATGAGTACTGGGAGCGCTTTAAGAACCTTCTAGATGCATGCCCCCATCACATGATTGACAGGCTAGTCTTAATCAGCTACTTCACTCAAGGCATGAAGCCTCGGGATAAAACCACACTAGATGGTGCTAGTAATGATTCTCTGAAAAAGTACAAGACCACAGATGAAGCATGGCAACTGATCAGCGACTTAGCTGAGTCTACTAGGAATCACAGGCACAGGAGCAGCCACTCAAAAGCTGTTGCAGAAGTTTTCTCTAGCACTGAGACTTCTGCTCTTACACGGAGTATATGTGAAATGACCAACCTATTGAAGCAAATGCAGTTGAACCAACAACAACAAGCTCAGCCTTCCCCACCACAACAAAACCAACAGTTAGTTCCCCAAAGAGTATGCGGAATATGTGCTGATTATAGTCATTATACTGATGAATGCCCGTAGCTCCAACAAGAAGACAACACTATTGCAGCTACTCATAACTTTTATGACCGCCCGAATCAAGGATACAATCAACAAGGCGGCAACTACAACCAAGGTGGGAACTATAACCAAGGATGGCAGGACAACTCCAACCAAGGTTGGAGAGATAATTCCAACCATGGCTGGAGGGACAACTATAACAGAGGAGGCAAAGATAACAATGGAAACCAGAGGTGGAATAACAACAATAGACAGTAGAATCAGAACCAACCTTACAGGGTTCCTCACCTAAGGCAATCACAAGGACCCCAGCACAACCAACAACAGGTCCCTCAGATCATTTGTCCCACTTCCTCATCAAATGACGAGATGCTTCGTTCTCTTGCATAAGGACAACAAGACATGCAGGCTATACTAAACTCTATTTTAAATGGTCTGAATGCTACTTTACAAGCTCTCGCCGCCCGGATAGATTCATTATCTACTTCCACTAACTAACCTTTAAGCTCCAGTGGAATTCCTTTTCAACCCTTACCTAACCCCAAGGGTGGCATCAATGCCATCACTTTGAGGTTCGGAATCACACTGCAAGAGAAGACCCAGGAGGAGCCAAGCCCAATAGAACATACCCAAATTGAAGACTCAGTAGACGTGGAAGATGCCGAAATGAAAAATGCTGAAGAGGAAGAGGAGGTACAAGACAAGGTTGAAGAAGAACTAGCTTAGCAAAGGAATAGAGCACCAAAGGATACAGAAGCTGCAAGTGGCACCATTCCTATCCCATTCCCACACCTTGCAAGGAAATCCAGGAAGCAGATGGAACTTGATCCCAAAATAGTAGAAATTTTCAAAAAGGTTGAGGTAACTGTTCCCCTTTTTGATGTCATTCAGCAAGTACCTAAATATGCAAAGTTTCTGAAAGATTTATGCATACATAAAGATAAAATTAATGGGAGGCATACTTGAAAAATGTAGTGATCCAGGTCCATGTATGGTAAACTGTACCATTGGAGGTGTAATATTTTCTGATTGCATGTGCGATTTAGGAGCGTGTGTTAGTATAATGCCATTGTCTATATATGATACTTTAAGGCTCCCTCCCTTAAAAAGGTCGGCAGCTCATTTTGTGTTAGCAGATAAAAGCATTATTACAGTAGTTGGAATTGCTGAAGATGTATTAGTGAGCATTAAGGGGCTCACATTTCCCATTGACTTCTATATCCTGGAAATGCCCCCTAATGACTCAGGAAGACCATCACCAATCCTGCTTGAAAGACCATTCCTGAAGACTTTGAAATTCAAGCTGGATGCATTCTCAGGAACTTACTCCTTTGAGATAGATGGCAGAACAGTGAGTTTCAATTTAAATGAAGCTATGAAGCACCCTTCAGAAGATCATTCTATCTTCTAGTGCGACATCATTGATGAAACGGTAGCTGAAGTTCACCAAGAAGAAGTAGAAGAGAGACACATGGAGCAAGGTCTAAGTGTGGGGACACCCTCTGAACACAATAAGGACACTTTGCCATTATCATTAGCTCAAGATGATCCAGAGCCTAGCCCTGAGTAGAAATTGGAATTGAAACCCCTTCCTCCACACCTCAAGTATGCTTACCTTGAGGATAATTAGAAGTTTCCAGTTATCATTTCAAGGGAACTCACTTCCCAACAAGAAGAGCAGCTACTTAGTGTGCTGAGAAAACATAAGAAAGCAATTGGGTGGAGCTTGGCGGATATAGTAGGCATCAGTCCTCGAGTTTGTGAGCACAGAATATACTTAGAAGAGGGGGCAAAGCACGTCCGTCAACCCCAAAGAAGATTGAATCCCACCATCTTAGAAGTTTTCAAGAAAGAAGTGACCAGGCTACTTGAAGCAGATATTATCTACCCTATCTCAGACAGTGAATGGGTCAGTCCAGTACAAGTGGTGCCCAAGAAGTCTGGAGTCACAACAGTAAAGAATGAGCATGGAGAGCTCCTGACAAATAGAGTGCAGAATTCATGGAGAGTTTGCATTGACTATAGGCATCTCAACCAAGCTACTCGTAAGGATCATTACCCCTTGCCATTTATTGATCAGATGCTTGATCGCCTGTCAGGTAAATCCCATTACTGTTTTTTAGATGGTTATATAGGCTATTTTCAAATTCATATAGCTCCTGAAGATCAGGAGAAGACTACTTTTACATGTTCCTTTGGAACATATGCATATAAAAGGATGCCTTTTGGCTTATGTAATGCACCGGCTACTTTCCAAAGATGCATGATGAGTATCTTTTTAGATCTTATTGAGAACTGTACGGAAGTTTTTATGGATGATTTTAGCGTATATAGTGATTCCTTTAGCCTTTGCTTGGATAGTTTAGCTAGAGTATTAGACAGGTGTGTTAGTTCAAACCTTGTATTGAATTTTGAAAAATGTCACTTTATGGTAAAACAAGGGATTGTTCTAGGACATGTTGTTTCTTATACTGGTATTTCTGTAGATCCAGCAAAGGTGGATGTCATTTCTAGTTTACCTTACCCCTCCTCCGTGAGGGAAGTCCGTTCGTTCCTTGGCCATGTTGGTTTTTACAGGAGATTTATTAAGGACTTCAGTAAGGTAGCATTACCTTTATCCAGACTGTTGCAGAAAGATATTGAGTTCGAATTCAGTGAGGATTGCATGCAAGCATTTGATAAGATGAAGATCGCCCTGACTCAAGCTCCAATCGTGAGAGGACCAGACTGGAGCCAGCCATTTGAGATTATGTGTGATGCCTCCAACCATGCAGTAGGAGCGGCGCTGGCTCAGCGCGAAGGTAAGGATCCTTTCGTAATTGCTTATGCGTCTAAGACCTTAGATGCTACTCAGTCTAATTACACTACTACTGAAAAAGAGCTTCTAGCCATTGTTTTTCCTCTGGATAAATTCTGAGCCTATTTACTTGGTACTAAGGTGGTAGTGTACTCAGACCATGCAGCTCTAAAATATTTATTAGCTAAAAAAGAGTCCAAACCAAGGCTAATACGTTGGATACTGCTACTGCAAGAATTTGATTTAGAAATTAAGGATAGGAGTGGTAACCAGAATTTAGTGGCAGACCACTTGAGTCGCCTTGAGCATATTAAGGATGACCCCACTCCTATAAATGATACTTTTTTATTTGACAGTTTGCAAGCAGTATCTGAAGTAGTTCTTTGGTATGCACCTGTAGCTAATTATCTAGTTAGCCATACTTTCCCTCCAAATTTTACTAAGCATCAAAGGAACAAGCTGAAAAGCGAGTCTAAATATTATATATGGGATGACCCATACTTATGGAGGTGTGGTGCTGACTAGGTAATTAGAAGGTGTGTACCCTAATCAGAATTTCAGTCCATTTTAGAGGCCTGCCACTCTTCTGACAGTGGAGGACATTTTGGCCCTCAAAAGAACAGCTAGAAAAATCTTAGACTGTGGATTCTGGTGGCCTACTCTTTTTAAAGATGCTGCTGAATTTTGTAAATCTTGTTCCACATGCCAAAGGTTTGGTAATATATCCAAGAGGGATGAGATGCCTCAACAGATTATGCTTTTCTGTGAAATTTTTGATGTTTGGGGCATTGACTTCATGGGTCCATTTCCAAACTCTAATGGTTACCTTTATATACTGTTAGCTGTAGATTATGTTTCTAAATGGGTGGATGCAATTCGTACCCGTACTGATGATGCTAACACTGTTGTTTTCTTTGTTAGAAACCATATTATTTGTCACTTTGGATCACCACGACCAATCGTGAGCGATCAAGGCACTCATTTTTGTAACAGGAGACTAACAGGATTATTGAAGAAGCATGTGATTGTTCACAAAGTAGTAACAACTTATCATCCCTAGACCAATGGGCAAGCAGAAGTGTCTAATAGAGAGATTAAACATATTCTGGAGAAGATAGTGAAGCCTCATAGAAAGGACTGGAGTGCCAGGCTACAAGATGCACTCTGGGTATATAGAACAGTATACAAGACACCCATTGGGATGAGCCCCTTCCGCTTAGTGTACAGAAAGGCTTGCCACCTTCTAGTAGAGGTGGAACACAAGGCTTTCTAGGCTGTGAGAGAGTGCAACATGAATTTTGAGGAAGCTAGTGCTGAAAGGAAGCTACAACTGGCAGAATTAGAGAACCTTCGCCTAGAAGCATATGATAACTCCAAGCGATACAAAGAGAAGATGAAGGCTGTCCATGACAAGCACATAAAAAGGAGAGAATTCAGACCAGGGGAGTTAGTTCTTCTTTATAACTCCAGACTGCGGCTTATGCCAGGTAAACTGAGATCAAGATGGGAAGGTCCCTATGAAGAACTGAAGATTGATGGTTTAGAAGTTATAGTAAATTCTCGTTGCAAGTATAGTTACTAAACCAAGCAATCAACCTTTCTTACAAAAGTTTTAGTTGTCACAAGTAACAAACCCCTTTAAAATTGATAACCGAGTATTTAAACCTCGGGTCGTCTTCTCAAGGAATTGCAGGGAGGTGTTCTTATTATTGGTTATGAGTATTGTAAATTGGGAGTTTTGAAAGTAAGGAAGAAGTATGTTAATGATAAGAAAAATAAAATAGTAATAATAAAATAAACTCTTGGCAAGGTATTAGAACAGGAAATCCTGTCCTTGTTATCCTTATCAGATGTGATGAGAATTGGGTTTTAATCCCACTAAGTTAACCTTTACTAAAGCAAAGGAAAGTCAAGTGGACTAATTAGCTTGATCCTCAAGTCCTAGTCAATCCCTGTGGGAAGACTAGCTTTAGAGCAATCCAGATCAATTAGTAATTTGCCAATTTCAATCACTGCTGAGTTTGACAACTCAAGTATTACCAATTACTTAACCAAAGCCAAAAGGGAAGAAATTCTACTTGAATGAAAATAATTTGGATAAATTAAAAGCATTCATAACATAAATAAAACAATCTTAAATCTGAAATACCTCAAATTATATTAAATAAAATATTCAAATATAACATGGAAAAGTTCATAAATTAAATTAGAAAAATAAATAAAAGGAATATTGAACCTGTGATTAAAGAAGTTGAAATCCTAAATCCTAAGAGAAATCCTAATCCTAAATCCTGAGAGAGAGGAGAGAACCTCTCTCTCTAAAAACTACATCTAAATCCTAAAATTGTGTATTATGAGCTGATTATTATGAATGAGTGGATTCCCCAGACGTTAGCTTTCCAACACAACTAGAACCGCGTCATTTGGACCTCTGTAGCTAAAGTTATAGCCGTTTGAATGCGAAGAGGTCAGGCTGGACAGCTTAGCAATTTCTCCAACTTCTTGTATTCTTTCCACTTTTGCATGCTTCCTTTCCATCCTCTGAGCCATTCCTGCCCTGTAATTTCTGAAATCACTTAACACACATATCAAGGCATCTAATGGTAATAAGAGAGGATTAAACATACGGAACTTAAGACCAAAGAAGCCTGTTTTCAATCAAAGCATATAATTAGGAAGGCAAATGTAAAACCATGCAAATAGTATGAATAAGTGGGTAAAGAGTTGATAAAAACCACTCAATTGAGCACAAGATAAACCATAAAATAGTGGTTTATCAACCTCCCCACACTTAAACATTAGCATGTCCTCATGCTAAGCTCAAGAGAAGCTATAAAGGAGTGAAGAGGAATGATAGAATGTATGAAATGCAACCTATCTGTATGAATGCAACTACATGCAAAGTGTTTCTACCTACTTGGTTAAAAGTAAATAAGCTCTTCAAGACAAACATAAATCAGATTTCACTAATTCAAATCATACAATAAAAAGCAAATAAACTTGTAAGAAAATAGTTCATGAAAGCAGGGAACATAGAATGATCCACTGAACCTTTACTGGTATTGTATATCACTCTAACTCTCAAGTGTCTAGGGTTAATCACTCTACTCTTCTCTAGTCATGCTTTCTAAACCTTTTTCTTCATCTAACCAATCAACAAAAATTTAATGTACCAATGCAAACATCATGAGGTCTTTTCAAGGTTGTAATAGGGCTAGGTAAGGGTGAGGGCATATATATATATAAGGCTAAGTGAGCTAACAAAGTGAATCCTTGATTAGTCTAAGATCTCACCTAACATATACATACTTTATATAATTTAAAAATACTTTACCTAACTACCCAATTTTTTTCCACTTTTGTATTACATGCTCATGTATCAAACTTATTTTTGAATTTTGTCCCATGTGCATTGATTCTTTTTATTTTGCATTTGGGGTAATATTATTTTTCTTTCTTTTTTTCTCTCCTTTTTTTTGTATCCCCTTATTTAATTACTTAATATTTTTTTTTCAATGCACATGTGGTAGGCGAAATTGTGATCATCAACAATGGCGCCAAAGGACTTGGAGCTCTTAAACGTGAATCACACTTTGTCACAATTCCGCACAACTAACCAGCAAATGCACTGAGGGTCGTCCAAGTAATAAACCTTACGTGAGTAAGGGTCGATCCCACGGAGATTGTCGGCTTGAAGAAAGCTATGGTCATCTTGTAAATCTCAGTCAGGCAGATTCAATTGGTAATGGAGGATTGATAATTAAAAGATGAATAAAACATAAAATAAAGATAGAGATACTTATGTAATTCATTGGTGGATTTCAGATAAGCGTATGAAGATGCTTTGTTCCCCTTGAACCTCTACTTTCCTATTGCCTTCTTCCAATCATTCATACTCCTTTCCATGGCAAGCTGTATGTTGGGAATCACCATTGTCAATGGCTACATCCCGTCCTCTTAGTGAAAATGTTCAACGCATTCTGTCACAGCACGGCTAATCATCTGTCGGTTCTCGATCATGTTGGAATAGAATCCAGTGATTCTTTTGCGTCTGTCACTAACGCCCAACACTCGCGAGTTTGAAGCTCGTCACAGTCATTCAATCCTTGAATCCTACTCGGAATACCACAGACAAGGTTTAGACTTTCCGGATTCTCAAGAATGGCCGCCAATGGATTCTAGCTTATACCACGAAGATTCTGATTAAGGAATCCAAGAGATACACACTCAATCGAAGGTAGAACGGAGGTGGTTGTCAGGCACACATTCATAGGTGAGAATGATGATGAGTGTCACGGATCATCACATTCATCAAGTTGAAGAACAAGTGATATCTTAGAGAAGAAGTAGGCGTGAATTGAATAGAAAAACAGTAGTAATTGCATTAATTCATGAGGAACAGCAGAGATCCACACCTTAATCTATGGTGTGTAGAAACTCCACCGTTAAAAATACATAAGAACAAGGTTCAGGCATGGCCGTGAGGCCAGCCCCCAAACGTGAAAAGATCTATGAAAGTATATCAAGTGTATCAAGTGTGAGTAAAAGATAAAAATACAATAGCAAAGGGTCCTATTTATAGAAAACTAGTAGCCTAGGGTTACAGAAATAGGTAATTAATGCATAAATCTTCTTTCAGGACCACTTGGTGTGTGATTGGGCTGAGCATTGAAGCATTTTCATATAGAGACTTTTCTTGGAGTTAAACGCTAGCTTTTGTGCCAGTTTGGGCGTTTAACTCCAACTTTTGTGCCAGTTTTGGAGTTAAACACCAGAATTCTTGAGCTGGTTTGAAACGCCTGTTTGGGCCATCAAAGCTCGGGCAAAGTATAGACTATTATATATTGCTGGAAAGCTCAGGATGTCTACTTTTTAACGCAATTGAGAGCGTGCCAATTGGGCTTCTGTAGCTCCAGAAACTCCACTTTGAGTACAGGGAGGTCAGAATCCAACAGCATCTGCAGTCCTTTTTCAGCCTCTGAATCAGATTTTTGCTCAGGTCCCTCAATTTCAGCCAGAAAATACCTGAAATCATAGAAAAAGCACAAAAACTCATAGTAAAGTCCAGAAGAGTGATTTTTATTTAAAAACTAATAAAAATATAATAAAAACTAATTAAAATATACCAAAAACATACTAAAAACAATGCCAAAAAGCGTATAAATTATCCGCTCATCACAACACCAAACTTAAATTGTTGCTTGTCCCCAAGCAACTGAAAATCAAATAGGATAAAAAGAAGAGAATGTACAATGAATTCCAAAAACATCTATGAAGATCAGTATTAATTAGATGAGCAGGGCTTTTAGCTTTTTGCTTCTGAATAGTTTTGGCATCTCACTTTATCCTTTGAATTTCAGAATGATTGGCTTCTATAGGAACTCAGAATCCAGATAGTGTTATTGATTCTCCTAGTGAAGTATTTTGATTCTTGAACACAGCTACTTTATGAGTCTTGGCCGTGGCCCTAAGCACTTTATTTTCCAGTATTACCACCGGATACATAAATGCCACAGACACATAACTGGGTGAACCTTTTTAGATTGTGACTCAGGTTTGCTAGAGTCCCCAATTAGAGGTGTCCAGAGTTCTTAAGCACACTCTTCTTTTTGCTTTGGACCTCGACTTTAACCGCTCAGTCTCAAGTTTTCACTTGACACCTTCACGCTACAAGCACATGGTTAGGGACAGCTTAGTTTAGCCACTTAGGCCAGGATTTTATTCCTGTGGGCCCTCCTATCCACTAATGCTCAAAGCCTTGGATCCTTTTTTTCACCCTTGCCTTTTGGTTTAAAGGGGTATTGACTTTTTTTGCTTGCTTTTCTTTTTTTTTTTCTGCAAGCTTTTCACTGCTTTTTCTTGCTTCAAGAATCAATTTTATGATTTTTCAGATCATCAGATAACATTTCTCCTTTTCCTTTCATTCTTTCAAGAGCCAACAATTTTAACATTCATAAACAATCAAATTCAAAAACATGCACTGTTCAAGCATTCATTCAGAAAGACAATAGTATTGCCGCCACATCAAAATAATTAAACTGTTTTAAAATTTGAAATTCATGCACTTCTTTTTCTTTTTCAATTAAAAACATTTTTCATTTAAGAAAGGTGATGGATTCATTTTCATAGCTTTAAGGCATAGACACTTAGACACTAATGATCATGTAATAAAGACACAAACATAAATAAACATAAAGCACAATTTTCGAAAAAATAGAAAAATAAAGAACAAGGAAATTAAAAAATGGGTCCACCAGAGTGATGGCGGCTTGTTCTTCCTCTTGAAGATCTTATGGAGTGCTTGAGCTCCTCAATGTCTCTTCTTTGCCTTTGTTGCTCCTCTCTCATGGTTCTTTGATCTTTTCTGATTTCATGGAGGAGGATGGAATGCTCTTGGTGCTCCACCCTTAGTTGTTCCATGTTGGAACTCAATTCTCCTAGGGAGGTATTGATTTGCTCCCAATAGTTTTTTGGAGGAAGATGCATCCCTTGAGGTATCTCAGGAATTTCATGATGAGGAATTTCCTCATGCTCTTGATGAGGTTCTCTTGTTTGCTCCATCCTTTTCTTAGTGATGGGCTTGTCCTCATCAATGAGGATGTCTCCCTCTATGTCAATTCCAACCGAATTGCAAAGGTGACAAATGAGATGAGGAAAGGCTAACCTTGCCAAAGGAGAGGACTTGTCCGCCACTTTGTAGAGTTCTTGGGATATAACCTCATGAACTTCCACTTCCTCTCCAATCATGATGCTATGTATCATGATAGCCCGGTCTATAGTAGCTTCGGACCGGTTGCTAGTGGGAATGATTGAGCGTTGGATGAACTCCAACCATCCCCTAGCCACGGGCTTGAGGTCATGCCTTCTTAGTTGAACCGGCTTCCCTCTTGAATCTCTCTTCCATTGAGCGCCCTCTTCACATATGTCCATGAGGAATTGGTCCAACCTTTGACCAAAGTTGACCCTTCTAATGTAGGGGTGTGCATCTCCTTACATCATGGGCAAATTGAATGCCAACCTTACATTTTCCGGACTAAAATCTAAGTAATTCCCCCGAACCATTGTAAGCCAATTCTTAGGGTCCGGGTTCACACTTTGATCATGGTTCTTGGTGATCCATGCATTGTTATAGAACTCTTGAACCATTAAGATTCTGACTTGTTGAATGGGGTTGGTGAGAACTTCCTAACCTCTTCTTAGAATCTCATGTCGAATCTCCGGATATTCGTCTTTTTTGAGCTTAAAAGGGACCTCGGGGATCACCTTCTTTTTGTCCACAACTTCATAGAAGTGGTCTTGATGCACCCTTGAGAGGAATCTCTCCATCTCCCATGACTCGGAGGTGGAAGCTTTTGCCTTTCCTTTCCTCTTTCTAGAGGTTTCTCCGGCCTTTGGTGCCATAAATGGTTATGAAAAAACAAAAAGCTTTAGCTGTTACCACACCAAACTTAGAAGGTTGCTCGTCCTCGAGCAAAAGAATAAAGAAGAGAGTAGAAGAAGAAGAAATAGAGGAGATGGAATGGGCTTTGTGTTTCGGCCAAGGGGGAGAAGTGGTGTTTAGGTTGTGCGAAAATGAAGGAGTGAAGATGGGTTTATATAGGAGTGAGAGGGGTGTGTGGTTCGGCCATTATGGGTGGGTTTGGGAGGGAAATTGGTTTGAATTTGGATGGTGAGGTAGGTGGGGTTTTATGAAGGATGGATGTGAGTGGTGAAGAGAATGGTGGGATTTGATAGGTGAGGGGTTTTTGGGGAAGAGGTATTGAGGTGATTGGTGAATGGGTAAAGAAGAAAGAGAGTGGTGGGGTAGGTGGGGATCTTGTGGGGTCCACAGATCCTGAGGTGTCAAGGATATCTCATCCCTGCACCAAGTGGCGTGCAAAACGCCCCTTTCTGCCAATCCTGGCGTTAAACGCCAGGCTGCTGACCATTTCTGGCGTTTAACGCCAGCTTCTTGCCCATTCCTGGCGTTAAACACCAGTCTGGTGCCCATTTCTGGCGTTAAATGCCCAGAATGGTGCCAGATTGGGCGTTTAACGCCCATCCTGCTACCTTTACTGGCGTTTAAACGCCAGTAACTATCTCCTCCAGGGTGTTCTATTTTTTATTCTGTTTTTCTCTCTGTTTCTTCATTTTCAATTATTTTTGTGACTTCACATGATCATCAACCTACAGAGAATATAAAATAACAATAGAAAATAGAAATTTAATATAGATAAATAAAAATTGGGTTGCCTCTCAACAAGCGCTTCTTTAATGTCAATAGCTTGACAGTGGCTCTCATGGAGCCTCACAGATGTTCAGAGTAATGTTGGAACCTCCCAACACCAAACTTAGAGTTTGAATGTGGGGGTTCAACACCAAACTTAAAGTTTGGTTGTGGCTTCCCAACACCAAACTTAGAGTTTGACTGTGGGGGCTTTATTTGACTCTGTATTGAGAGAAGCTCTTCATGCTTCCTCTCCATGGTTACAGAGGGATATCCTTGAGCTTTAAACATAAGGGAGTCTTCATTCACTTGAATGATCAATTCTCCTCTGTAACATCAATCACAGCCTTTGCTGTGGTTAGGAAGGGTCTGCCAAGGATGATGGATTCATCCATACACTTCCCAGTTTCTAGGATTATGAAATCAGCAGGGATGTAATGGTCTTCAACCTTTACTAAGACATCCTCTAACAGTCCATAAGCCTGTTTCTTTGAATTGTCTGCCATCTCTAGTGAGATCCTTGCAGCTTGTACCTCAATGATCCCTAGCTTCTCCATTACAGAGAGAGGCATAAGGTTTATGCTTGACCCTAGCTCACATAGAGCCTTCTCAAAGGTCATGGTGCCTATGGTACAAGGGATTGAGAACTTTCCAGGGTCCTGTCTCTTTTGAGGTAATCTCTGCTTAGTTAAGTCATCCGGTTCTTTGATGAGCAATGAAGGTTCATTCTCCCAAGTCTCATTACCAAATAACTTGGCATTTAGCTTCATGATTGCTCCAAGGTACTTAGCAACTTGCTCTTCAGTGACATCTTCATCCTCTTCAGAGGAAGAATACTCATCAAAGCTCATGAATGGCAAAAGTAAATTTAATGGAATCTCTATGGTCTCAGTCTGAGCCTCAGATTCCCATGGTTCCTCATTAGGGAACTCCATGGAGGTCAGTGGGTGTCCATTGAGGTCTTCCTCAGTGGGAATCACTGCCTCTTCCTCCTCTCCATGTTCGGCCATGTGAGATGTGGTTATGGCCTTGTACTCTCTTTTTGGATTCTCTTCTGTATTGCTTGGGAGAGTGCTAGGAGGGAGTTCAGTAATTTTCTTACTCAGCTGACCCAATTGTGCCTCCAAATTTCTAATGGAGGACCTTGTTTCAGTCATGAAACTTTGAGTGGTCTTGATTAAATCAGAGACAATGGTTGCTAAGTCAGAGTGGCTCTACTTAGAATTCTCTGTTTGTTGCTGAGAAGATGATGGAAAAGGCTTGCTATTGCTAAACCTGTTTCTTCTACCATTATTGTTGTTGAAACCTTGTTGAGGTCTCTGTTGATCCTTCTATGAGAGATTTGGATGATTTTTCCATGAAGGATTATAGGTGTTTCCATAGGGTTCTCCCATGTAATTCACCTCTTCCATTGCTGGGTTCTCAGGATCATAAGCTTCTTCTTCAGAGGAAGCTTCCTTAGTATTGCCTATTGCTGCTTGCATTCCAGACAGACTCTGAGTAATCATATTGACTTGTTGGGTCAATATTTTATTCTGAGCCAATATGGCATTCAGAGTATCAATCTCAAGAACTCCTTTCTTCTGAGCTGTCCCATTATTCACAGGATTCCTTTCAGAAGTGTACATGAATTGGTTATTTGCAACCATTTCAATGAGTTCTTGAGCTTCTGTAGGCGTCTTCTTCAGATGAAGAGATCCTCCAGCAGAGCTATCCAATGACATCTTGGATAGTTCAGACAGACCATCATAGAAGATTCCTATGATGCTCCATTCTGAAAGCATGTCAGAAGGGCACCTTCTGATCAATTGCTTGTATCTCTCCCAAGCTTCATAGAGGGACTCACCATCCTTCTGTCTAAAGGTTTGGACTTCCACTCGAATCTTACTCAATTTTTGAGGTGGAAAGAACTTTGCCAAGAAGGCGTTGACTAGCTTTTCCCAGGAGTTTAGGCTTTCTTTAGGTTGTGAATCCAACCATGTCCTAGCTCTGTCTCTTATAGCAAAAGGAAAAAGCATAAGTCTGTAGACTTCAGGGTCAACCCCATTGGTCTTGACAATGTCACAGATTTGCAAGAACTCAGCTAAGAACTGATGAGGATCTTCTAATGGAAGTCCATGAAACTTGTAATTCTGTTGCATTAGAGAAACTAATTGAGGCTTAAGCTCAAAGTTGTTTGCTCTAATGGTAGGGATTGAGATGCTTCTCCCATAGAAATCAAGAGTAGGTGCAGTAAAGTCACCAAGCACCTTCCTTGCATTGTTAGCATTGTTGTTGTTTTCGGCTGCCATGGTTTCTTCTTCTTTGAAGAGTTCTGTTAGGCCCTCTAAAGAGAATTGTTCTTTAGCTTCTCTTAGCTTTCTCTTCAAGATCCTTTCAGGTTCAGGATCAGCTTGAACAAGTATGCCTTTATCTTTGTTCCTGCTCATATGAAAGAGAAGTGAACAAGAAATTATGGAATCCTCTATGTCATAGTATAGAGATTCCTTGAGGTGTCAGAGGAAAAGAAGAATAGAAGGAGGGGATAGAGATGAGAGAATTCGAACTTATCAAGAGGGATAGAGTTCGAATTGCACCTTGAGGAGGAGTGTTAGTCCCTTAAATAGAAGGATGTGAGAAGAAGGGAAAAAATTTTTGAAATTAATTAAAAGATTTTAAAAAGAAATTTGAAAATTTGATTGAGATTTTCAAAAACTAAGATTGGGAAAGAAATAAAGTGATTTTTGAAAAAGATTTTGAAATTAGAAAAAGATATGATTGAAAAAATTAATTTTGAAAAAGATGTGATTGAAAAGATATGTTTGAAAAGATATAATTGAAAATCAATTTAGAAAAAGAAAAATTTTTGAAATTAAAGTTGATTACTTGACTATCAAGAAATTAAAAGATATGATTCTAAAATTTAAAATTTGATCATTTCTTAATAGGCAAGTAACAACTTGAAAATTTTTGAAGTAAATCTTGAATTAAAGCAAGGATTTTGAAAATAGTAAAAATAAATATAAAATGGAAAGAAATTGATTTTGAAAGAGATATGATTGAAAAGATATGATTTGAAAAAGATTTAATTTTGAAAAATTATGAAAACTTGAAAAAAAGTGAATTAAAAACAAAATCTTCCCTCTAGTGTCATCCTGGCGTTAAACTCCCAGAATGGTGCCCATTCTGGCGTTTAACGCCCAAATCTCTACCTTTTTGGGCGTTAAACGCCAGTTTTCCTTCTTTACTGGGCGTTTTGCATGCCCAGCTTTTTCTGTTTGATTCCTCTGTTGAATGTTCTGAATCTTCAATTCTCTGTATTATTGACTTGAAAAGACATAGTTTAAAAATATTTTTTGAATTTTTGATGATGAGAAATAATAAAAATGCAACTAAGATCAAGTAAACAATGCATGCAAGACACCAAACTTAAATGTTTGTATACTAAGGACTATAACAATGTTAAAATGCATATAAAAAACAACAAAACACACTAAACAAGAGAATTTAAAGATCAGAGCAATGAAATCATCAAGAACAACTTAAAGATTAATGAAGAACAATATGTATAAATTCGAAAAATGCAAGAAGAAGAAAGTCATGCAATTCACACCAAACTTAAAAATTAGACAATAGACTCAAATAAGAAACATAAAATATTTTTGATTTTTATGATTTTATAAAATTTTTTTGTGATTTTCGAAACTTATATGGAAAAGAAAATAAAGGGATTCAAAAATTTTAATAAGAATTCCAGGAATCATGCAATGCTAGTCTAAAGCTTCAGTCTAAAAACATTAGACATGTTTGGCCAAGCTTCAGCAGGACATTACATTCAGCAGCTAAATTGATGAGAATCAATCAGCTTTTGTGATGATAAGAACATCACCTTGAAACTCTAGAATTCATTCTTAAAAATTCTGAAAAATACCTAATCTAAGCAACAAGATGAACCGTCAGTTGTCCAAACTCGAACAATCCCCGGCAACGGTGCCAAAAACTTGGTAGGCGAAATTGTGATCATCAACAATGGCGCCAAAGGACCTGGAGCTCTTAAACGTGAATCACACTTTGTCACAATTCTGCACAACTAACCAGCAAGTGCACTGGGTCGTCCAAGTAATAAACCTTACGTGAGTAAGGGTCGATCCCACGGAGATTGTCGGCTTGAAGCAAGCTATGGTCATCTTGTAAATCTCAGTCAGGCAGATTTAATTGGTGATGGAGGATTGATAATTAAAATATGAATAAAACATAAAATAAAGATAGAGATACTTATGTAATTCATTGGTGGATTTCAGATAAGCGTATGAAGATGCTTTGTTCCCCTTGAACCTCTACTTTCCTATTGCCTTCTTCCAATCATTCATACTCCTTTCCATGGCAAGCTGTATATTGGGCATCACTGTTGTCAATGGCTACATCCCGTCCTCTCAGTGAAAATGTTCAACGCACTCTGTCACAGCACGGCTAATCATCTGTCGGTTCTCGATCATGTCGGAATAGAATCCAGTGATTCTTTTGCGTCTGTCACTAACGCCCAACACTTGCGAGTTTGAAGCTCGTCATAGTCATTCAATCCTTGAATCCTACTCGGAATACCACAGACAAGGTTTAGACTTTTTGGATTCTCAAGAATGGCCGCCAATGGATTCTAGCTTATACCACGAAGATTCTGATTAAGGAATCCAAGAGATACACACTCAATCGAAGGTAGAACGGAGGTGGTTGTCAGGCACACATTCATAGGTGAGAATGATGATGAGTGTCACGGATCATCACATTCATCAAGTTGAAGAACAAGTGATATCTTAGAGAAGAAGTAGGCGTGAATTGAATAGAAAAACAGTAGTAATTGCATTAATTCATGAGGAACAGCAGAGCTCCACACCTTAATCTATGGTGTGTAGAAACTCCACCGTTGAAAATACATAAGAACAAAGTTCAGGCATGGCCGTGAGGCCAGCCCCCAAACGTGAAAAGATCTATGAAAGTATATCAAGTGTATCAAGTGTGAGTAAAAGATGAAAATACAATAGCAAAGGGTCCTATTTATAGAAAACTAGTAGCCTAGGGTTACAGAAATAGGTAATTAATGCATAAATCTTCTTCCGGGCCCACTTGGTGTATGCTTGGGCTTAGCATTGAAGCATTTTCGTGTAGAGACTTTTCTTGGAGTTAAACGCCAGCTTTTGTGCCAATTTGGGCGTTTAACTCCAACTTTTGTGCCAGTTTTGGAGTTAAACGCCAGAATTCTTGAGCTGACTTGGAACGCCTGTTTGGGCCATCAAATCTCGAGCAAAGTATGGACTATTATATATTGCTGGAAAGCCCAAGATGTCTACTTTTCAATGCAATTAAGAGCGCGCCAATTGGGCTTCTATTGCTCCAGAAAATCCACTTTGAGTATAGGGAGGTCAGAATCCAACAGCATCTACAGTCCTTTTTCAGCCTCTGAATTAGATTTTTGCTCAGGTCCCTCAATTTCAGCCAGAAAATACCTGAAATCACAGAAAAATACACAAACTCATAGTAAAGTCCAGAAGAGTGATTTTTATTTAAAAACTAATAAAAATATAATAAAAACTAATTAAAATATACTAAAAACATACTAAAAACAATGCCAAAAAGCGTATAAATTATCCGCTCATCAACATGGTAATTTAATTATTTTGATTTCATATGAGCATGCTTTCCAAATTTTTAAATAACTTATTCAGTTTAATTCCCTACTTTTTCATATCATCCCATGTTCCCATAAAATTCCCCACACTTAAATTATACACAGTATCTATCTTAAGCTAACCAAGGATTCAACTTGGGATTTTTATTTTGTTTTTCTGCTTAAGGCTAGTAATGTGGTTATGAAATAGAAGGGGGTTAAAAAGATCAAAGTGGCTAACAAGGGTGATGTAAAAGGTGGGCTTATTTGGGATAAGTGAGCTAATAACAAATAATGGCCTCAATCATATGCAAGCATGTAAATACACTAAATAATGGACATATAGAATGGAACAAAGCAAAGATTGCAATTATAGAGAAGAAAACACACAAGAATAAAAATTTATGGTTAAATAATGTAACCATGTAAATAAGCTCAAAATCTCACAGGTTGTGTGTTCTTTGGCTCAAAAACCATGTTCCAAATACAACTTCAAACAAGTTTTACACAAAAAATTTTGATTTTAAATTAGTTAAATTTTTCAAAAATAGGATCTTAAAAAGAAACTTATTATTTTAACCAAGCAGTGGCTAAAATGCATAAAATCAAACAATCATGCAGTGAAACATGCAAATGTAAAAATGTACCAAATAAAATATTGGTGTTGAGAAGAAAATAACTAACCCATGGAGATCGGTATCGACCTCCCCACACTTAAAGATTGCACAGTCCTCGGTGCATGCTGAGATGTGCAGGTGGACGGGTTGTTCCAACTGATGCTTTTCTTCAAGGATTGTGCAGATGGACTTGTTTGTCTCCCCTTTTAGAAGTTTCTCCCTTTTTCCGTCTTCGGTGGCCAGCCTGAAAGAAGAGAAAAAGAAGAAAAGTAACCTAAAAGATAGAAAATAAATAAAATATGAGTATTAATGCCAGATGATAAGGGTCTCATTTACATGGAAGCTTCAACATGTTCGTGAGAAAATAATAGAAGCACATGGCATATCAGTGGTGTAGAAATTGCAACAAAGGGGAGGAGTGTGGGTAATGAAAATATCAATATAAGTTCATGTCAATGCAAATGAAGTGCTAGTATCATAAAAGATTGGCATTGGCAGATAATTAATATCATCCCACAGTGTAAAACAAGTCACTAAGCACCAAAATAATTCAAGAAAAGATGCAACAGTTGAATAAGAACATTTAACACCAATGGTAAAATAATAAATTTAGAAAAAAAAAATAAAAATATGCACAAAATTAAAATGCAATGAATGAAATATGAAAATAAATTAAGTAAAATAGAATGAAGGTGAAAAGGAATGAGAAGTGGAAGAAATAAAGTAAGAAAAAAAGAAGAAAAGACAGAAGAAATTAGGATTAGAGAAGAAAAGAGAAAATAATTAGCGCTGATTTGGATGAGTTGTGCGGCGCAGGCGACGCGGACTCGTGAGTGACGCGGTCGCGTGGTGCACGATAAGGTCAGGTGACGCGGACGCGTGGGTCACGCGATCGCGTGGCCTGATTTGTGCGATTGGCGCGAGGGCAGCCTCGCGTTCCCGCAACTCTCTGTTGTAAATGCATATTGCCAAAAAACTAGGTGACGCGATCGCGTGGTTGATGCAATCGCGTGAATGGCCTTTCTTTTAAAAATGACGCGAACGCGTGGGGCACGCGTTCGCCTGGTAGGGCTTGTGCTTTTAGCATGGCTCCAGCCCCACTCCATCACAACTCTCTGCCATACACCTGTTTACGTCGATTTCACAGAGCCACGCGTTCGCGTGGGTGACGCGGATGCATGGGAGGCATTTTTTCCACATGACGCGGTCGCGTGGGGCTATTTGTGCCAAAGGCACGCCTCCAGCCACGCTCTCGCGTGACTCTCTGTTCACTTTTCTTTTCTTCCTAATGCAGTTGTGACGCGGACGCGTCGCGTGCGATTTTTTTTAATGCAGTATTCAGAATGCAAAATGATATGGATGTTATGAGTAATTCCAGGTTCAATGAAAATAATATAAAATAAAAACAAACAACACGAAATAAAATTGAAAAAGAAACGATCATACCATGGTGGGTTGTCTCCCACCTAGCACTTTTAGTAAAGTCCTTAAGTTGGACATTTGGTAGGTCCTTTGTTATGGTGGCTTGTGCTTGAACTCATCTAGGAATCTCCACCAGTGTTTGTACTTCCAAAAACCTCCGGGATCCCAAACTAGGCGCAGAAAGCCTTCAAGCAAGTTAAAGCAAGTGACAAGGCCCCAAGAGTGTTGATTTCCAGACTGAATTCCGGGGTCCCAGACTTTACTTTTACACCCGTCTTCTTGTTGATCATCATGATTCCATCTGGGTAGCAAGCAATCTGAATTCTCACTAAAGCGGCCAAACAACTTCCTAGACCCATTCAGTTGAGCTTTATACCAACCTTTGTAATTCAATTTAGAGCATGCAACCATATTGAACCTTGCATGACAATTCCTACAACTGACCATCTCCCGCTTGCTCTTATAGCCACAAAGAGCTCTAAGCTGATCATCTGTTTCAAGCAAAACATATTCAAGTGAGCTAATTAAGGATAGAGATGAGAGATTTACCCACTTGAATGAAGGGATGGATGGTTGATGCTCACGGAAACTTGTTTCTCAACAAATTTTCTTCAGCAAGTGTACCGAAATTGTCCTCAGGTAAAAACTCACAATAGAGTGAGGTTGAATCCCACAGAGATTGATTGATCAAGCAACTTTAATTAGAGGAATGTTCTAGTTGAGCGAACCAGAATTTGATTTGAGATTTGCAGAAAATTAAATGGCGGAAAAGTAAATAGCAGAAACAGTAAATACTAGAAATAAATAGCTGAATGTAAATGGTGGAAAGTAAATTGCAGAATCTTAAACGGGAATGGGGTAATTGCTCATAAAAGTAAATGGCAGAAATTAAAGAGAATGGGTAAGATCAGAAATGGGGAGTTCATTGGGCTCAGGAGATGTTGCATTCTTCGGATCAAGTTCATTTTCATCTCTTCCTCAATCAATGCATTCATTGATCTCCTTGGCAATCTTAAGTGATCGAATTCCAATTTCTTGGTAATTCAATCTCTCAAATCTTGATCAATAGCCAATTCCTTGGTCAATTGCTCATGAGAAGAAATGAAGTATGGTCACCGATTATACCACATGCATTTCCCAAATCAAATGTTGGTAGGATTACAGTCACATATCCATCCAAATCCAATTTGGTCCAGCATGAGAAAGCATTTCTAGCATGATCTCTTCATTCCTCTTTCAAGGTTCAGAAGAGATCCAAGTATGAATAGCTTCTTTTCCAAGATAACTACCCAATTGGATGAAGATCGAAAGCTTTCTAGTAAAATCAAGAGAAAAGATAGAAGAAGGAGAATGAAAACTAATATTGATCCATCAAATTACAACAGAGCTCCCTAACCCAATGAAAGGGGTTTAGTTGTTCATAGCTCTGGAAAATAAAAACCAAGATGGAGAATACATGATGAAAGTAAAACTAGAAGTGCAGAGAAAGTAAAATACAGAGAGTAGTTCTATGCCAAAGGCTCCCTAAAGTTTCCAACTCTCCTAAACTAATTCAAAGCTACTCCTATATATACTACTCTTCCGATCTTCTAGTTGGCTCTTCAAGTCTTGGGTATGGGCCTCTGAATCTTGAGTTTGAAGCAGTTATCCTTTTCATTGGGCTTAGCTTTGCTTGCAGAGAGAAAAGGTGAAGTAGGCAGGGACTTTGACTCAGGACGTTAGTGGTGTCAACGTTAAGTGAAAGTGTGGGTTCGAGAACGTTAGTGACAATCACCTTTTTCACTAACGTTCCTAACCCAAATATGATCACGTTGACTTCAACGTTAGTGGCACTAACGTGACCACTAACTTTGCCTCTTGGTCCTTCGCACACGTTATTGGGACTTACCTTTCCCAATAACGTGAAGAGTCCTCCCTTGTCCCTACGTTAGCATCCATGTTAACTAGGTTAACGTGGCTTCTAACGTAGTAATGCCAATCCTTCGAGAACGTTAGTGACACTTACCTTTGTCACTAACGTTCCAATGTGCCCCTATTTCCCACGTTAGAGTCCATGTTAACTAAGTTAACGTGGCTTCTAACATAGTCATGCTAGCCATCTCCAACGTTAGTGACAAAGGTGAGTGTCACTAATGTTGGCTCATCATCTCTTTATCCACGTTAGCTTCCACATTAACTAAGTTAACGTGGGAGTTAACGTTGCTCATGGTGGCTCTTGGTGGTTCACCCCAACGTTAGTGACAAAGGTAAGTGTCACTAACATTGGCTATCAATTGCTCTCTCCACGTTAGCTTCCACGTTAACTAAGTTAACGTGGGAGTTAACGTGGCTTATGGAGGCTTGGCCAACGTTTGTGACAAAGGTGAATGTCACTAACGTTGGCTTCTCTTTTGCTTCTTAACGTTAGAGTCCACGTTAACTAAGTTAACGTGGCTCTTAATATGGCCACTTATGAGCTTGGTCCAACGTTGGTGACAAAAGTAAGTGTCACTAATGTTGGCTCCATTTTCTTTCTTCCACGTTAGAGTTCACGTTAACTTAGTTAACGTGACTCTTAACGTGGGTTATGATGGCTTCGAGGGCGTTATTGGTGATTACTTTTCTCATTAACGTTGCGAGCTAGCTCCCATTCCACGTTAGTAGTCACGTTAGTTAGACTAACGTGGCTGCTAACGTGGTTCTTCCTTGCTTCCTTTGTCCTGAAATCAAGCAATAAAGTGCATCAAAGTTCTAATCCAAATCATGAGACATGCATCCTCTAATTTATGATATAATTCATGCAAAATTCTCATGAAATCATGTAAAGTGCACAATGTATGCTTGAATCAAGATGTAAGTAAATATCTACCCAAAACTAGCTTATTTTCTAAGAAAATGCATGAAACTACCTTAAAACAGTAAAGAAAAGGTCAGTGAAACTGGCCAAAATGCCCTGGCATCACAACACCAAACTTAAAGCTTTCTTGTCCCTAAGCAAGTACTGGAACAAGAGAATGATGAATGAAATGCCAAGAGAAAATGAGTCATTCTTGTGGAAGTCATGTCCCTGGTTTTATGGTGGTTTCATGCATAGCAACTTAGGTTCATTCCTTCACTGGCTTTCAGACCTTTATCATGTCCTAGAATACTCACTTTGCTTGCATCCGTGAGACTTTTATTCATTGATCCCTTTTGTTTCTTGTCAATTCAGGGCTTATTTGTGTTCTTAGGCTAAGTGCTCTGTAAGGGGGCAACTCTTTAAAATAAGCTTTCAGCCAACACTCCCGAACCAGTTGGTTCAATGTGCTAGGTGTTGAAACACCCCTAAGGACTTACTTCCTCAAGTCTCTCCCCCATACATACACACCACAGGCACATGGTTTGTTTATTTTCTTTCCTTGAGGTCTTGGTGTCCAGCACCTATTTGGGCTACTAAATGTTCTGTAGCAAAGATTGCTCTTGATAGTGGACTTTCAGCTGATAATCCCGGGTTAGTTAACCCAAGTTACCAGGTGATAAAGCACCCCTGAGAGCTTAGTAATCCAAGCAGATCTTTGGTACAAGAACACCACAGACACATCCCTCAAAACTCAAACCCTTGGTGCCCATCCTCTTTTCTTGCTATTTTTCTTTTATTCTTCACTTTAATTGTTTCTTTCCCTTTTTCTTATTAGGATCATGTTATTTAGCTAGTCTCATGGGGTGTGTTCAAAGCATATGATTTAGGACAGATAGTTGTCTTCCCACCTTGTTGGTGAACCAACTTAGCTTACTTATGACTACACCACAAACTTAGGAACTTACTCCATAGTATGAACTCCACTCTGGTCTTTTATAAAACACTCATTCTCTTTTCATTTGATTCAAAAGGACAAGCATACAAGTAAGTAAGGAAATGATGCAGTAATGACATTCAGACTAGCAAACACAGCCCTAATCAACAAAAAGTTTAAAAGACAGAATTGAAAAAGGTTCAAACTAACATGGAAACATGTTTTATTTCATACAAGATCTTCCTTATTTAAAGCATAGAAAAAAAATGGATCAAAGAGGGAACTCTAAAACCTTTTACTCATGTGGATGCCCATGCTCCCCTCCTTGTTTGTCTTCTTTGTGTCCTCTTGTATTTCCTCGCATCCGTGCCAATCTTGCTTGCTTCCAATCCTCAAGTGCCTTCGTCACTGATTCATGACTCTCTTCCACCTTTTGTCTTTCTTCTCGTGCTAATTCATCCTTCATTTGTTCATACCTTGCGATTCCCGGATGCAATATAGGCAGCTGTCCTACTAAGTATCTGAGCCTGGCTTGAGTGTTTATATGATGCCCAGTCTCGCTCATGTAAACTCCTTCTGTGAATGCCCTTTGCTCGTCCAATAGTTCTGCATGTTCTATTTGTCTTCGATGCATCTCATGTATATATGCACCTTGATGTGCTTGGATGTTGATTAGCTTCTGGATAGATTCTTGTTGTTCATTTTGCCCTTGTTCTATCCTGTGGAATGTTTCACTCCATTGTTGTCCTTGACTCAGTTGCTACTCCATCATTTGCTTTTGCCACTCCCCTTGTTGAGTCATCCATCTTGAGAGTGATTCCTCTTGCTGCCCCATCATCTGTAATTGAAGCTCTTTCTTTGCTCCTTGGCTTTCCAAATATTGTCTAGATAGGCCATCAATGGCTTCCTGTAGTTGGTGCATATCCAAAGTGGCTGGTGTTTGCCCCTCTAAGACTTGTCCTTCTACTACTTGAGGGGCTGGCCTCTTCCTTTGCTTCCGTTGAGGCAGGGGGGATGCGGCAGCATGCATCCGTCGAACGGTTATTGGAATGCCCTCTTTTATCCACATGGGGTCCTCATCATCAAACACCACCCCAGCTTTCTTGCATAGTCGGTAAATAGTGTTGGGGTAACCTAACTTTCCTCTTGAGTCGCTTTTCTCTGTTATCTTTCTAATGCCTGCGGCTATGAGTTCATGAACCTTGATCTCTCCTCCTTTGAGTATACAGTGCACCATTGTGGCTCTCTTGAGGTTCACCTCCGAGTTGTTCCCTGCTGGGAGGATGGATCTCCTTACAAATTCGAACTACCCCTTTGCTTCCGGAGTGAAGTCTGCTCTCTTGATGAACCTTGGTCTCCTATCCACATATCTTTCCCAGTCAGCTCCGGGTACATAAATATCTTGCACAATCTGGTCATAATTGGGGCTGTTGTCCATTCTTGAATGATAACCCTCTTCAAACGGTATGGACCATAGCTTTAATGCCCTCATGACACTCATGGGATTGAAATCCACAATCTTTCCTCCCACAAAGCTTGTATATGACTCATCGGCCTTATCATATCGGACCGCATTTGCATAAAACTCTCTTATAAGATTTGCATTTACCTTAACAACCGGATCAGTGAGGAGCTCCCATCGCCTCTTTTCTACCTTCGTCGTGATTTTCGGGCACTCATTCTTTCTGACTTGAAATCCAAGTTCATATATTATTTCCTTATCAACCATCCACCCGTACTGCAATGCACGGTGCAAGCTTCTAAATTTCTTTTCATCATATGGGTGTTGCTCCATAGGTTCCTTTCCCTTCCTTCTTTTAGAGCTCGAAGATTTCATGAATGGGAGTTAATGTGTGAAGGTGGTAAGGGTGTGGAGACTTTTGGTTGTTTGGGATTGAGTGCAATGAAGGGAGTGAGGGGGAATGTTTTTAATGTGGTAAGAATGGTTTGGTTCTGAGAGGGGATGTTAAGCTGGGCGTTTGGAATGTGAAGGGGGTATGGAGGGAGAGCTACTTATATATGGAAGTGATGGGCAAATGAAGGGTTTGGATAGATGATTTGAGTGTGAGATGGACGGATGGGGTTCAGCACAGAGAAAGGACAAGGATCATCAACTTTATGAAGGGTGTTGTTCGGTCTTTAAGGGTCTCATCCTTTTCAATGTTGCATGGCAACATTTTCCCAATGCATTCCCCCTTGAGACATGTGTGAAATATTCTCCTTTTGTGTTATCCGAACCTTCCTCATTTAATTGTCTAATCAATCCCCTTCAATGCTCCTTTCCCTTTTCCTATAAAAATAAAATAAGAAAAATTAATATTATTGAGAAATTAAACTTTATGGCTAGAATAATAAAAAAAGAACTAGATTGTTTATTCATGAACACCAAGTAACTAACTAACTGTGTATCCTTATACGCACATTGGTGGCACCTTGGGTGACACCAAACTTAGTTTGTAGCACTGTGATGAAAAAGTTTTGTTCAAGGCTCCAAGACTAGCATGCTCTGAATTGCATTCATGTTTTCTTGGCGTACTTTGAACACCACTTATTCTTCACTATATATTGCATAATAAGGATTTCACCAAGTGTTTGTCAAATTTGGGTTAGAATTCTTGAATATTGACTTATTCACTATTTTCTAAAAGCATATAAAACATGGGTTGCCTCCCATGAAGCGCTTCTTTAGCGTCACTAGCTTGACGTTTCTTCTTCATCAGGGAGGTTGATAATGCTTCAAGTCCTCCCCTCTTACTGTGGACCTATATCCATTGGTTGTATCAATGATCTCTACATGTTCCAAGGAGAGAACTCTGTTGATAGTGAAGACCTTAGGTAATTGAGATGGTACAGTGGGGAGATCAGGGGGGATATCTGGGAAGTAAGCTGAGATCACTTTATCCCCTGGAGAGAAGTCCTCGGTAGGGATCTTCTTGTTCCTCCACCTCCTTGGTACCTTCTTCTTTGTTCCTTGTGATGTTGTCTTACTCTTTGTGACCTCCTCCTCTAAGGAAATGTGGTTACTGGTCTCATATGATTCTGGTGGTTTAGGTTCCTCCTAATTTTCTTTGAGCTGTGGCAGTTGCTGTTTGCCTTGTTCATCAATCAAGGGAGTTTCCAGATGTGCTGGTTGTGCTTCAGTGCTTGTTTCTTCCTTCAGTATCTCATTGTGATTCTTCCTTGGTTCCTTGTTCTCTTGATCTATTTCTTGTGAGAGTTTGAAGACATTAAAGCTGAGTTATTCATCATGGATCCTCAAAATTAGCTCCCCTCGCTCTACATCTATGAGTGCTCTGGCTGTAGCTAGGAATGGTCTTCCCAATATGATTGGGTGAGTGTGACTCTCTTCCATGTCCAATATGACAAAGTCTGTTGGGAGGAAGTATTTCCCAACCTTTACCAACACATTTTCTACCACTCCTATTGCTTGTTTTTGAGTTTTATCAGCCAGCCTGATGACTACATCTGTGGGCATTATCTCATTGATCTGCAGCTTCTTCATAAGGGATAAGGGCATTAAGTTGATGCTTGCTCCCAAATCGTAGAGTCCTTTATCAAACATGGTTTCTCCGATGGCACAAGGAATATAGAAACTCCCTGGGTCCTTTCTTTTTGTAGGCAACTCTGGTTGAATGAGGGCACTGCACTCCTTGTTCATCACTATAGTTTGGCCTCCCTTGAGTGAGCTTTTCCTGGGAAGCAGCACCTTCATATACTTGATGTATTCAGGCATTTGCTGGATGATCTTGATGAATGGTATGTTTACATGCAGAGATGCAAACAAGTCAAGAAATCTTGAGTATATTCTCTTCTCCATAGCACCATTGAGTAGTTGGGGAAAGGGTGCATAGAGTCTCAGCAGCTCCTGTTGTGAGATTTTTGGCTCTTGGTGATCTTTTTCCTTCTTCTCTGCTGAGGTATCTCCAGGTTGTTCTGGTGGCCTGTTTGGCTTGTCTTCAGTCTCCTTATCACTTGTAGTGACCATCTTGCAATCTTCCCATCTTACTTTCTTTGTTTCACCTCTCGGATTTTTCTCTGTGTCACTTGGGAATCCATCTGTAGGTTTGGGAATCTGCTCAGAGAGATATCCCACTTGAGATTCCAACCTCTTGATGGTGTCTCCCTAGCTCTTAAAATTGGCTCGCACTTTCTCCTTGAACACCTTGTTGTCTTGAATCTCTTTGCATATGCCTTCAAGTAGGTTTTCAATCTTCGAGAGTCTGTCATCAAATGATGGTGGGTTAGGGTTGGATGGATGAGAAAGGTTAGTTTGGCCTTGGTAGAAGTGTTGAGAGGGGTGGTTATGTGGGTGCTGATATGGTCTAGGTGTGGCATGTTGGTGAGCTAAGTTGTTGGGATTTGGATGTCTTTGATCTATGCCTTGGTCTTGTTGATTTTCCCACCCAAAGTTTGGGTGGTTCCTCTATCCAAGGTTGTAGGTTTTAGAGTATGGATCATGGTTTTGCCTAGGTGAATTCCCAATGTAGTTGGCTTGCTCCTGACTACCCTCTGCTTCTTCATTCACTTCTTCTTGGGTCATTGATGAGGTGGTGATTGCTGCTACTTGGTTCCTCTCTATCTTCTTGGTGAGGTCAGCCAACTGCTTGGTTATGAGCTTGTTTTGGGCCAGCAGTGCATCCACATTCTTTAGCTCCATCACTCCTCTAGTGTTCCCTCTTTCGGAGGCATAGAAGTAGTCATTCTCTGCTACAGTTTTAATGACATCTATGGCCTCCTCAATGGTCTTCTTCTTGTTCAGAGATCCCCCGGATGAGTGGTCCACTGCCTTCTTTGATTCATAGGAAAGGCCTTCATAGAAAATGTGTAGCTGCACCCATTCATTGAACATATCTGGTGGACACCTCCTTGTTAGGTCCTTAAACCTCTCCCATGCTTCATATAGAGTCTCACCATCCTGCTGCCTGAATATTTGCACCTCAGCTCTCAGCCTATTAATCCGTTGAGGAGGATAGAATCTTGCCAAGATTTGATTACCACATCTTCCCAGGTTGCTAAACTCTCCTTTGGGAAGGATTCCAGCCATTTAGATACATTGTCCTTGAATGAGAAAGGGAACAGAAGTAGTCTATAGGTGTCAGGATGAACACCATTAGACTTCACAGTATCACATATCCTCAAGAAGGTGGTTAGATGTTGATTGGGGTCTTCTTGGACACTCCCTCTGAATGAACAGTTGTTCTGAACAAGGGTGATGAGCTGTGGCTTTAGTTCACTTGTTGGCATGTATGGTTGGCCTTTGGATGCTACTCCCACAGTTTCCTGGGTTTGGGTTGATGTAAGAACCCAGAACTCTTCTCTCTTGCCCAGCATGATTTGCTAGACCCTCTCTGCCATGGTTGTGAGCCTCTTCTTCATCTTCCTCAGCACCAACTACTCTATTTCCTCTTGCTTCCCTCCTTAATCTAAGGAAGGTCCTCTCAGGATCAGAATCAAAGGAAGTTGAAGCCCCGCTTCTTCTCCCTATCATACAACCTACAAGGCGCAAGCAAGGAACTAGATGCAAAGACTATTTTAAAAAAAAATGCTGTTAGTGTGAGTGATGCAATATATCAAACAGTTAGTGGGTGAGTGAAACAGAGTGTAAACAACTGAAATAAAGGGGTTAAAGGGATGGGAATACAAAATAACTGAAACCGAAAGTAAAGTGCTCAAACAGAAATTTAAATTAACAGAATAACAAATGCTCAATCTAGTGATCCTCCAACTTAATCATTGTTGATACAAAATCAATCCCCGGCAACGGCGCCATAAACTTGATGCTCACGAAAACTTGTCTCTCAACAAATTTTCTTCGGCAAGTGTACCGAATTTGTCGTCAAGTAAAAACTCACAATAGAGTGAGGTCGAATCCCACAGAGATTGATTGATCAAGCAACTTTAATTAGAGGAATGTTCTAGTTGAGCGAACCAGAATTTGATTTAAGATTTATAGAAAATTAAATGGCGGGAAAGTAAATAGCAGAAACAGTAAATGCTAGAAATAAAGAGCTGAATGTAAATGGTGGAAAGTAAATTGCTGAATCTTAAACGGGAATGGGGTAATTGCTCATAAAAGTAAATGGCAGAAATTTAAGAGAATGGGTAAGATCAGAAATGGGAAGTTCATTGGGTTCAGGAGATCTTGCATTCTCCGGATCAAGTTCATTTTCATCTCTTCCTCAATCAATGCATTCATTGATCTCCTTGGCAATCTTAAGTGATCGAATTCCAATTTCTTGGTAATTCAATCTCTCAAATCTTGATCAATAGCCAATTCCTTGGTCAATTGCTCATGAGAAGAGATGAAGTATGGTCACTGATTATACCACATGCATTTCCCAAATCAAATATTGGTAGGATTACAGTCACATATCCATCCAAATCCAATTTGGTCCAGCATGAGAAAGCATTTCTAGCATGATCTCTTCATTCCTCTTTCAAAGTTCAGAAGAGATCCAAGTATGAATAGCTTCTTTTCTAAGATAACTACCCAATTGGATGAAGATCGAAAGCTTTCTAGTAAAATCAAGAGAAAAGATAGAAGAAGGAGAATGAAAACTAATATTGATCCATCAAATTACAACAGAGCTCCCTAACCCAACGAAAGGGGTTTAGTTGTTCATAGCTCTGGAAAATGAAAATCAAGATGGAGAATACATGATGAAAGTAAAACTAGAAGTGCAAAGAAAGTAAAATACAGAGAGTAGTTCTATGCCAAAGGCTCCCTAAAGTTTCCAACTCTCCTAAACTAATTCAAAGCTACTCCTATATATACTACTCTTCCGATCTTCTAGTTGGCTCTTCAAGTCTTGGGTATGGGCCTCTGAATCTTGAGTTTGAAGCAGTTATCCTTTTCATTGGGCTTAGCTTTACTTGCAGAGAGAAAAGGTGAAGTAGGCAGGGACTTTGACTCAGGACGTTAGTGGTGTCAACGTTAAGTGAAAGTGTGGGTTCGAGAACGTTAGTGACAATCACCTTTTTCACTAACGTTCCTAACCCAAATATGATCACGTTGACTTCAATGTTAGTGGCACTAGCGTGACCACTAACTTTGCCTCTTGGTCCTTCGCACACGTTATTGGGACTTACCTTTCCCAATAATGTGAAGAGTCCTCCCTTGTCCCTACGTTAGCGTCCACGTTAACTAGGTTAACGTGGCTTCTAACGTAGTAATGCCAATCCTTTGAGAACGTTAGTGACACTTACCTTTGTCACTAACGTTCCAATGTGCCCCTATTTCCCACGTTAGAGTCCACGTTAACTAAGTTAACGTGGCTTCTAACGTAGTCATGCTAGCCATCTCCAACGTTAGTGACAAAGGTGAGTGTCACTAACGTTGGCTCATCATCTCTTTATCGACGTTAGCTTCCATGTTAACTAAGTTAACGTGGGAGTTAACGTTGCTCATGGTGGCTCTTGGTGGTTCACCCCAACGTTAGTGACAAAGGTAAGTGTCACTAACGTTGGCTATCAATTGCTCTCTCCACGTTAGCATCCACGTTAACTAAGTTAACGTGGGAGTTAACGTGGCTTATAGAGGCTTGGCCAACGTTAGTGACAAAGGTGAATGTCACTAACATTGGCTTCTCTTTTTCTTTTTAATGTTAGAGTCCACGTTAACTAAGTTAACGTGGCTCTTAACGTGGCCACTTATGAGCTTGGTCCAACGTTAGTGACAAAGGTAAGTGTCACTAACGTTGGCTCCATTTTCTTTCTTCCACGTTAGAGTTCATGTTAACTTAGTTAACGTGACTCTTAATGTGGGTTATGATGGCTTCGAGGGCGTTATTGGCGATTACTTTTCTCATTAACGTTGCGAGATAGCTCCCATTCCACGTTAGTGGTCACGTTAGTTAGACTAACGTGGCTGTTAATGTGGTCCTTCCTTGCTTCCTTTGTCCTGAAATCAAGCAATAAAGTGCATCAAAGTTCTAATCCAAATCATGACATGCATCCTCTAATTTGTCATATAATTCATGCAAAATTCTCATGAAATCATGTAAAGTGCACAATGTATGCTTGAATCAAGATGTAAGTGAATATCTACCCAAAACTAGCTTATTTTCTAAGAAAATGCATAAAACTACCTTAAAAATAGTAAAGAAAAGGTCAGTGAAACTGGCCAAAATGCCCTGGCATCAATGGTGATGGCTTTGGGGGAGAGGTCTGATGAGCGAATAATTTATACGCTTTTTGGCATTGTTTTTACTTAGTTTTTAGTATGATTTAGTTGGTTTTTAGTATGTTTTTATTAGTTTTTAATTAAAAATCACATTTCTAGACTTTACTATGAGGTTGTGTGTTTTTCTGTGATTTCAGGTATTTTCTGGCTGAAATTGAGGGAGCTGAGCAAAAATCTGATTCAGGCTGAAAAAGGACTGCTGATGCTGTTGGATTCTGACCTCCCTGCACTCAAAGTAGATTTTCTAGAGCTACAGAACTCCAAATGGCGCGCTCTTAATTGCGTTGGAACGTAGACATCCAGGGCTTTCCAGAAATATATAATAGTCCATACTTTGCTCAAGGATAGACGACGTAAACTGGCATTCAACACCAGTTCCATGTTGCAGTCTGGCGTCCAGCGCCAGAAACCAGTTACAAGTTGGAGTTCAACACCAGAAACAGGTTACAACCTGGCGTTGAACGCCCAAAACAGCCCAGGTATGTGAGAAGCTTAAGTCTCAGCCCCAGCACACACCAAGTGGGCCCCAGAAGTGGATTTCTGCACTATCTATCATAGTTTACTCATTTTCTGTAAACCTAGGTTACTAGTTTAGTATTTAAACAACTTTTAGAGATTTATTTCGTGCCTCATGACATTTTTAGATCTGAACTTTGTAATCTCTGACGGCATGAGTCTCTAAACTCCATTGTTGGGGGTGAGGAGCTCTGCTGTGTTTCGATGAATTAATGCAACTATGTTTGTTTTCTATTCAAACACGCTTGTTTCTATCTAAGATGTTCGTTCGCACTTCAATATGATGGATGTGATGATCCGTGACAGTCATCACCATTCTCAACCTATGAACGCGTGCCTGACAACCACCTCCGTTCTACTTTCGATTGAATGAATATCTCTTGGATTCCTTAATCAGAATCTTCGTGGTATAAGCTAGAATCCATTGGCAGCATTCTTGAGAATCCGGAAAGTCTAAACCTTGTCTGTGGTATTCCGAGTAGGATTCAGGGATTGAATGACTGTGATGAGCTTCAAACTCGCGAGTGTTGGGCGTAATGACAGACGCAAAAGGATCAATGGATCCTATTCTCACATGATCGAGAACAGACAGATGATTAGCCGTGCGGTGACAGCGCACCTGGACCTTTTTCACTGAGAGGACGGATGGTAACCATTGACAACGGTGATCCACCAACACACAGCTTGCCATAGGAGGAACCTTGCGTGCGTGAAGAAGAAGACAGAGAGAAAGCAGAAATTCAGAAGACAAAGCATCTTCAAACTCCAACATATTCTCCATTATTGAGTAACAAGTATTTGTTTCATGCGCTTTTATTCCTTGCAATCAAATTTGATAAGTGAATTGTTTTATTGTTTTCCTAACTAAGAGTTACAAGGTAACCGTAGATTGCTTCAAGCCAACAATCTCCGTGGGATCGACCCTTACTCACGTAAGGTATTACTTGGACGACCCAGTGCACTTGCTGGTTAGTGGTACGAGTTGTAAAAAGTGTGATTTACAATTCGTGCACCAAGTTTTTGGCGCCGTTGCTGGGGATTGTTCGTGTTTGAATAACTGACGGTTTATTTTATTGCTTAGATTAGGAAAAATTTTTCTTTTTGGTTTAGAGTCTCTTATTATTGTTTTTGGTTAAAATTTTAGAATCCTTATTTTCTCTTTAAAAAATTTTTTTTCGAAAATTATTTTTTTTATTTTATTGACTTTTTCTTGTTTGATCTCTGGTTTTTATTATTTTGTGACTTTTCTTGTTTTCCTGTGCCTTTTCAAAACATTAGTTTTCAAAAAAAAATTTTTTTTCTTTCATTCTTAGTTATTTAAAAAAAAATACTTCTTCAAAACAAGTGTTACATTTACTGCCCAATTGGCTAGAGCGTTGGTCTTAGTTCGTGGCAATTTGGTATACTCTTTTCAAAATCTTCTTTTTAAAAAAAAATAATTTCTCTATTAAATTTTGTGCCAAACTTTAAGTTTGGTGTTTTCTTGTTGATTTCCCTTTGGTTTTCGAAAATTTTAGTTTGGTTTTCTAAAAATTTTAAGTTTGGTGTTCTTTCTTCATGTTCTTGTGTTCTTGTGAGTCTTCAAAGTGTTCTTGAGTTTTCCTTGTGTCTTGATCTTAAAATTTTTAAGTTTGGTGTTCCTTGGTGTTTTCCCTCCAAAATTTTCAAAAACAAGGAGCATTAGATCTAAAAATTTTAAATCTTGTGCTATCTTATTGTTTTTCTCTCTCTTCTTTAAATTCAAAAATATCTTTTCTCTCTATTTTAAAGCAAATTTTCGAAATTTACTTTTAAAATTCAGATTTTTATTTCAAAATTTAAAACCTTTTTCAAAAATCATCATATCCTTTTCAAAACTTCCTAACCACTTTCTCTCTCCTCATTTTTTCGAAAATTTTCAACTATTTTTATTTATTTTATTTTAATTTATTTTATTTTCGAAATAAATAAATAAATAAATAAATAAAAATAATTTTTTTTATTTTACATCATCTCCCTTTCTCCATCATGGATCTAAGTGGAAATGAATAGTCCAGAAGGACTCTGGGGTCATATGCTAACCCCTCTACTGCTTCATATGGGAGTAGTATCTGCATACCCTCCATTGGAGTCAGTAGCTTTGAGTTGAATCCTCAGCTCATTATCATGGTGCAGCAAAGCTGCCAGTATTCCGGTCTTCCACAGGAAGAACCTACAGAGTTTCTGGCACAATTTTTACAAATTGCTGACACAGTACATGATAAGAAAGTAGATCAGGATGTCTACAGATTATTACTGTTTCCATTTGCTATAAAAGATCAAGCCAAGAGGTGGTTAAATAACCAACCTAAGGCTAGCATAAGGACATGGAAACAGCTGACAGAAAATTTCTGAATCAATACTTTCCTCCAAAACAGATGACACAGCTAAGGTTGGACATCCAAGGCTTTAAACAAGGAGATAATGAATCTCTTTATGATGCCTGGGAGAGATACAGAGAGATGCTACGAAAATGTCCCTCTGAAATGTTTTCAGAGTGGGTTCAGTTAGACATCTTCTATTATGGGCTTACAAAAAGGGCTCAGCTTTCTTTAGATTACTCAGCTGGTGGATCTATCCACATGAGAAAGACAATTGAAGAAGCTCAAGAGCTCATTGATACAGTTGCCAGAAATCAGCATCTGTACCTAAGCAGTAACCCTTCCATGAAAGAAGAGGTTAAAACAGTAACTGCTGAACTCAATCCTGCAGAACAAGCTGCTGAATTCAATCAGCAATTAGATTTTCTAACAAAACAGTTAGCCGAATTCAAGGAGAGACTACAAGAGACAAGGATGGCTAATATAAATATGGAAGAACAATTAAAGCAAACAAAGTAGCAGCTGTCAAAACAAATAACAGAAGAATGCCAAGCAGTTCAATTAAGAAGTGGGAAAACATTAAATGCCCCACCTCAAGGCAGCAGGAAAACAAGAAATGAGCAAACTACCCAAATTCCATCTGAGGACAGTAAGAGCCCAGGGAAAAATAATTCTGGCGCTAAAACGCCAGAAATTGGGTGGAAGGCTGGCGCTGAACGCCCAAACCATGCTCAAGACTGGAGTTCAACGCCAGAAACAAGCAAGGAACTGGTGTTGAACGCCCAAAGGAAGCACAGTTCTGGCGTTCAGACGCCAGGAACAGATGAGGAGTTGGCGTCTAACGCCACTCCAGCTTCCAACCCTGGCTTTCAAATGCTGCGAGTAACCTACCTTTTCCTGCCTTAGTTTCAGATCTAGTCTCAGCAGCCGGAGTCTCCTACAGAGCTGGGGACACCAAGGCCATGATTCCACGGGATGATCAGTACGTCCCTAACGGGAAGTATATTAGACCTCCAACAGCCACTATCGACCGGAGCACAAAACCAACGGAAGATATTCCTTCACCTTCTACATCACAAGCACCTTCAACAAACCAACTGCTCTATCAGATACTTGAGAAGTTAGACCGGCTTGACCAGAAAGGAAAGCAAAGGGAGCGCCATAACAAGTGCCGATTTACAAACCTCAAGGAGCTGCTTGTTGGTAACCACCCACCTGAAGAAAACCCAGACACCCCGGACTCCACTTCATTGTGGAGATGCTGCTAGCAGCCCCCCTTTGTTCTTGACTGATGGCACCGAGGACGGTGCCAAGCTTTAAGTGTGGGAAGGTCGGTCAGTACCTAACTTCCGGAGGTAATTTCTCTTCCCTAACACCAATAGAATAGGATATTTTTTTTTCTTCTTCTTTTGTTAGGATAGGATTAATTGCATAGTAATAGGTAATTGCATGCATGTTCGATTTGGTTGAAAAATAATATGTTTCTTTTCAAGACTCTATTTTTGAAAAATTTCACTAATTTAAATCAAAACTTTTTTAGTTAAACTATGTCAAGACTGTAAATTGGAACATAAATGATAGCTAAGAACACACAACCTGTGAGATTTGAGCTTAATTACATGGTTACATTATTTAATCGTAATATTTTATTCTTGTGTGTTTGCTTCTTTATGATTGTAATCTTTATTTTGTTCCATCCTATATGTTCAATGTTTAATGTGTTATATGCATGCATATGATTGAGGCCATTATTTGACTATTAACTCACTTATCCCAAATAGCCTACCCTTCCATTTACCTTTGTTAGCCGCTTTGAGCCTTTTAATTCCACTTGTTCTATATTTTACCACATCACTAGCTTTAAGCAAAAAAACAATTTAAAAACCCCAATTGAATCTTTGCTTAGCTTAAGATAGAGATTGTGTGTCAATAAAGTGTGGAAAAGCTATGGGAACATGGGTTAACAAGAGAATGTGTTATGTTCTTACAAATTGATAGAATATTGGGAATTTGGGTACCTACTCATGAAAGACCAGAAAAATTAAAAATCCATGTGCATTGATAATGTTATGTTTATTTTTATGCTTCAAAAAAAAAATCCAAAAATATTCAAGTAATTAAGTAATTAAATAAATAAATAAGGGGACAAAATTACCCCAATGCTAAGCAAGTTAATGAAAAAAATCAATGCGTGTGTGATACAAGTTAAGAGAAAAGTTGATGCATGAGTATGTGATGTAAAAGTGAAAATTTTGGGTAGCTAGGCATGATTCTAAAAATATAAAGAGTGTATGTAGAGGTAAGAGCGTAGGTTAATCAAGGATTCAATTTATAGCTCACTTAGCCATATATATACCCTCACCTTTACCTTGGCCCCATTACAACATTGAAAAGACCTCATGATGTTTGCATTAATACATTAAATACTTGTTGATTGGTTAGGAGAAGAACAAAGTTTAGAAAGCATGATTAGAGAAGAGTAGAGTGATTACCCTATACACTAGAGTGACTAGAGTGCATATACACCATCAGTGAGGGTTCAATGCTTGATTATATGTTCCCTGCTTTCATGAGCTGTCTTCTTACAAGTTTACTTGTTTTTACTGTATGAATTTTAATTAGTGATATTTGATTTATATTTGTCTTGAAGAACTTATTTATTTTTAACCAAGTAGGCAAAAAAAATTATTTTAGCATATAGTTGCATTCATACATAGGTTGCATTGCATTGCATGAGTCTTACTTTTCCCTACTCATTTATTTTATCTCCTTAAGCTAAGCATGAGGACATGCTAATGTTTAAGTGTGGGGAGGTTGATAAACCACTATTTTATGATTTATCTTGTGTTTGATTGAGTGGTTTCATCAAGTCTTTACCCACTTATTCATATGATTTGCATGATTTTATAATCCCTTCCTAGTATTGTTTTATGATTGAAAACTTGCTTCCTATAGATCGTTAATTAATATATTTTAATTCTCCTTTATACCATTCGATGTCGTGATCCGTGTGTTAAGTATTTCAGGCTTTATAGGACAGGAATGGCTTAGAAAATGGAGAGGAAGCTTGCAAAAATGGAAGGAACACAAGAAACCAAGGAGATGACCAGCGAGCATCGACGTGCACGCATAGCTCACGCGAGCGTGCGGAATGGAGAGAATTGCAGCAACGCGAACACGTGACTGACGTGTACGCGTGGATTGGAGTCTGCACAAAAGACGCGCACGCGTGGACGACACGTACGCGTGACAAGAAAATTCGCCAAATGACGCGCACACATGAATGACGCATACGCGTGACCTGCGCGATCTGCAGAATTAACAGAAAATGCTGGAGGTGATTTCGGGCCGCGTTTTGACCCAATTTTCAGCCCAGAAACACAGAATAAAGCCAGGGAACATGCAGAGACTCGACACACACATTCACATATTCTTATTAGGATAGTTTTAGCTTTTTTTATCTGAATCTAGAGAGAAACTACTCTTCCTCTAGGTTCTCTTTACATTCATAGTTTATTGCTTTTGCTTTTGGATATTGAAGAGTCATCACCTCCGTTGAAGATATTATTCTAGTTTGTTTCCTTACTTACTCTTTTATTTATTCCATATTATTAATTCTTGTTTAAAGTGGTAATTGGATTTTTTCATGGATTGTTAATGCAAAGGATTACTGATAAACCACTATTTTATGGTTTATCTTGTGCTCAATTGAGTGGATTTTATCAATCTTTCATACACTTATTCATAGAAATTGCATGGTTTTACATTTGCCTTCCTAATTATGTGCTTTGATTGAAAACATGCTTCTTTGGCCTTAAGTTCCCTATGTCTAATCCTCTCTTATTACCATTAGATGCCTTGATATGTGTGTTAAGTGATATCAGAGATTACAGGGCAGGAATGGCCCAGAGGATGGAAAGGAAGCATGCAAAAGTGGAAGGAATACAAGAAATTGGAGAAATTGCTAAGCTGTCCAGCCTGACCTCTTCGCACTCAAACGGCTATAACTTTAGCTACAGAAGCCCAAATGACGCGGTTCCAGTTGCGTTGGAAAGCTAACGTCCGGGGCTTCTATTTGATATATAATATGCTATAGTTTTTCTGACGCTAGGCGACGTGAACGCGTGCTTCACGCGGACGCGTCGCCGTGGCAAAAATCAGCGTGGCAGATTTCTTCTCCAGCGATTTCTGGGCTATTTTCGACCCAGTTTGCGGCCCAGAAAACACAGATTAGAGGCTATAAAGTGGGGGAATCCATTCATTCATAATAATAAGCTTATAACACATAATTTTAGTTTTAGATGTAGTTTTTAGAGAGAGAGGTTCTCTCCTCTCTCTTAGGATTTAGTTTTAGGATTTATGATTATTTCTTCTTCATCACAGGTTCAATGTTCCTCTTATTTATTTTCTACTTTTATTATATACCTTTAATTATTATTTATCTTTTCAATTTGGCTTATGCTACATTCATGTTATGATTTTCTTAATTAATATTATTTGAGCTATTTCAGATTTAAGATTGCTTTGCTTTATTTATATTGATGCTTTTAATTTAATTTAGATATTTTCTTCCTTTTGGCTTTGGTTAAGTAATTGGTAACGCTTGAGCTGTCAAATAAAGTAGTGGTTGAAATTGGGAGTTGCTCCAATAACTCTAGGTTAACAAAGTGGGATTAAAATCCAATTCTCATCACAATTGATAAGGATAGGACTTCCAGTTCTAATACCTTGCCAAGAGTTTATTTTATTACTACTATTTTATTTTTCTTATCATTTAACATACTAGTTCCTTACTTTCAAAACCCCAAATTTACAAGGTTCATAACCAATAATAAGAACATACTTCCCTGCAATTCCTTGAGAAGACGACCCGAGGTTTAAATACTTCGGTTATCAATTTTATCAGGGGTTTGTTACTTGTGACAACCAAAACGTTTGTAAGAAAGGACTTTTGTTGGTTTAGAAGCTATACTTGCAACGGGAATTTATTTGCGAATTTCTAGACCACGCTAAAGTTCTCTCTTCAAAATGGCGCCGTTGCCGAGGAATTGTAAACGTGTGCCTTTTTTTTTTTGAAAGAAAGCTCAACACAACAGGTGGAGCATAGGGACCAACAGCAAAGAAAGAAACTAACATCTAAATATAAATAACCAGAAAAAACAAAGCTATATATATCCCTTTGCTATCTCCGGTATTGCCATCAACAACAAAAAGGGTCAGCATCTAACCACTCCTTGTAGCTCAACGCAGACATGTTAATAATCTCCTGAACCCCTTTTTCTTTGTTCTGAAAAATCCTCCGG
Organism: Arachis hypogaea; assembly: GCF_003086295.3. Taxonomy (NCBI): domain Eukaryota; kingdom Viridiplantae; phylum Streptophyta; class Magnoliopsida; order Fabales; family Fabaceae; genus Arachis; species Arachis hypogaea. The sequence continues at coordinate 99,700,319 of NC_092052.1, read as the reverse complement.
TTCCGTTCCAACCATAAGTTCCAAATGATCGCACAGAAACACACCATCCATCTTTTACACTTCTGTTTTGTACTTGAGTTCTCAATCCAACTCTGAAAGTGGTCTTTTACTGCACCTGGACAAGCCCATTGCATTCCAACAGATGATAACCAAGCACACCATACCTGCCAAGCAAAGCTACAACCAAGAAATAGGTGGTGGCCATATTCAACACTATTGTTACATAAAACACATAGAGTATCTTGTTGGTGAATGATCCCAAGCCGATTCAGTCTCTCCTTCGTGTTAACTCTCCCAACCAGGACAAACCAGACAAACAACTCTACTCTGGGTGGGACAAGGCCTTTCCAAATGGTACTAGTAAAGTTGTAGCTATGTATATCATCCGGAGCCATTTCCACTTGCAATACCTGCACAAATGAGTTAGTAGAAAAAATTCCTTGCTTATCATACTTCCATACAACTCTATCCTCTCTCCCAAGATAAAGTTTGACCAGCCTTAGAGTGTGGTGAAGCTGATTTACTAGGTCCAATTCCCATTGGAACAAGTCTCTCCTCCACTGAAAATTCCATATCCACTCTAGCCCATCCCAAAACCCACAGTCCCCTATCATTGATCCTGTTTGGTTTGAAACCGAGAATAGCCTTGGAACGCGGTCTTTCAAAGAACCTCCCTGAATCCAAACATCCTCCCAGAACCGAGTGCGTCTCCCGTCACCCACCTCCATGGATAACCCGGTAATCATCTTCTGTCTAACTTTTTGACTCTTGAACTATATCTGACAGATATCCTTCCACGGACCACCTCGGATAGGTAATTCTTGAGAGGACAGGAGCTCATTTGGATTCATGTTGTTACAAGAACATACTACCTTCTTCCACAGAGGGCACTCCTCTTTAGAGAACCTCCACCACCATTTAAACAGAAGAGCTGAATTCCTTATCATAGCATCCCCAACCCCCAACCCACCTAACTTCTTAGGGGGCTTGAACCACTTCCCACTTAATCAAAGCCATACCACTCTTTCCGTCCTCTTTACTCCATAGAAATCTTCTTTACAAGGAAATTAGTTTCTCTGCAACAGTTTTTGGCATCTTATAGAGGCTCAGATAATAAACCGGTAGACTATTTAATACAGATTTGATAAGTACCAGCTTACCGGCCTTATTGAGGATCTTGGTCTTCCAGAGACTGAGCTTTTCCTTCACCTTGTCAATCACTGGCTTCCATGTCTTCACCAACCTTGGATTTGATCCTAGCCAGATACCGAGATATTTAACAGGTAATTTGGCTTGCTTACAGCCCAGCACATCGCACATACGTTGTACCCACTACTCATCACAGTTAATAGGAATCAGGCTAGATTTATCAAAGTTAATACTTAAACCTGACATCAACTGAAAGCATCTAAGCAATCTCCTGTAGTTCTTAATTGTGTCTTCCTCTGGAGGGCAGAACAAAATAGTATCATCTGCGAACTGTAGATGCAACAACTCAATATGTTCTCTCCCAACCATCAACGGTGATATGCGCCCGTTCCTCACAGCTTCTCCAATCATCCTATGTAGGACATCAACAACAAGTACAAAGAGAAATGGTGACAGAGGATCCCCTTGTCTCAAACCCCTTTCCATCTTGAACGGCTTAGACAGTGAACCATTTATCAGCATTGACATAGAGCACGTGCTAATACACTCCATCACCCAGCCCCTCCATCTTCGACCAAAACCCATCTTCTGCAGTACAAGCTCTACAAAGCTCCACTTAACTCTGTCATATGCTTTCTGAAAGTCCAGCTTTATTATTGCCACTTTCTTCTTCCGTTGTTTGATCCACTGAACCGTTTCACATGCAATTAGAGCCCCGTCATGAATCTTCCGACCCTTCACAAAAGCACTTTGCGTCTCTCCTACTAACCCTGGCATAACCCCTCTCATTCTCCTAACCAGCATCTTCGAGATAACCCTATACACACACCCCACCATGCTAATCGAACGCAAATCTTTGATTTCCTTAGCACCAGTAAACTTGGGGGCCAACGCCACCCATGTAACATTAGCATCAGGCGGCAACCTTGAAGATTGGAAAAAATCCAACACCGCTGCCATGAAGTCCGGGCCTATATCATTCCAACACCTCTTCATGAAGTTCATGTTGTAACCGTCATACCCTTGGGCCTTAGACGATTCACAATCCCAAACTGCCTCTTTAACCTCCTCAGGTGACGGTAGCACCTCTAAAGCAAGAGAATCCTCCTCGCTGATCCTTTCCACCAGACCATCTCTGAACCCCACCTCAGGGGACCTCTCTTGATGATATAATTCTTTGTAAAACTTCCTGATGGCAAGTTTAATCCTAGCTTGATTCCTTATCAATCTTCCATTAACAGCTAGTGTATCAATCCTGTTATTTCTCTGTCTCGTCAAGGCTAAGTTGCGAAAGTATCTCGTATTTTTATCCATGTCCCTTGCAAGCCTCGACCTTGACATCTGCTTCCAATGTAGTTCTTTCCTGACATACCATTTCTCACAGCACTTGACTAACGCCTTCCTTCTTGCTTCCACTGTCACATCATAGGTCCCATTGCCAACCATGTCATCAATCTTCTGAATCTCTTCCTCAAACTTCAAGATTTTCCTATCCATATCACCAAAGTTGTCTCTGTGCCATCTCTCCAAAGGAATCGTCAACGCCTTCAGTTTATTAGTGAATTGTATCTCTCCCAGTCCTCTCCATTCCTCCTTGACCATTCTTAGAAACCCTTCATGAGTAAACCACGAATCCAGACTTCGGAACGGCCTCGGCCCATCTCTTAGTCTATTCTCTTCCACTATGATAGGGCAGTGATCTGACAATTCCCGTGGACCACCTCTCAATCGAGTCTCCGGAAATACCTCAAGCCATTCCATACTAACCAGAGCTCTGTCGATACGGCTGCATGACTGACCTCTGAACCATGTAAACTTATGGTCTGAAATTGGCAGGTCCACCAAACCCATGTCATGTACCCAATCCTTATAGTCCTGTGCCGACAAAGGTAAGCTTTCTAAACCTCGCCTCTCTTTCACTTGTCCAATCTCATTAAAGTCCCCCAGAAAACAACAGGCACCTGGGCATAAGCCTGCCATGTAACTCAACTCCTCCCACACAGCACGTTTCTGATCTCTAGTGTGAGCACCATAAACCAAGAAAAATGCACAGTTAACCGACTTCTCTGATAGTACCCCTTCAACACACAGCCATCGCTCACCTTTATAGCAATTTCGCATTTTAAAAAAACCATCATCCCACATTAATAAAAAACCACCAGAGGAACCATCGGACTCCATATACTCCCATCCCACGCATCCGTTCCCCCAGATTTTCGATACATTAAACCTTGTCACTAACTATCTTTTAGTCTCTACCAGACCTAGCATATCCACCCTATAATCATTTTGGGTCTGCTTCGTCTTACTTTAGCCTTCTGTTTTTCCAATCTTCTCTTTCTAGCAATCTCTTCATTCTGTTCTTGGAGGATAGCCATAATATCTTCTTCCTCATTAAGCAACATTGCTCCAGACTCTTTCGCTAGCTCCCATGTCTTCTGGTTTTCCAGCATTTGTTCAGCCAAACTTGCACACTCATTACTACTGTCCGCATCCTCATTGGCTTCTCCTTGTTCCCCTTTATGGTTGCCTCTAACATTGTACTCCTCCTCTACATTCTGCATCGGAACATTCCTATCACTGGCCGAATCAATCCCGAAGCCTGGCTTCCCTGAATTTGCGTTACCACCAGCTGCTGCTTCATGATAGTCATTGTTGCTGTGACCGTTTACCTCCTCATCCCCTTGAACCTCCTCCGGACTCGTCACAGCACCCTCCGCCATGCCAGCGTGTTCTTCCAACCTGTAAGCCCCTGACCATGCCACTTTATCTCCTCCTGCACTCTTCCTCTCACCGGCGATGCCTCTCCTTCCCGATGCACAACCAGCGAGCACCAGTGCAACCTCATCGTCATTCAACCTCCGCGACGAGGTTTTCCCACCGACGGATGCATTGCATCCCTCTACTTCGTCACACTCAGCCCCGTTCCACTCACCCAGGACACCCGCTCCCAACCTTCCCGCATTACACCGTGCCTCCTCTCCGGCATCGTGCAGGACGCGGCAGCCTCCACCTTCTCGCTTTCCAAGGTTCTCGCTGTTAGTCTCAAGCACCCGTGGTTCCCCTAGTGGCGCAGTTGGAACAGAAATCGCAGGTTTCATCTCTTGGATCAACCTGACCCGCCCCACAGCCTCGTGGTGCATTCCCTGGAGTGAGCCGGCCCGACCCGCAGCTTCCTAACCCAGCCCATTATGGCAAGTACCGATACACAACAAAGAAGCTGTTAATGATTTTGGGCCTCCGTGGCCCATCGCTGCTTTATTGTATTTAAAGGCATTGGCAGCCCTTCTCTTGTCTGTTACACATATTCCATTGGGCTTTCCTCTTACAAGCCCAATCTGGTCGCAGGTGTAGCTCCACGGGATTGTGAGCTCCAAATCAGTTTCGTTACTCTCTCCCATTCCCATCAAATCTGCCAAGCCATTAATATTGCCATAAATTTGCTTATTCTTACCCGAATTGTTTTGATTGAGCTTTAAGTGGTCATTACTCCATTCGTTTAAAATTGACTCTGAAATTACTGATCTACCCTCATCCTCTTTTTCATGTCGTACCCTTTCCGTAACTACTGACGCTGCCTGATCTCCATAGCCTATCAACTTTGTAAGGTCATGCGACATGGTATCATCAGCATCAGGGACTCTACTTGTTACGTTATTTCGACGAACGCAGACGACATCTTCTTCCGTTTTTTTTTTCAATGTACATTGCGCACTGTAGACCTCCTGTCCCACCTCTTTTACCAATACGTTGAATCCACTGGTACCTAGACTGATATGAACCCATTCATGGATTACATCCATAACACAAGTATCAATTAGTACACGGCTGACACTAAACGAGGTGCACGATTCCGTCCCTTTATCACACCCAACCACCTCTCCCCATTGGCCTCCGATCTTCTTGAACGTATCCACTGTCCAAATATGTAATGGGACTCCATAGCACTCTAGCCAGACTCTTCGAGAATCACCTTTCTCTGATTCGTCCCACCTTCATATGTTATGAAATATTTGTAGCAGGCTATTTATTTTGAATGTGTACGTCTCTTCAGCATTCAACAGGCTATCAAATGTCAGCAAGGCTTTGTAAGCTCCCAATTCTCGTACCTGAACAACTTGTGGAAAGTTCTTAGCTACCAGATTCTGTAACAACCCAAAGTCAATGGCCGTTGTTGTTCCATCTATCAAGCTCTTCTGTAGCCAGTTCAAGTTCTCTTTCGCCACAACCACTTCCAGTTTTTTTGTCCATCTGTTCCCATGTGGGTCTTGGATCTTCTTATCTTTTCTCATATCCTTAGAACTACTAGCTGTGGGAGCCGGAGCATCATCACGTTCATTTTGCGGCTAGCAGTCAACTTCTCTTCGAGCGATCCCTCCTTCCTGTATCATCTTTGTGCCATTCGCCGCTGACAGTCTCCTATATTTCGCTTCCCTAACAGATACAACCCTACCTCTCAGTCTCATACGATTCATCTCTGTTATGGCCTTTAGAGCTCCTCCCCTCGTGGTGTATCGTATGAACGAAAAGATGTACAAACTACCATTTTTTTGCTTCCGTGAAAGGTATATGTCGTTTATGCGTCCAGTCCAACTGAATAGCTCGAACAGTTCTCTCTTTGAGATGTCCTCTGGAAGGTTATCCAAGAAGATTGAAAAGGACTCTGTCTCCAATCGCTGATACTCTTCTCGATTCCAAACTCTAGGATCTTTAATCGGATTCCTAAAACTACCCACCACTGTGTTTCCCACCCACACACTCTCTCTCCCTCTCATCCTCTCTTTACTCCCCTAGATATATATTAACGATAAATATTTGCTTTTTGCTTGTTTATTTGATTTTATTTTTGTTTTTATTTTTGCTTTTTCGTAAATTAAGAGGTTATTGGTTTTTATTTAGTTATTAAAAATTTTTCAAAAAAAAAATTTCTTGGTGTTCATCTTGACCTTCAAGTTGTTCTTCATGTTCATCTTGACCTTCAAGTTGTTCTTAGTTGTTTTCTTCGTTTTGATCTAAAAATTTTAAGTTTAGTGTCATTTTATTGTTTTTCTCTTTCCTCATTAAATTCAAAAATTCAAAATTTAAAACTAAAATTTCAAATTTCAAATTTCAATTTTCAAAATTCAAATTAAAAAAATTTAAAATTCAAATTTCAAATTTCAAAATTTAAAATTTCAAAATTCAAATATTTTTTAAAAATCATATCTTTTTTAAAATCTTATCTTATCTTATTTCAAAAAATCAAATTTCAAATTTCAATATTTAAATTCCAAAATTCAAAATCCAAATTTAAAATTTAAAATTTAAAATTTTAAAAATTAAACCTTTTCAAAATTTAAATCTTTTTCAAATTCTTATCTTATATTGTTGACTTTTTTTCAAATTTCAAATTTCAAAATTCAAATTTCAATTTTCAAAATTCAAATTTTAATTTTCAAAATTCAAAATTCAAAATTCAAATTTCAAATTTCAAAATTCAAATTTCAAAATTTAAAATTCAAAATTTAATTTTCAAATTCAAAAATTTAAATTTCAATAACCTTTTAGTTTAAATTGTTTTTATTTTTGTTTTTAATTTTTATTTGCTACTATGAACTCTCACCCCTTTGGCTATGAGTCTAGTTACAATTATATTGCAGGAAGAGGAAATTACAATGAGAACAGGCATCAAGGTTGGAACAATCAAAGATGGGAGGAGCCACAAAGATTTAATCAACCCTCATGGCAACAACCACCTCCAATGAACTATCAACAACGACCACCATATGCCTATAAACCCTCTCCTCAACATGACTTTGGACCACCATACTCACAAGCCCCTTTTCACCATTCACCTCCATATGACCCTAACCCGTATCCACCATACCAACCACGTTATGAGCCAAATGAACCCTCCTATCCACCCCAAACCTCCATGGAGAAAGCACTTACCGATCTAAACTCTACTATACAAGCTCTCGTTACCCAAATCAGACCACCAAATACCTTCAACAATCAACCCTCAAGCTCTAGTGTACTTCCTTTTCAACCACAGAATGATCTCTCCATCCCATCACCACTATCCATGGAAGAGCACCCACATCCATCAATCTAAGAGCAACATGATCCCAATGATGCTATTGACATGGAACAAGAGAGAAGGGATCATCTTCACGAATCCATACTTCATAAGGAGCTAGAGGAGGCCCTAAAGGTGAAGGTAGTAAAGACCCTTGAAGATGAAAGAATAGTTGAAAGGAAATGTCATGGAAAGAAAATCATCAAGGATGAGCATGATTTTATATTAAAACTACTAGACAAAGCAGTAATTATTGAAGAGGAAAAAGTGGTTGAAGACTTGCGAGATGCTGAACCTCCATGGGAAAATCAAGACATAGAACCTCCTTCCAAGACGGTTGCATTTGATGTTGAGGAGGGTGTACAACCTCCAAGGCATATCATAGTTGAAGACTTGGAAGAGGTTGGTCAAGAGATGGAGATTATAGAAGAAGAAGCACAGCCTCCCATGCCCTTGGTAAGCAATGAAGAAGAGATCAAATTGGAAGAAAGCTACCAAGAGGAAGAGGTTGATATTGAAGAAGCTTGCAAAGAGGTGGTAGTTGTCAAAGAAGAACACAAAAGAGTGGAGCTTGCAAGTTCATTAGAAACCCCTCCCCCTAAGTTGCCATCATCCTTCACAACATTCAAGTGGGTAAAATTCATATCCCTTAGCTTTCTAATTCCACTTGAATATAGGCTACTGGAGACGGATGGTCAACTTAGAGCTCTTTGTGACATTAAGAGTAAGAGGAAGATGGTCAGTGGTAAGAATTGTCCTGCTAGGTTCATTATGGTTGGAAGCTTTAAGTTTAAACGCAAAGGTTGGTGTAGAGCTCAACTGAATGGGTCTAGGAAGTTGTTTGGCCGCTTTAGTGAGAATTCAGATTGCTTACCACCCGGTTGGAATACTAATGATCAACAAGAAGACGGGTGCAAAGGCAAGATTTGGGACCCCGGAATTCATTCTGGCAATCAACACTCTTGGGGCCTTGTCACTTGCTTTAACTTGCTCAAAGGCTTTACGTGCCTAGTTTGGGACCCCGGAGGCTGTTGGATTCACAAACATTGGTGGAGATTCCTGGATGAGTTCAAGCACAAGCCACCATAACAAAGGACTCCCCAAATGTCCAACTTAAGGACTTTAACTAAAAGTGCTAGGTGGGAGACAACCCACCGTGGTATGATCGTTCCATTTTCAATCTTATTTAGTTTTGTTTGTTTTTTAGTTTTATTTTATTTTATTGAACCTGGAATTATTCATAACATCTGCATCAGCATCTGCATACTGCATTCTGCATTTTTCAAAAAAAAAAAGCACGCACGCGACGCGGCAGCGTCGCTGACGCGTCTGCGTCACAAGTGCATTAGGAAGAAAAGACAAGTGAACAGAGAGTCATGCGAGAGCGTGGCTGGAGGCGTGCCCTTGGCACAAATTGATCCACGCGACCGCGTCGCTGACGCGTCCGCGTCATGTGGGAAAAATGCCTCCCACGCGTCCACGTCATCCACGCGAACGTGTGGCCTTGTGAAATCGACGTAAAGAGGTGTATGGCAGAAAGTTCTGATGGAATGGGGCTGGACCTATGCTAGAAGCACAAGCCCTACCACGCGAACGCGTGTCCCACGCGTTCGTGTCATTTTTAAAAGAAAGGCCATCCACGCGACCGCGTCACCCAGATTTTTGGCAAAATGCATTTAAAACAGAGAGTTGCGCGACCGCGAGGGTGCCCTCGCGCTAATGGCACAAATCACTCCACGCGAACACGTGACCCACGCATTCGCGTCACTTTATAGAAGCGCTATCCACGCGAACGCGTGAACCACGCGTCCGCGTCACATGCGTCGCACAACTTATCCAGCTCAGTGCCAATTATCTTATCTTTTCTTTTCTAATCCTAATTTCTTCTATCTTTTCTTCTTTCTTCTTCCTTTCTTCCTTACTTCTTCTTCCCTTCTTTTCCTTCTCATTCTTCTTATTTTTTTTATTTTTTTAATTTATTTGCATACTTTCATACATTGCATTATTTTCATTGGTGTTAGAAATTTATTTGGGTCATTATTTTCTATATTTTTGTGGATTATTAAAGGAATTGTTTGACAATTATATATTAATTTTTAAAGGGTTGCTTGCATGTTCAATTTAATACTTTTAATAGCTTATTTACCATGCTTGCTATGTGTTTGTAAAAAAGCCCATATGGCATTGTGCACTATTTTTAGATTTCTTTTATTATACTACTCTAAATTCTTGCTTTTCACAAAACCCTTTTTATATTATATTATTTAAATATAATTGTTATTACAAACATGTTGTTAGTTTGAAAGACCTGGTAATCTAACTTGGACATTGAATGCTTGATCTATGCTACTCATGCCTTTGCCAGCATACCAATAAAACATCTTGCATTTAATTGTCATTACATGCACTTGCTATATTTCCATTGATGAACTTTTTACATGTAGTCATGACCATGTGTTAACGTTATTCTTCTTTATTGTGCATTGATTACCACCTTTCCCACTCTCTTCCTTGATCTAACCCCTAGCTTTTAAAGTTACTTTCTTTTTCCCTTTTCAGGATTGCCACCAAGAAGGGTAAAGAGAAAGCTACTCCCAAACCACCGGCAAGGAAAGGAACAAAAAGAGCCCCAGCTGAGGAACCACAACCCCCATCCACTTGCACATCTTAGCATGCACCGAGGACGGCACAATCTTTAAGTGTGGGGAGGTCGATACCGACTTCCAGGGGTTAGTTACCTTCTTTTCAACACCAATACTCTATTTTCTTTATTAGTTCATTGTTGCATTGCAAAATAGATTGCATGTGTAGTTGATTGTTTGCATTTAAGTACTACTTGGTTAAAGTAATAAATTTTTTTTAGGACTCTATTTTTGAAAAATTTTACTAATTTTAAATTGAAAATTTTTTTTATGTTAAAACTTGTTTGAAGTTGTATTTGAAACATAGTTTTTGAGCCAAAGAACACACAACCTGTGAGATTTTGAGCTTATTTACATGATTACATTATTTAACCAGAAATTTTTATTCTTGTGTCTTTTCTTCTCTATAATTGCAATCTTTGCTTTGTTCCATTCTATATGTCCATTATTTAGTGTATTTACATGCTTGCATATGATTGAGGCTATTATTTGTTATTAGCTCACTTATCCCAAATAAGCCTACCTTTTACATCACCCTTGTTAGCCACTTTGAACTTTTTAACCCCCTTCTATTTCATAACCACATTACTAACCTTAAGCAGAAAAACAAAATAAAAATCCCAAGTTGAATCCTTGGTTAGCTTAAGATAGATATTGTGTACAATTTAAGTGTGGGGAATTTTATGGAAACATGGGATGATATGAAAAAATAGGGAATTAAATTGAATAAGTTATTTGAAAATTTGGGAAGCATGCTCATGTGAAATCAAAATAATTAAATTACCATGTGCATTGAAAAAAAATATTAAGTAATTAAATAAGGGGATAAAAAAAAAAGAGAGAAAGAAAAATAATATTACCCCAAATGCAAAATAAAAAGAATCAATGCACATGGGACAAAATTCAAAAATAAGTTTGATACAAGAGCATGTAATACAAAAGTGGGAAAAATTTGGGTAGCTAGGTAAAGTATTTTTAAATTATATAAAGTATGTATATGTTAGGTGAGATCTTAGACTAATCAAGGATTCACTTTGTTAGCTCACTTAGCCTTATATATATATACCCTCACCCTTACCTTAGCCACATTACAACCTTGAAAAGACCTCATGATGTTTGCATTGGTACATTAAATTTTTGTTGACTGGTTAGATGAAGAACAAAGTTTAGAAAGCATGACTAGAGAAGAGTAGAGTGATTAACCCTAGACACTTGAGAGTTAGAGTGATATACACTACCAGTAAGGGTTCAATGCTTAATTATATGTTCCCTGCTTTCATGAGCTATCTTCTTACAAGTTTACTTGCTTTTTATTTTATGTTTTGAATTAGTGAAATCTGATTTATCTTTGTCTAGGAGGATTTATTTACTTTTAACCAAGTAGATAGAAATATTTTGCATGTAGTTGCATTCACATAGATAGGCTGCATTGCATACTCTCTATCATTCCTATTCACTTCTTTATAGCTTCTCTTGAGCTTAGCATGAGGACATGCTAATGTTTAAGTGTGGTGAGGTTGATAAACCACTATTTTATGGTTTATCTTGTGCTCAATTGAGTGGATTTTATCAATCTTTCATACACTTATTCATAGAAATTGCATGGTTTTACATTTGCCTTCCTAATTATGTGCTTTGATTGAAAACATGCTTCTTTGGCCTTAAGTTCCCTATGTCTAATCCTCTCTTATCACCATTAGATGCCTTGATATGTGTGTTAAGTGATTTCAGAGATTACAGGGCAGGAATGGCTCAGAGGATGGAAAGGAAGCATGCAAAAGTGGAAGGAATACAAGAAGTTGGAGAAATTGCTAAGCTGTCCAGCCTGACCTCTTCGCACTCAAACGGCTATAACTTTAGCTACAGAGGTCCAAATGACACGGTTCCAGTTGCGTTGGAAAGCTAACATCCAGGGTTTCGATTTGATATATAATATTCCATAGTTCCCTGACGCTAGGAGACGCGAACGCGTGCTCCACGTGGACACGTCGCAGTGGTAAAAATCAGCGTGGCAGATTTCTTCTCCAGCGATTTCTGGGTTGTTTTCGACCCAGTTTGCGGCCCAAAAAATACAGATTAGAGGCTATAAAGTGGAAAAATCCATTCATTCATAATAATAAGCTCATAACACATAATTTTAGTTTTAGATGTAGTTTTTAGAGAGAGAGGTTCTCTCCTCTCTCTTAGGATTTAGTTTTAGGATTTATGATTATTTTTTCTTCATCACAGGTTCAATGTTTCTCTTATTTATTTTCTACTTTTATTATATACCTTTAATTATTACTTATCTTTTCAATTTGGCTTATGCTACATTCATGTTATGATTTTCATAATTAATATTATTTGAGGTATTTCAGATTTAAGATTGTTTTGCTTTATTTATATTGATGCTTTTAATTTAATTTAGATATTTTCTTCCTTTTGGCTTTGGTTAAGTAATTGGTAACACTTGAGCTGTCAAATAAAGCAGTGGTTGAAATTGGGAGTTGCTCCAATAACTCTAGTTTTTCCATAGGAATTGACTAAGACCTGAGGATCAAGCTAATTAGTCCACTTGATTTACCTTCATAGTTAGAGGTTAACAAAATGGGATTAAAATCCAATTCTCATCACAATTGATAAGGATAGGACTTCCAGTTCTAATACCTTGCCAAGAGCTTATTTTATTATTACTATTTTATTTTTCTTATCATTTAACATACTGGTTCTTTACTTTCAAAACCCCAAATTTACAAGATTCATAACCAATAATAAGAACATACTTCCCTGAAATTCCTTGAGAAGACGACCCGAGATTTAAATACTTCGGTTATCAATTTTATCAGGGTTTGTTACTTGTGACAACCAAAACGTTTGTAAGAAAGGACTTTTGTTGGTTTAGAAGCTATACTTGCAACGAGAATTTATTTGCGAATTTCTAGACCACGCAAAAGTTCTCTCTTCAATTACTTTTATCTTTAATTAATTTTCAAAGCTTTATTTTATTTAATTTATAATGTCTTCTTGTTATATTCTTATGAGCGTTACATTCATGTCAATGGAGTAGATTCTCCACTTGACATGGGGGTTGATTAGGAGGAGACACTTGAGTTGGAATGCTCAAGTGCTTAGTTAAATTCGGAGTTGTTGGCTAATTCTGTATTTACTAACGCTAGACCTTCCCAAGGGAGAGGACTAGGATTTGCGAATAAGAGTTAGCTCAATCACTTGACTTTCCTTTATTTAGTAAGGGTTAACTAAGTGAAAATAACAACCTTTTTACACTACACTTGAGAGAATTCCAACAAGTATAGAACTTCTGATTAATCATTCCCACAGTCAAGGCTTTTTATTTTGAATACTATAAATTCTTTTTTATTTTCATTGCACTTAATTATAATTATTTATTTTCTGTTATTCAACTCTCAAAATTCTCGAAAAACTCCTGATTAATAACTAAGCACCCTTTCTAGCAACTCATTGGGAGACGACCTGGGACTCATACTCACAGTACTTTAATTCTAAACTTTTGTGACAACTTTTCTAAATTGATGAGGTGGATTTTTGCTGGTTAAGAGCTATACTCGTAACGCTGTTCTATTATATTACAATCTCTTCATTGGTCTAACTTCCACCCCTCGTCAGCAGCAGTGGCATGAACTAATCGATTCAAAACCATAATAGTACTCTTGACAAGCACCAACGACCTCGGTCGCAGCTGCGGCGGTGTAGAGTAACTCACAGTGACAATTTTGTTTAATACAAATAGTCTCAACGACAGGCTTCATAGTAGAGACAAATTGGGAGACAAGGAACAATCAAAAATAGGGTAAAGCTTACCAAAAAAGTAGTGGTTCTAACGGTAGTTTCCGATGGTGATGGCGGCGTGCAGCTCGACGATGGATCACACTCGCAGCAGCAATGACAGTCACAGTACCTCCTCAATCTCGCGATTCTGCCTCCCTTCCTCCACGCCTCTGGTAGCAATGGCCAAGTGGTACGCGGAATCGTGATCTCACACTTTTCTCACAACTCCGTGCAACTAACCAGCAAGTGCACTGGGTCATCCAAGTAATAAACCTTACGTGAGTAAGGGTCGATCCCACGGAGATTGTCGGCTTATAGCAAGCTATGGTCATCTTGTAAATCTCAGTCAGGCAGATTCAAATGGTTATGTGGTTTGATAATTAAAATATAAATAAAACAGAAAATAAGATAAAGTTACTTATGTAATTCATTGGTGGGAATTTCAGATAAACGTCTGGAGATGCTTTGTTGCTTCTGAACCTCTGCTTTCCTATTGCCTTCTTCCAACCAGGCGTTACTTCGTCACAGTCATCCCTTCCTGGATCCTACTCGGAATACCACAGACAATGTTTAGACTTTTCGGATTCCAAGAATGGCTGCCAATAATTCTAGCCTATACCACGAAGATACTAATCTCACGGACTCGGTCCGTGTATTAGATATCCAAGAGAATATACTCCAGCTGTCGTCCAATGACTACGTTAACCATCATGTAGACCGCTTTGTGGTTGTCAGGCACGCGATCTTGGCTAAGCGAGTAACGAAGATTGGGTGATTGTCACGGGTCACCCCTTCATTCTGACTTAACTCAATTAAGTACGAGAGTATATCTTGGAGAAGAAGTAGGCATGAATTAAATAGAAAAACAATAGTACTTGCATTAATTCATGAAGAACAGCAAAGCTCCATACCTTAATCTATGGGGTGTAGAAACTCCACCGTGAAAAATACATAAGTGAAAAAGGTCTAGGCATGGCCGTGAGGCCAGCCTCCAAATGTGAACATACAAGTTCCAAAATGATCAAAAGATAAAAACTCTCTAAAATAAATCTCTAAAAGTAGTTTTTATACTAAACTAGTAACTAGGGTTTGCAGAAAATGAGTAACTAAGTGCAAATAGTGCAGAAATCAACTTTCAGGGCCCACTTGGTGTATGGTTGGACTGAGCATTGAGCTTTACACGTGCATAGGCTGTTCTTGGAGTTAAACGTCAGCTTTGGTGCCAGTTTGGGCGTTTAACTCCAATTCTGGTGCCAGTTTGGGCATTTTATGCCAAGATGTCTTAGGCTGTCTTTGAATGCCAGTTTCGGCCATCAAATCTCGAGCAAAGTATGGACTATTATATATTGCTGGAAAGCCCAGGATGTCTAATTTCCAACACAATTGAGAGCGCGCAAATTGGGTTTCTGTAGATCCAGAAAATTCACTTCAAGTGCAGGAAGGTCAGAATCCAACAGCATCTGCAGTCCTTTTTTAGCCTCTGAATCAGATTTTTGCTCAAGTCCCTCAATTTCAGCCAGAAAATACATGAAATTACAGAAAAACACACAAACTCATAGTAAATTCCAGAAATGTGATTTTTAAATAAAAACTAATAAAAATATAATAAAAAGTAACTAAAACATGCTAAAAACTATGTAAAAATAATGCCAGAAAGGGTATAAATTATCTGCTCATCACAACACCAAACTTAAATTGTTGCTTGTCCCCAAGCAACTGAAAACAAAATAGGATAAAAAGAAGAGAATATACAATGAATTCCAAACTTATCCATGAAGATTAGCTACAATTAGATGAGCGGGACTTGTAGCCTTTTTGCTTCTGAATAGTTTTGGCATCTCACTTTATCCTTTGAAGTTTAGAATGATTGGCATCGAAAGGAACTCAAAATTCAGATAGTGTTATTAATTCTCCTAGTTCAGTATGTTGATTCTTGAACACAGCTACTTTATGAGTCTTGGCCGTGACCCTAAGCACTTTGTTTTCCAGTATTACCATCGGATACATAAATACCACAGACACATAACTGGGTGAACCTTTTCAGATTATGACTCAGCTTTGCTAGAGTCCACAGTTAGAGGTGCCCAGAGCTCTTAAGCACACTCTTTTTGCTTTGGACCACGACTTTAACCGCTCAGTCTCGAGCTTTTCACTTGACACATTCACGCCACAAGCACATGGTTAGGGACAGCTTGATTTAGCCGCTTAGGCCAGGATTTTATTCCTGTGGGCCCTCCTATCCATTAATGCTCAAATCCTAGGATCCTTTTTCTACCCTTGCCTTTTGGTTTAAAGGATTACTGGCTTTTTCTGCTTGCTTTTTCTTTTTCTTTCTTTTTTTTCTTTATTTTTTTTGCCATTTTTTTCGCAAGCTTTATATTCACTGCTTTTTCTTGCTTCAAGAATCAATTTTATGATTTTTCAGATTATCAATAACATTTCTCCTTTTTCATTATTCTTTCAAGAGCCAACAATTTTAACATTCATAAACAAAAAATTAAAAAATATGCACTGTTCAAGCATTCATTCAGAAAACAACAAGTATTGCCACCACATCAAAATAATTGAGCTAATTTCAAGATAAAATTCGAAATCCATGTACCTCTTGTTCCTTTGCAATTAAAAACATTTTTCATTTAAGAAAGGTGAAGGATTCACAGGACTTTCATAGCTTTAAGACATAGACACTAGACACTAATGATCATGTAATAAAGACACAAACATAGACAAAACATAGAGCATGTAATTCGAAAAATAGAAAAATAAAAACAAGGAAATTAAAGAACGGATCCACCTTAGTGATGGCAGCTAGTTCTTCCTCTTGAAGATATTATGGAGTGCTTGAGCTCCTCTATGTCTCTTTCTTGCCTTTGTTGCTCCTCCCTCATGGCTCTTTGGTCCTCTCTAATGTCATTGAAGATGATGGAGTGCTCTTGGTGTTCCATCCTTAGTTTCCCCATGTTGGAACTCAATTCTCCTAAGGATATGTTGATTTGCTCCCAATAGTTTTGTGGAGAAAAGTGCATCCCTTGAGGTATCTCAGGGATTTCTTGATGAGGAACTTCCTCATGCTCTTGTTGAGGTCCATGAGTGGGCTCTCTTGTTTGCTACATCCTCTTCTTAGTGATGGACTTGTCTCCTTCAATAAGGATGTCTTCCTCTATGACAATTCCAACTAAATTGCATAGGGTACAAATGAGATAAGGAAAGGCTAACCTTGCCAAAGTGGAGGGCTTGTTCGCCACCTTGTAGAGTTCTAGGGATATGATCTCATGAACTTCTACTTCCTCTCCATTCATGATGCTATGGATCATGATAGCCCGGTCTATTGTAACTTTAGACCGGTTACTAGTAGGAATGATATAGCGTTGGATGAACTCCAACCATCCCCTAGCCACGGGTTTGAGGTCAAGCCTTCTTAGTTGAACCGGCTTGCCTCTTGAGTTTCTCTTTCATTGAGCTCCTTCCACACAAATGTCCATGAGGACTTGGTCCAATCTTTGATCAAAGTTGACCCTTCTAGTGAAAGGATGAAGATCTCCTCTCATCATTGGCAAGTTAAATGCCAACCTCACATTTTCCGGACTGAAATCCAAGTAATTCCCACGAACCATTGTGAGCCAATTCTTTAGGTTTGGGTTCATACTTTGATCATGGTTCTTAGTGATCCATGCACTGGCATAGAACTCTTGAACCATTAAGATTCCGACTTGTTGAATGGGGTTGGTGAGAGTTTTCCAACCTCTTCTTTGAATCTCATGTCGGATCTCCGGATATTCACCCTTTTTTAGCTTGAAAGGGACTTCGGGAATCACTTTTTTCTTGGCCACAACTTCATAGAAGTGGTCTTGATGGATCTTTGAGATGAATCTCTCCATCTCCCATGACTCGGAGGTGGAAGCAATTGCCTTCCCTTTCCTTTTTCTAGAGGTTTCTCCGGCCTTAGGTGCCATTAATGGTTATGGAAAAATAAAAAAAGCTTTAGCTTTTCCCACACCAATCTTAGAATGGTTGCTCGTCCTCGAGAAAAAGAAGAAAGAAATGAGTAGAAGAAGAAGAAATAGAGGAGATGGAGGGTAGTGGTGGTTTTGGCCAAGGGGGGTAGTAGTGTGTATGATATGTGAAATTGAAGGTGTTGAGGAAGGGTATTTATAGGGAAAGAGAGAGGGGGAATTCAGTCATGAAGGGGTGGGTTTAGGAGGGGAATGGTTTGAATTTGAATGGTGAGGTAGGTGGGGTTTATGATGGATGGATGTGAGTGGTGAACAGGATATGGGAAAGAGGGTAAGATTTGATAGGTGAAGGTTATTTGGGAAAGAGTTATTGATGGGATTGGTCAAGGGTATTTGGAGAAGAGTGTTATGGAAAGGTGTGAAGAGGAGAGAAGAGGTGGGGTAGGTGGGGATCCTGTGGGATCCACAGATCCTGAGGTGTCAAGGAATTCTGCTCCCTGCACTATTCTGGCATTCAAACGCCCACTGTGTGCCAATTCTGGCGTTTAACGCCAGCTCTTCTACCTTTCCTAGCGTTAAACACCACTCTGCTGCCTATTTCTGGTGTTAAACGCCAGCCAGATGCCCATTTCTGGTGTTTAACGCCAGCCAGATGCCAGACAGCCCTTTCTGGCGTTAAACGCCTAGAGTGCTGCCCATTCTGGCATTTAACGCCCAGAATACTACCAGGCTGGGCGTTAAACGCCCATTCTGCTATCCTTACTGGCGTTTAAATGCCAGTAAGCCTGTCTTCCAGGGTGTGCTATTTTTCATGCTATTTTTCATTTTGCTTTAATTTTGCAGTTGTTTTTATGACTTCACATGATCATCAACCTAAAGAAAACATAAAATGACAATAGAATATAAATAAATATAATTAAATAACATTGGGTTACCTCCCAACAAACGCTTCTTTAATGTCAATCTTGACAGTGAGCTCTTAGAGAGCTTCATAGAGACTCAAAGCTTGATGTTGGCCTCCCAACACCAAACTTAGAAGTTTAGTGTGGGGGCTCTGTTTGACTCTGTATTGAGAGAAGCTTTTCATGCTTCCTCTCCATGGTTACAGAGGAAGATCCTTGAGCCTTAAACACAAGGTAGTCCTCATTCAGTTGAAGGACTAACTCTCCTCTGTCCATATCAATCACAGGTCTTGCTGTGGCTAGGAAGGGTCTTCCAAGGATGATAGATTCATCTTCATCCTTCCCATTGTCTAGGATTATAAAATCAGCAGGGATGTAAAAGCCTTCAACCTTCACTAAGACATCCTCTACAAATCCATAAACCTATTTCCTTGAATTGTCTGCCATCTCTAATGAGATTCTTGTAGCTCGACCTCAAAGATCCCTAGTTTCTCCATCACAGAGAGTGGCATGAGGTTTATACTTGAACCAAGGTCACACAGAGCCTTCTTAAAGGTCATGGTGCCTATGATGCAAGGTATTGAGAACTTTTCGGGATCTGGTTTTTTCTGAGGTAATTTCTGTTGAACCAAGGTATTTAGTTCATTGATGAGCAATAGAGGTTCATTCTCCCAAGTCTCATTACCAAATATCTTGGCATTCAGCTTCATGATTGCTCATAAATATTGAGCAACTTGCTCTTCAATAATATCTTCATCTTCTTCAGAGGAAGAATACTCATCAGAGCTCATGAATGGCAACAGTAAGTTCAGTAGAATCTCTATGGTCTCTATATGAGCCTCAGATTCCTTTGGTTCCTCAATGGGGAACTCCTTAAGGGTCAGTGGACGTCCATTTAGGTCTTCCTCAGTGGAAATTACTACATTTCCCTCCTCTATAGGTTCGGCCATGTTGGATGTGTTTATGGTCTTGCATTCTCTTTTTGGATTCTCTTCTGTATTGCTTGGGAGAGTACTAGGAGGGATTTCAGTAACTCTTTTACTCAGTTGACCCACTTGTGCCTCCAAATTTCCAATGGAGGACCTTGTTTCAGTCATGAAACTGTGAGTGGTCTTACTTAGATCAGAGATTATGGTTGCTAAGTCAGAGAGGCTCTGCTTAGAATTCTCTGTCTGTTGCTCAGAAGATTATGGAAAAGGCTTGCTATTGCCAAACCTATTTCTTCCACCATTATTATTATTGAAACCTTGATTAGCCTTCCACTAATCCTTCCATGAGAAGTTAGGATGATTCCTCCATGAAGGATTATAGGTGTTTCCAAAGAATTCTCCCATGTAATTCACCTCTTCCATTGTAGGATTCTCAGGGTCATAAGCTTCTCCTTTAGGGGAGGCTTCTTTAGTACTGCCTAATGCAGCTTGCATTTCAGTCAGACTCTGAAAAATCATATTGACTTGCTGAGTCAATATTTTGTTCTGAGCCAATATTGCATTCAGAGTATCAATCTCAAGAACTTCTTTCTTCTGAGTTGTCCCATTATTCACAGAATTTCTCTTAGAAGTGTACATGAACTGGTTATTTGCAATCATTTCAATGAGTTCCTGGGCTTCTACAGACGTCTTCTTCAGATGAAGAGATCCACCAGCAGAGTGATCCAATGATATCTTGGACAATTCAGACAGACCATCATAGAATATACATATGATGCTCCATTCTGAAAACATGTCAGAAGGACACCTTCTGATCAATTGCTTGAATCTTTCCCAAGCTTCATAGAGGGATTCACCTTCCTTCTATTTGAAGGTTTAAACTTCAACTCTAAGCTTGCTCAACTTTTGAGGTGGAAAGAATTTGGCCAAGAAAGTATTGACCAACTTGTCCCAAGAGTTCAGGCTATCTTTAGCTTGTGAGTCCAACCATGTCCTAGCTCTGTCTCTTACAGCAAAGGGGAAAAGCATAAGTCTGTAGACTTTAGGATTAACCCCATTAGTCTTAATAGTGTCACAGATTTGCAAGAATTTGACTAAAAACTAATGGGGATCTTCCAATGGAAGTCCATGAAACTTGCAATTCTGCTGCATTAGAGAAACTAATTGATGCTTAAGCTCAAAGTTGTTTGCTCCAATTGCAAGAATTGAGATGCTCCTTCCACAGAAGTCAGAAGAGGGTGCAATAAAGTCACCAAGCATCTTCCTTGCATCTCCACCATTGTTATTGGGTTCGGCCATCTCTTCTTATTTTTCAAAAAATACTGTCAAGTACTCTACAGAGTGTTGTGCTTTAGCTTCTCTTAGTTTCCTCTTTAGAGTCCTTTCAGGTTCAGGATCAGCTTCAACAAGAATGCTCTTATCCTTGCTCCTGCTCATATGAAAAAGAAGAGAACAGAAAAGAATAGAAATCCTCTATGTCACAGTATAGAGATTCCTTTATATGAGTAGAAGAATAGAAGAAATAGAATGAAGAAGGGAGAAGAAGGAGAATTCAAACACAGAGAGAGGGAGTGGGTTCGAATTTTAAGAAGAAGAGTGTTAGTAAATAAATAAAAAATATAGAAAGAGATGAGAGAGAGAAGAAATTTGAATTTTAATTTAAAAGAAAAGAAAAATATTTTTGTTTTTATTTTAATTATTAGTTAGAATTCGAATTTAAGAAGGAAAATAGAGTAAAATTAGAAATTATAATAATTAGTTAATTAAAAAGAATTTTGAAAAAGAGGTTAGTGATTTTCGAAAATTGGAGAGAGAAAAATAGTTAGGTGGTTTTGAAAAAGATATAATTGAAATAGAAAATTTTTAAAATCAAACAAAAAGTCAAGTAGTTAACTGAAAAAGATTTGAAAATCAATTTTGAAAAAATAAGAAGTTAGAAAAAGATTTTGAATTTAAGTTTTGAAAAAGATATGATTGAAATCTTATTTTGAAAAAGATTGAAAAGGAAATTAAAAAAAAAATTATTTTTGAAATTAAAGTTGATTATTTGACTAACAAGAAACTAAAAAATATGATTGTAGAATTTAAAGATTGATCCTTTCTTAATAGGCAAGTAACAACTTGAAAATTTCTAAATCAAAACATTAATTGTTAGCAATAAATTCGAAAATATGAAATAAAAATAAAGAAAAGATTTTGAAAATCAATTTTTAAAATTTTCAAAAAACATGAAAGAAAATTGAAAAAGATTTGATTTTGAAAAAGATTTGAAAAGATAGAATTTTTAAATTGAAATTTTGACTTGACTAACAAGAAACAATCAAATTTTAAAATTTTTGACTAAATCAATTCAAAATTTCGAAATTTATGAGTGAAATAAGGGAACGATATTTTTTTTATTTTTGAATTTTTAACGAGGAGAGAGAACAACAACTAAATGATGCAAAACATAAAAATTCAAGATCAAAACAAAAAATACATGCAAGAACACTTTGAATGTCAAGATGAACACCAAGAACACTTTGAAGCTCATGATGAACATCAAGAACATATTTTTGAAAATTTTTAAGAAAAGAAAGACATGCAAGACACCAAACTAAAAAATTTTTAAACTTTAGACACTAATAATTAGAAAATGCATATGAAAAACAAGAAAAGACAACAAACAAGGAAGTCACAAGATTAAACACAGAACAATGCATATAATTTCGAAAATTAAGAAAAATTAAAATATGCAATTGACACCAAACTTAAAATTTGACACAAGACTCAAACAAGAAACACAAAATTTTTTGTTTTTATGATTTTATTAATTTTTTTGTATTTTTTGAAAATTATTTTGGAAAAAGAAAATAAAGGGATACAAAATTTTTAATAAGAATTCCAGGAATCATGCAATGTTAGTCTAAAGCTTCGGTCCAAAAATTTAGACATGGCTAAATAGCCAGCCAAGCTTTATGTGAAAGCTTTGGTCCAAAAGATTAGACATGGCCAAATGGCCAGCCAAGCTTCAGCATACAAATTCAGACATACAACAGCCAAATAGATTGGAATCCAAAGGCTCTTGCCATGATAAGTGGAAGCCTCAGTCCAAAAGATTAGACATGGCTTAACAGCCAGCCAGGCTTCAACATATCATATGAAACTCTAGAATTCGTTCTTAAAAATTCTGAAGAACATATTTGAATTTTTTTTGGAATTTTTCGAAAACTATATATTTTTTGTAAAAAATTTTTTTTCGAAATTAAAAATAAAAGGCTTAAACATAAAATAAAATTACCTAATCTAAGCAACAAGATGAACCGTCAGTTGTTCAAACTCGAACAATCCCCGGCAACGGTGCCAAAAACTTGGTATGCGGAATCGTGATCTCACACTTTTCTCACAACTCCGTGCAACTAACCAGCAAGTGCACTGGATCGTCCAAGTAATAAACCTTACGTGAGTAAGGGTTGATCCCACGGAGTTTGTCAGCTTGAAGCAAGCTATGGTCATCTTGTAAATCTCAGTCAGGCGGATTCAAATGGTTATGAGGTTTGATAATTAAAATATAAATAAAACAGAAAATAAGATAAAGTTACTTATGTAATTCATTGGTGGAAATTTCAGATAAGCATCTAGAGATGCTTTGTTGCTTCTAAACCTTTGCTTTCCTATTGCCTTCTTCCAACCAGGCATTACTTCCTTCCATGGCAAGCTGTAAGATCCTCTCAGTGAAAATGGTCCTCTACGGTTTCTGTAAGGCTAATTAACTATTAGATTTCTCGTCTCGGATGAAAAATACCAGGTACAGCTACCGCATGGCTAATCATCTGTCGGTTCCCGCTAGCGTTGGAATAGAATCCACTGATTCTTTTGCACACTATCACTTGTGCCCAACATTCGCAGCTTTGAAGCTCGTCACAGTCATCCCTTCCTGGATCCTACTCGGAATACCACAGACAAGGTTTAGACTTTCCGGATCCCAGGAATGGATGCCAATAATTCTAGCCTATACCATGAAGATACTAATCTCACGGACTCGGTCCGTGTATTAGATATCCAAGAGACTATACTCCAGCTGTCGTCCAATGACTACGTTGAACATCATGTAGACCGCTTTGTGGTTGTCAGGCACGCGATCT